>NW_024712526.1:4542748-4567748 GCF_018991925.1 Homarus americanus | reverse complement strand
ATGATGCACTACACCCCCCCCCCCAGTGTATGTGTGTGAGACCAGCCCCAACAGGAAGAAATTACATTGACTAACTACCCAACGATAATCGGCACCAAACTACTCATTAGCTCTGACTCGAAGAACAGGACATACTGTATATATCTGTTTTTCCATCTGACCCAAACAGGGGAATAAATGGCTATAACCTATAGACTACACGGTAAGTAAAGACAGTAAGAGAGACAGTGCCACAAGACAGTAAGAGAGACAGTGCCACAAGACAGTAAGAGAGAAAGTGCCACAACACAGTAAGAGAGAAAGTGCCACAAGACAGTAAGAGAGAAAGTGCCACAAGACAGTAAGAGAGACAGTGCCACAAGACAGTAAGAGAGAAAGTGCCACAACACAGTAAGAGAGAAAGTGCCACAACACAGTAAGAGAGAAAGTGCCACAACACAGTAAGGGAGAAAGTGCCACAAGACAGAAAGTGCCACAAGACAGTAAGAGAGAAAGTGCCACAAGACAGTAAGAGAGAAAAGCACAAGACAGTAAGAGAGACAGTGCCACAAGACAGAAGAGAGACAGTGCCACAAGACAGTAAGAGAGAAAGTGCCACAAGACAGTAAGAGAGAAAGTGCCACAAGACAGTAAAAGAGAGAGTGCCACAAGACAGTAAGAGAAAGTGCCACAAGACAGTAAGAGAGAAAGTGCCACAAGACAATAAAAGAGAGAGTGCCACAAGAAGTAAGAGAGACAAAGCACAAGACAGTAAGAGAGAAAGCACAAGACAGTAAGAGAGAAAGTGCCACAAGACAGTAAAAGAGAAAGTGCCACAAGACAGTAAGAGAGAAAGTGCCACAAGACAGTAAGAGAGAAAGCACAAGACAGTAAGAAGAGAGCAGCCAAGACAGTAAGAGAGACAGTGCCACAAGACAGTAAGAGAGAAAGTGCCACAAGACATAAGAGAGAAAGTGCCACAAGACAGTAAGAAAGTGCCAAGACAGTAAGAGAGAAAGTGCCACAAGACAGTAAGAGAGAGAAAGTGCCACAAGACAGTAAGAGAGAAAGTGCCACAAGACAGTAAGAGAGAAAGTGCCACAACACAGAAGTGCCACAAGACAGTAAGAAAGTGCCACAAGACAGTAAGAGAGAAAAGCACAAGAGTAAGAAAGTGCCACAAGACAGTAAGAGAGAAAGTGCCACAAGACAGTAAGAGAGACAGTGCCACAAGACAGTAAGAGAGAAAGCACAAGACAGTAAGAGAGAGACAGAATGCCACAAGACAGTAAGAGAGAAAGTGCCACAAGACAGTAAGAGAGAAAGCCACAAGACAGTAAGAGACAGTGCCACAAGACAGTAAAGAGACAGTGCTACAAGACAGTAAGAGAGACAAAGTCACAAGACAGTAAGAGAGAAAAGCAAGACAGTAAGAAGAGAAAGTGCCACAAGACAGTAAGAGAGAGAAAGTGCCACAAGACAGTAAGAGAGACAGTGCCACAAGACAGTAAGAGAAAGTGCCACAAGACAGTAAGAAAGTGCCACAAGACAGTAAGAGAGAAAGTGCCACAAGACAGGAAGAGAGAAAGTGCCACAACACAGTAAGAAAGAAAGTGCCAAGACAGTAAGAGAGAAAGTGCCACAACACAGTAAGAAAAGTGCCAAGACAGTAAGAAAAGCACAAGACAGTAAGAGAGAAAGTGCCACAAGACAGTAAGAAAGTGCCACAAGACAGAGAAAGTGCCACAAGACAGTAAGAGAGAAAAGTGCCACAAGACAGTAAAGAGAGAAAGTGCCACAAAGTGAAGAAAGTGCACAAGACAGTAAGAGAGAAAGTGCCAAGACAGTAAGAAAGAAAGTGCTAAGACAGTAAGAGAGACAAGCACAACACAGTAAGAGAAAGTGCCACAAGACAGTAAGAAAGTGCTCAAGACAAAAAGAGAGAAAGTACAAGACAGTAAGAAAGAAAAGCACAAGACAGTAAGAGAGAAAGTGCCACAAGAGTAAAAGAGAAAGTGCGACAGGAGAGAAAGTGCCACAACACAAGAGAGAAAAGTGCCACAAGACAAGAAGAGAGCATCACCACCAAGCAGTGACTCGTTCCTTGGTACAACAGCCTCACAGCCGTATGTCAATACTAGATACATTCACCTAACCTAACCTAACCTAACAGTACACTCACCTAACCTAACCTAACAGTACATTCACCTAACCTAACCTAACCTAACAGTACACTCACCTAACCTAACCTAACAGTACATTCACCTAACCTAACCTAACCGTACACTCACCTAACCTAACCTAACAGTACATTCACCTAACCTAACAGTACATTCACCTAACCTAACCTAACCTAACAGTACATTCACCTAACCTAACCTAATCTAACAGTACATTCACCTAGCCAAACCTAATCTAACAGTACATTCACCTAACCTAACCTAACAGTACATTCACCTAGCCTAACCTAATCTAACAGTACATTCACCTAACCTAACCTAACAGTACATTCACCTAACCTTTAGTATCTCTGTTCTGTGTAATTACTTAGTGCACTCATATATCTAACACTATACCGTATATGGTCAGGTCCCACACGTAAACAACATGGCGTCGTCTCCTGGTCTGTCCCTGTATATATATGTGTAGATATTTTTTGTATTAAGGATTTTATACTCAGTACTATCTTATAAATATCTATATACAAAGGTGAGATAACTTGGTCGACATTTGGGATCTTATAATTGTATAGTTTGATAGGCCTATGCGTAGTATAATAGGCCAATGTGTAGTATGATAGGCCTATGCGTATTGTAGACTGTAGCACGCCTTTGAGGTTCTCTGTATAATATTCTAGTGGGTCGGCTGTTTATTAGTGAGTGTTGACGTGGTTAGGTTAGGGTTTCTATATCAATTCTGGAGAAGCAACACTGTACACTGGTCGGGATATGATGAGTGTGTTAACTAAACTCTGAAGCTTACAAACCTATGATCAAAACAGACTCGGAAACATTACTGTATGAGTGGAGGTAGAGCAGTACAGTGTGGGGTAACCGTGCCTCCATCCTCCCCTCTGATCACACACTATCTTGCAGCTCCACCACCCGTCACCGTATTCCTCTCCTCGCTAAACATGTAGTCGTCTCTCGCACTACAGTTACGCTTATTGCTGACAGTGACACTACAACTCAAACTATACTTACATGTATACTGTATGATTATGTTTCACGCCAATGAATTTTTGAAAGAGAAGAAGCACTGGAATTATTATACAGTAAGACTTGGTGAGTGTTCTCCAGGCACTGAACACATAACAAATATATACTCAGAAATTACTAAATGAAGTTATAATGAAGGCAGTACGGTACCCTCTATGAAAATGGTCAGGAGACGAAAATTATTTGTGGATACTATCACTCATTGTTATCTATAAACATGACACCGTTGAGGAGTTTGATAACAGCCTGTACCAGATATGGAGGTGATAAAACTGTACCAGGCTTCACTGACAGTATGCGTGATGAAGCCCTTGCTGATCTGGGGTGTACAGGCCAGAAAGGTGTACCGTACTGTAAACATTATTACAAACATGGTGAGGGAGAGTATACATTATGTATGGTAAGAAAACAGCCACAACTCTACAATGAGAAGCTGTAGTCACTCGGATACAACTTGGGTATCTGGTAAATGCCACAGGATCAGGATGTGGGGTATACAAAATGTAAACTTCTTGGCGTCGAGGAAGAGCATCACAGTACTCAGAGCATCACGTCCTTCCCCTACCCTCACCAGTAACTACCCTGACCGACAACTCAACAGCTGCCTCTACCCCTCCCTCACTCACTCACTCATTACCTCCAAATGGTCATGTCCTGCCTAGGTTAATTATATGAACTATGGCTTGAGTGAGGGGAGGTATGCGGGTGGTACTATTGACTGGTCCCCTCAGTTGGGCACGTTCCGGGGATTACCTTTATCCGGGATCGTGAGGGGGAAATCTAAGGGAAGCTGCTATGCTCTATTCGCTTATTTCGTTTAAGTGTGGATGTTCGCTCAGTAACGTCCAGCCTGGGTCATACTTCCCTCACACTCCACCTTCATCACCACACATTTACTTCACCCTCACGCTAGCACCCCACACACCCCTACACCCTCTCTACATTCCCCTCTCACCACACACATCTTACCAGTCCTACGATAAAATAATAAACTCCACTTCCTGAATTAGCGACATGTAAACAAACTCGGCCAACCATTACCCCACTTAATAAAAACAAAACTACAACCGCTTACGTAATCACAAATTAAGATATTTTGATCATGAGTCAGAGGATGTTATCACTGACACGTTATATAGATCCAGGTGTGAGTGTCAACAAGGCTCAGGTGTGGGTGTCAACAAGGCTCAGGTGTGGGTGTCAACAAGGCTCAGGTGTGGGTGTCAACAAGGCTCGGGTGTGAGTGTCAACAAGGCTCAGGTGTGGGTGTCAACAAGGCTCAGGTGTGGGTGTCAACAAGGCTCAGGTGTGAGTGGAGACGGTCACAATACGACAGCGATTCTCAGTGAGGTGTTGGGACATAACTAACTGTAAAACACTTAAAATGCCGCCAGTGGTTGGTATGATTAGTGGTGGTGTCTGGTGATAACACCGTCGGCCATCCTGCTGGAGGGTTTACCACGAACCTGTTATGTACACCGCTCCTAGATAATGATAAAATGATTCGAGATATAATAATACTCTATATATAAATATAATATTTTCTTCATCAATCACACACACACCTACATCCTTGACCACCGAAGGGTCAAGACGTAGCTGGCGCTCCTCTGGGAGCAGCCAGGTCAACTGTTAAGTTGACCCATACCAACTCCCTCCCCTGAACCCCCTCCTCCCCACCGGGATATCAACATGTTCTCGCCAGAAGTTATAATTTCATTTAGGAAAAGAATGGAACCAGTGTTGAACAGAGGTGAACAGTGCTTAAGTCAGTGAGAACAACTCAACAGTAACAACCGAGTCGTACCCAAGTTAACCTTCACACAGTGAGGTCCCAGGTACCCAGTGATAACTGCCCGTGAGATCCAACAACAACCAGCGATGTGTTAATCCGTCTACGATAGGAAGGCCTGGGACCACACCTCACTCATATAACACCATCTGTGAGGGAATTACTACACCACCTCAGGTCCCTCAAAACACCATCTGTGAGGGAATTACTACACCACGTGATGCCCCTCATAACACCATCTGTGAGGGAATTACTACACCACGTGATGCCCCTCATAACACCATCTGTGAGGGAATTACTACACCACGTGAGGCCCCTCATAACACCATCTGTGAGGGATTTTTTTTAGAGAAAGGAGGGGTGAAAGAAGATTAGAGGTGGGGGTTAGGAAGTTATAATTCGGAAATTGAAGAAATTTAGGAGGAGGTAAGAGAGGGCGGGCTGACCGCCTAGCTAAGCTAATAGTGTTAGGGTTGTGTCATGAGTTAGTTATTGTCTGTCGGTACAGGCACTAGACAGCCTACCCTATCCCATATATGGGTGTTTTAAGGGCCTTATTTCATATTCCGCCGACCCTACTGGCGGATGCTGGTCTAGGGAGGTTGTCTATTGCCTGGCCGTGTAGATCGGGGGTGGTAATGAACCTTTTGAGATTTGGTAACTTTTTGGGAACCGTGTATGGTTGTTATCGTTATCTGGTGGGAGTCTTTGAAGAAGTTCATGCTCTGATCGTTCTATGTTTAGCCACATTCTGCTGGCCAGGGTGTGCAGCTGCTGGTTGATGGGTTTTGGGGAAGAGGAATCTTTCACCTGTCACGAATCTTAGGGCTTCATTTTGGACCACCTGTAAATTTAATATTTGAGTGGTGCTCATAGTATGAAGAGGTACTGCTGGGTAAGTTAATATCGGTGTGATAAATGATGTCACCAGGCGGAGTTTTATTTTCTCCCCAGGAAGCGCTTTGAAGCGGTATAGTTTTCTCAGCTCTCTTCTTGCCTTTTCCTTCCTGGTGTGGACATGATGGGAGTAACCTGTCGTGGATATATGCAGGCCCAGGAGGGTGCCTCTGCTTTTGTATTCTATCTGGGCATTATTGGTTACTAATGGATGGGTTTTCCTTCTCCATAAGGGTATCACTGTGACTTTCGGGAGACTGGTTTGGATTTTCCATTGTTTTTTTGTAATTATTTACCCTTTCTAATTCCCGCCTGGTGTTGTCGACCTGTAACACTCGCGATTTTCCTTGATGTGTTGTTATTTGAGTGATGTCATCTGCATACATAATATCTTCGTTTCCTGTTCTAGTGGGAGGCGGGGCGTCACATGTGTAGATAATATATAGGGTGGGGGAGAGGACGCTCCCCTGAGGGACTCCGCTCATGAGTGGGAAGGTCTCTCCTGTGTGTTGTCCTACCCTCAGTCTAGCATTTCTGCCGTCAATAAAGTTGTAAAGCAACTTTTCAATGTTGGTGGGAAGTCCGAGTTGGAGGATCTTATATTTTAGACCGTCGTGCCAGACTTTGTCAAATGCCTTCGCTACATCCCGGAGAGTTAGATTACATTGTCTACCACTCGCCGCGGCTCTGGCTATGTTTTCACATGCCAGGGCTATCACTGTTGTGGTGGACTTCCCTTTCCTGAACCCGAATTGTCTGCAGTTGACTCTGTTGTTTCCAGGTGATTTCTCAGACGGTTATTGATGATTTTTTCTAGGATTTTTCCAGGTACTTCGAGGAGGGAGATCGGTCTGTAGTTTAGAGGGACGGCTGGGTTCTTTCCTTGTTCTGGTGTTAGGGTAATAGTGGCCTCTTTGAATTTAGTTGGGAAGTAACCCGAGGCCAGGCAAGCGTTCATTGTGGTTCTCAGTCTCTCCATGGCCGGGTTGTTTATGTAGCTGAGGATCTCCTTGAATTACTACACCGCGTGAGGTCCCTCATACACCCCCACCCACCTACACACCCACCCACCTACACCCCCACCCACCTACACCCCCACCCACCCACCCAACCGAACTAATATGATACAGTAATATATATCAAGGGCTACAAGTGATCTGTAAAGAAGCTGTTGACATAATACTCGAGTAATGACTCCAAGATCATACTGACGGTCTTGATCAAATTATTACTGTGTTATACGCTGTTGAGGAGAGCTGAGTGGGCGTAAGTGGTGTGTCTGGGCAGATGATGAGCGGGGTTAGTGGAGTGGGGTTGATGGGTGAAGAAGGTTATGTGGGTGGTAAGAGAGTGGGAACCGTGGGGGGATGGATATGGGTGCCGTGGGTTGTTGAGTGTGAATGAGTGGGTTATGTGTGTGAGTGAGTGAGTTGTTGCATGTGAGTAAGTGGGTTGTTGCGTGTGAGTAAGTGGGTTATGTGTGTGAGTGAGTGGGTTGGTTGTTGAGTGTGAGTAAAGAAAGTGAGGAGTAGGCGTTAACGGGTGTAGTGTTGTGAGTATAACCAGGCTTAAGTGGTTGGGTTAAGTGATATAACCAGACTAACAAGTGCTGCTGGGTGCCTGGGGTGGGGGCGGCGGGTGTGGGTGGGCGGATAGTGGGCAGGTTTAGTGTGGTGGGTGGCGGCTGATTGAGGGGGGTGAATGTCAGTGTGGGGGGAGGTGTGTTTGGCAGGTGAGTGGGTGGTGGGTGGGTGGTGGGGGTGGTGGTGTGGTGGGGGTGGGTGGTGGTGGGTGGGTGGGTGGTGGGGTGGGTGGGGGGTGGGTGAGTGGGGGTGGTGGGGTGAGTGGGGGTGGGGGTGAGTGGGGTGTGGGGGTGGGGGTGGGTGAGTGGGGGTGGTGGGTGAGTGGGGGTGGGTGAGTGGGGTGGTGAGTAAGATGGTGGTGAATGAATAGGAGTCTGGTGGGTGGGTGGGCCTGGCAATTGCTGCAGGCTTCTCCCACGCAGGAATATCCTATGTCCACGCCATGTGCGCCCCCTTACACACACACACACACACACACACACACACACACACCAACAGATCAGTACCAGCCTTCACTTCCCATCATCACCAGGCCCCATTATAGCAGCAGCCAGTAGTGACATTAATACTCCTGTCTCACCATAACTACTAATGGCCCAACCTAACCTAACCAACCAGTCAACACCGCCAGATGGTCTCCTGAGCCACCGTCAACTATTCCTCCTCTTACCATAAAAATCTCCTTTAATAAACGTCTTCCAGGTCACTCAAATCTACTAATTAGCTAAAAACTCTGTGAACCACGAGACTATTACCATTGACAAGCTGCACTCTTTGATGTTCAGCGAGGCGGCACACACACACACACACACACGATCATCCGGCTATGATACAATGATATGAGTGATTAAGAACGTCACCTTTCTTTCTCTATTCCTCTTTCTTTTCCCCTTCTTTCTCCCCTCACCCGTTTATATAGTCTTCTCCTTTCTTACCTTCTCCCCCCATTCTTCCTCCTCTTCATTTTCACCTATTTCATTTCGTCTTCTTTCCTTTCCTCTCCCCATTTCCCCCTTATATACTCTTTTTCCTCCTCCCTTTCCCGTCTTTCATCTCTTCTTCCTCTTCCCTCCAGTATCCAGTGTACACAACCAAAACACGACAAAAGATACCTCTGTCGTTTGATACACAACATATTGTTTTAATACACGGGGGGGTAGGGAGAGGAGGAGGTAAGGACAGAGGGAGGGGTAAGGGAGGGGTAGGGAGAGCAGGGAGGGGGGAGGGAGGAGGTAGGGAGAAGGGGTAGGGAGAGGGGGAAGGAGGAGGTAAGGGCAGGAAGAATGGTAGGGGTAGGGATTCGTCACAGGTGAAGGATACCCCTTCACCAGAACCACAGCCGAGATACATAGAGACCTGAGAATGAAACCATCAACCAGCAGCTGCACACCCTGGCCAGCAGAGTCTGGCAAAAGATAGAACGATCAGAGCAAGAACTCCTTCAAAGACTCCCACCAGATAACGACAACAACCATACATGGTTCCCAAAAAGTTACCAAATCTCAAAAGGTCCATTACCACCCGCGATCTACACGGCCAGGCAATAGACGACCTCCCTAGACCAGCATCCGCCAGTAGGGTCGGTGGAATATGACATAAGGCCGTTAAAACACCCATATATGGGACAGGGTAGGCTGTCTAGTGCCTGTACCGGCAGACATTAACTAACCCATGACACAACCCTTACACACTATTAGCTTAGCTAGGCGGTCAGCCCGCCCTCTCTTACCTCCTCCTGAATTTCTTCAATTTCCGAACTATAACTTCCTTCCCCCACCTCTAATCTTCCTTCATTCCTCCTTTCCCTAAAAAAAAGGGGGGGAACGGGAAGGGGGGAGGGAATGTAAGAAAAGAGATTGTAGGAGGACTGGAGGAGGAGGGGATAGAAGGAGGTTAGGAGAGCAGAAGGAAGGGGCCAGAAGGAGCAGGGGGGGGCTGGGAGGAGGAAGGTTAAAGGCAGGGAGGAGTTAGAAGAAGGATGAGGAGGAGGAAAGGCAGGAGTTAGAAGGAGGGGGAGTTAGCAAGAGGAGGAGGAAGAAAGGGGAGGTAGCAGGAGGGGGGATAAGAAGCAGGAAGAGAAAGAGGAGCAAAAAGCAGTAGGGAGTTAGAAAGAGGAGGAAGAAAGGGTAGCAGGAGGTGGATAAGGAGGAGGAGTAGTAGGGGGAAGAAGGGAGGTATCAAGTCCACTCCCCCAGACCCCACCACCCCGGCCGACCTGTAATGGTCAGGTCTAAGTATCAGGGACAGCTGACCTAATGGTGCATAACAACTATGCGCCAACAATGACTTAATGTAAGTGATTTTATTAAACTCTTACACATTATTATTATTTTTTGTCATCAATACACAGTTACACTTGTACACAGGGGGAGCCAGTTGATGCTCGAGGACGAATACATAAGGACAAATCCACTTCCCTGGTAGACAAGTCCCCGAGGGGAAAGTAAATTGCCCCTACAATTATATGACTCATATTTACAAGCGGACGAGTGGATTTTTTCGAGCCAGTCACAACAAACACACAGACAAACACAGCCACTCATCATCAACAACAACAACAACACACTAAACAACAACAGTCCCGTGAGTGTATTTGTATATTTGATAAATAAAATAGTTCCGATCACCCACGAGATGTTGCCTCCCAGGTTATTGTCTGTCCCCTCCAACCATCCACTCGACTCTCTCTCTTGCCACTCTCTAAGTAAACCAGCGTGTGGTCTGAGTGACTAGGTTAAGTTAGGTTCTCCACACCAACTAGTTACCATGTCTCATAAACACCTAACATTCACAGTTCCCAGAAGAGACAACAACACACGGCAGTCCAATTAGTTTCAACTTACAACATTATTTCTCAAACTAACACGCCCAGGCTCCCCCGTTTACCCTCTTATCTACCAGAATAATAAAAGAATGGAACAATTAAAGAATGGAACAATAAAAGAATGGAACAATAAAAGAATGGAACACTAAAGGAATGGGACACTAAAGGAATGGGACACTAAAAGAATGGAACAATTAAAGAATGGAACAATTAAAGAATGGAACAATAAAAGAATGGATCAATAAAAGAATGGAACACTAAAGGAATGGGACACTAAAAGAATGGAACAATTAAAGAATGGAACAATTAAAGAATGGAACAATAAAAGAATGGATCAATAAAAGAATGGAACACTAAAGGAATGGGACACTAAAAGAATGGAACAATTAAAGAATGGAACAATAAAAGAATGGAACAATAAAAGAATGGAACATCAATAAAAGAATGGAACACTAAAGGAATGGACACTAAAAGAATGGAACAATTAAAGAATGGAACAATGGATTAAAGAATGGAACTAAAGAATGGAACTAAAAGAATGGAACAGGATAAAAGAATGGACACAATAAAAGAATGGAACACAATTAAAGAATGGAACAATAAAAGAATGGAGAATGGAACTAAAAGAATGAATAAAAGATGGAACAATATAAAGAATGGAACACTAAAGGAATGGGACACTAAAAGAATGGAACAAAGAATGGAACAAAGAATGAAGAATGGAACACTAAGGAATGGAACACTAAAAGAATAAAGATGAACAATACAAAGAATGAAGAACACTAAAAGAATGGGACACAAAGAATAAAAGAATGGAACAAAGAATGAAGAATGGAACACAAAGAATAAAAGAATGAACAATGAACAAAGAATAAAAGAATGAACAATGAACACAAAGAATGAAGAATAAAACAACAGAAGAATGGAACAAAGAATAACAGAAGAATGAACAATGAACAACAGAAGAATGGAACAACAGAAGAATAAAGGAATGAGAACACTAAAAAAGAATGGAACAACAATAAAAAGAATGGAACAATAAAAGAATAAAAAGAATGAACAAAAGAAGAATAAAACAAAAGAAGAATGAAACAACAGAAGAATAAAACAACAGAAGAATGAAACAACAGAAGAATAAAACAACAGAAGAATAAAACAAAAGAAGAATAAAACAAAAGAAGAATGAAACAACAGAAGAATGAAACAAAAGAAGAATGAAACAACAGAAGAATGAAACAAAAGAAGAATGAAACAAAAGAAGAATGAAACAACAAAAGAAGAATGAAACAACAGAAGAATGAAACAAAAGAAGAATGAAACAAAGAAGAAACAACAGACGAATGAAACAACAGAAGAATGAAACACAACAGAAGAATAAAACAACAGAAGAATGACAACAGAAGAATATGAAACAACAGAAGAATATGAAACAACAGAAGAATAAAACAACAGAAGAATAAAACAAAAGAAGAATAAAACAAAAGAAGAATGAAACAACAGAAGAATGAAACAAAAGAAGAATGAAACAAAAGAAGAATGAAACAACAGAAGAATGAAACAAAAGAAAAATGAAACAAAAGAAGAATGAAACAAAAGAAGAATGAAACAACAGAAGAATGAAACAACAGAAGAATGAAACACAATAAAAACTCTAGATTCATCGGGGCTGAAGAAAGTGAACAAACCACATCCAGGGTGAATGAATCAAGACCACAAGTGTCACACGAATTCATGACCTCAATGTGGTAGAGTATAAAACACGTTCACCTGATATACTCTATATACCGGTACTGAACGCGTGTGTGTCTGGATAAGAATCGGTGAATGCTATAATGTAGTGATTTTACCCTAAACTGGAATAGGCGAAAAAGTTCATTAGGTCATAATTGTAGATGCTTGACCTTTGACCTTGGATTTAAGCGGTGAGAGAATTAATGATAGTTAGGAGTATACTGTGATTACTGGAAGAAGGTAATCTCTCTCATTAAGGGAGTCCCATGTTGGTACTTTTGTGGTAAGAGTCCACCACATGCGTTCTGCTCTCTTGAAATCTGAATTCATTTTGCTCACATATTTTTTTTCGCAGTGATAATTAACACATGTAGTACGGTTTAGTTTTATTTCACTCTGTTTATATTTCCCAACATGTGGCCTACAGACACCACGCGTGTACCTCAGTCGATATCACAAGAATAAGCAAATTTAGTTCATTACCATTTAAAGTGAAGCAACATGACTGACAATATCCCAGCGTCCAAGGCAGTCTGTAATGCACACCAGTTTCTAAATGCCAGAAGCAATACTCTTACTAAAATAACAATAATTTCTTTTAAGTATATTTGAGAACTGACTGACAACTGCAACTTGATTTTATTTCCTATTAACTCTATTCATAAGTAGTTAATGAGGCAACATAACTTGAAATTCACTATTAAAACCACGAATATTGGTCCAAGTTCTCTCTCTCCCTAGACTCCCTCAATGTAAACTCTCTCAGAGCAAGTGTAGAGCAAGTAAACTCTCTCATTGACTCATGTAGTCTCACTCTCTCAGAGTAGACTCCCTCAATGTAAACTCTCTTGATGTAGACTCCCTCAATGTAAACTCTCTCCAGGTCACTTAGCGTGACACCCTGATTAGTAATCACTCAGTAACCAGCCATCTGTCGCCCGCCCAAGCCCGCCCATAACCCTCAACCCGCCCGCCCACATCTCTCATCTCGTCCGCCCACCCACCCACCCGCCCGCCCACAACTCTCTCACATAATTCAACATGTCAACAACAACACCAACCTCAACCTAACCTATCCTAACCTAACCTATCCTAACCACCCTAACCTAACTACCCTAACCTAACCGACATAACCTAACCTAACCTAACCTATATATTCATCTACAACATTCACAACCAGACAATCATTCATTCAGATACATGTATAATTATGCCTTTAATTACGAGTATACAGGTAGAACATGTATGGTGATCCTTGCATGGGGTGTACGACGGGGCATCTACTGTAGCTACGTACTTCCGGCATCTACTGTAGCTACGTACTTCCGGCATCTACTGTAGCTACGTACTTCCGGCATCTACTGTAGCTACGTACTTCCGGGTCATACATACGAAAATTAAATAAATCCAAATAAAATTATATACAAGAAAAAGGTAAGAAAATGAAGAAAGTAAAACGGGAGAAGAAAAAAGTATGAAATTGATAAAGTAAAACGAAAGAAAAACAAGATAAAGGAACAAAGTTAAGTGCAAGAAAAACAAGGGCAGTAAATAAAATTACAAGAAAAACGAAAATAATAGGCAATAAATTAACAAAGAAAAAGGAAAAAATAAAGACAATTAAGAGAATACGACCCCCATAACACACACAACCCACTGTAAACAAACAAGCTGCCGCCGTGCAAAAAAAATAATAAGAAGAAAAAATCACATTCTCAAATCCTTCATCACATGTATACACAAGATAACGTGATGACCAAGGGAGTTTACTTACATACATACATACATACATGACCTGTTTATACCACCACGAGGTCAAGCATAATTCACTCATTTAAGTTTTAAAACACACACACACACACACACACACACACACACACACACACACACACACACACACACACACACACACACACACACACACACAGAATGAAACGATTGCATGAGCCGCCACACTCAAGGACAATAAAAGAAACAAGAAAATGAGAGAACACGTAAACTAATATAACACACACTGAGTAACACCATCATCACAACAACAACAACAATAACATAAACAACAACAAAAACAACAATAAAAAAATAATACCAACAACAACAACAAACACAACAACAATAATAACAACAACAACAAACACAACAACAATAATAACAACAACAACAAACACAACAACAATAATAACAACAACAACAATAACAAGAACAATAACAACAACAATAATAATAATAATAATAACAATAACAACAACAACAACAACAACATCAACAATAACAACAAAAATAATAATAATAATAATAATAATAATAATAATAATAAACGAGACAAACAAACCAAAAAGGGAAGAAGAAACATAAATGGGGAAAAATATGACAGTGAAACGATGATAAAGGTGGTGGTGGTTGGTGGTGGTGGTTGGTGAAGATAATGGTGGTGGTGGTGGCGGTGGTGGTGGTGGTTGGTGATGATAATGGTGGTGGTGATGGCGGTGCTGGTAATGGTGATCATAGTGGTGGTTGATGATGATGATGATGATGATGATGATAATAATAATAATAATAATAATAATAATAATGATGATGATGATGATGATGATGATGATGATGATGATGATGATGATGATAGTCAGAAATGAACGAAGGAGATAAAGAAAACGGAAGAAGGAGAGGAAGAATACACATGGCAACACGTCGTCAAGAAGAGCGTGTGTGTGTGAATGAAGGATGTTGTTAGGAATGATGTTAATGGATGTGGGTGGTGAGATGTGGTAGAGGAGGAGGAGACGGGGGTAGGGGAGGGGTAAGAGGCAGGGGTAGGGGAGGTGTGCGTAGGAGGAGGTGTGGGAGGGGAGAAGATGGGAAGGGGAGTTGTGGGAGGAGGTGGGGTAGGAGGGAGGTGGGGAGAAGGAGGACAGCAAGGCCAAATATATGGAAGGAGAGAGAGAGAGAGAGAGAGAGAGAGAGAGAGAGAGAGAGAGAGAGAGAGAGAGAGAGAGAGAGAGAGAGAGAGAGAGAGAGAGAGAGAGAGAGAGAGAGGAACTAGCTAACACACACACATTTAACTATAAACACAACCATTACTGCACGTGTTCATTCAGTGACTCAAAAGTCTTCTCTCGTTTCCTCTTGAGGCACTAACAGGGATATTACGTCCCCTGTGACACTACTACATACACTGGCACTTATATGTAATAAATGAGCTAGAGATCCCTGCACTTGCATACCCCACTGGAACTTGTCAATATTAAAAAAATAAATAAAATTGCCTTGAAAACAGTGTACCAAAGCATTGATGTATTTCCTCTTAACATATACAGTATACAACCTACAGTTGATACGTCATTGGCAAGAAATTCAACAACCTAAACAAAACAACAAGTGTGGGCAGGAAATTCAACTCAAATTATTAAGACTTATCAGAAAACAACAGTAGAGATAACATGCCAAGGTACAGGTCCAGGCTATAAGCTAGACGCCTGGTTCATGGGAATGATTTAAGAACATGAACTCAGAACAAATCAACTTTCTCTTTGCATTAGATAACTCAACATTGAAACACCCACCGGCATGTCTAAATATAGGCCGACTAATTCATAATACTTATCCATGAACCATTTTTGTTACGGTAGGCCTAATTTGGAATCTTTAAGTAGGTCTATCTGCTTCACAAACAAATAAGATAAAAAAACATTCTTACTGTTTTACACAATATAAACAAAATGAGATAGAACATGCCAATAAAACCTGGATTTACACTAATACCGAGTTATAGTGCAGTACCGCCATGTTGAATCCAACTCAGAAACAGACCAACACTCGCCTAGGTCTATGGTACATGACTCACACCACAGTTAATAAGAAGGATAGTCACTCACTAAACCAACTAGAGTTGTCCCAAAACTTTGTCACCAAGAACCCTAGTTCACGGGGCGTGACTCGGTGGCCCGTGACTTTTGCATGACCTTACCGAACCCTGTTGAGGGAGACCGGCAGATGGCTGGCTACCTTTACCATAAGAAAATAAGGAGTCTGCAATAGGCCGGTTGGCCTGTGCATGGCAGCTCCTGTCGAGAGTTTCTACCACTCTCTATCATCCATGAATCTATCCAGCCTCCTTTTAAAACTTTCCAGAGTTCCAGCACTTACTACAAAGTTGCCAAGCTTATTCCACTTGTCTACCACTCTATTTGTGAACCAGTTTCTTCCTATCTCCCTCCTAAACTTAAAATTATCCAACTTAAATCCGCTGCTACGAGTCCTATCCTGCTCGGATATTATAAGAACTTTAACTATATCTCCTTTATTGATTCCTTTCACCCACTTAAATACTTCTATCATATCTCCCCGCACTCTTCGTCTTTCTAGGGAATGCAAGTTTAGTTTCTTTAACCTATCTTGATATGGATGGTTTCTAAGTCCCGGATTCATTTTCGCCATTCTTCGCTGCACCGACTCTAGTGAATTGATATCCATTCTATAATAAGGGCACCAGAACTGAACAGCATAATCGAGGTGCGGCCTGACTAGCGCAAGATATAGTTGCAATAAGACCTCTGCACTCTTATTACTTACACTTCTAGATATAAAACCTAATACTCTGTTTGCCTTATTTCGAACATTAACGCACTGTTTTCTAGGCCGTAGGTCCGGGCTTACAAGTACCCCTAAGTCTCTTTCACAAGTCGACTTCTCTAGGTTGATGTTGTTACGGCTATATACACTGACAGTATTTGTTCTTCCAATATTATGAACGCTGCACTTGCTGGTGTTGAATTTCATTTGCCATTTTTCTGACCACTCCTGCAGTTTATTTAAATCCTCCTGTAGTGCATTTGCAACCTGCCCTGAATTAATCTGCCACCCTTTGTACACCTCAACTCCACAAACGTGAAGACAGGAAAAAGGGTCAGAGAAACCTAAACAAAATATCATCTCGGAAGTTACTATTGTAGAAAATAGTTGGTGGTGAAGAATTAATAATATAAGTTAATCAACACAACTCAATAGCTACCAGAAAGACAGCTATAAGCGACTTGCTGTCAGTATAACGAAGTTCTCCATCTAGAAACTTATTAGTTTTAGCTACCTAGGAACCCAGGTGGTGGGGGGAACGATACAGTGACCAGGTGGGGTGGGGTGACTTTAAAGCTCACACGGTCACAAACACTACTATGACGCCAGTCTCTCTCTCTCTCTGGTTGATACAGATTCTTACCCAAGTCCCTGTGGGAAGGTAGATACGTAGCCCCTCTCCCCCACCTCACAAACAGTCGTGGCAAAGGGGCGAATGATCGCTCGTGTTGGCACTGGTACCATGGTACGAGAGACGCCATGACCGTGGAAGAGGAAGACTTGGCCTGTCTACACTAATCGTTCACTTCCGGACCTAACTTAACCTAAGCTACCCAAACCTAACCTTAACCTTAACCTAACCTAACCTTTCCCCGCGGAGTGATTTACGAGACCAAGTCCCTTTAGTGTCTACCCTGGTGATGTTACCTTTTAAAACAACAAAGAAAATGGGATATACCCAATTAAAAACAAAACATTAAATTCGCCTGAAATACAAACACATTCATTAACCCGGACGCACACACACATACATGTACCCTCACATATACACACAAAACACACAGACACGTAAACATATAAAAACACATACCGGTATATACACAAACACACACGAACATTATCTCACAAACATATACTCAAACACAAACAAAAACGAATTAACAGACAAACACGGTGGTATAAAGCATTCCCACGTACGCCTACTGCACGCACACACACACACGCACACACACACACACACACACAATAACCACCACATAAACCAACTTCCGGCATTAAAGTTTTAGCCAGGGGCATAATGGTCGGGAGTTTGTCCTGGTAACTCGACTAATTGAGCGCTGGCCATCATTACCATTAATTTACACGTCATTACCTCAAGGAGCATGATAATTTGGCCACGCAGCGAGGTCAGGAGCTACCAGGTATAGAAGGGGGGGGGGGATGAAGTGATCTCGTGCAGCTTATAGTAGTAGAGTGACCTCGTGAAGCTTATGTGACCCCGTGATGGTAGTAGTGACCTCGTGAAGCTTATGTGACCCCGTGGTGGTGGTAGAGTGACCTCGTGGAGCTTATGTGACCCCGTGATGGTAGTAGAGTGACCTCGTGAAGCTTATGTGACCCCGTGATGGGAGTAGAGTGACCTAGTGAAGCTTATGTGACCCCGTGGTGGTGGTAGAGTGACCTCGTGCAGCTTATGTGACCCCGTGGTGGTGGTAAAATGACCTCGTGAAGCTTATGTGGCCCAGTGATGGTAGTAGAGTGACCTCGTGAAGCTTATGTGACCCTGTGATGGGAGTAGAGTGACCTCGTGAAGCTTATGTGACCCCGTGATGGTAGTAGAGTGACCTCGTGAAGCTTATGTGACCCCGTGATGGTAGTAGAGTGACCTCGTGAAGCTTATGTGACCCCGTGGTGGTGGTAAAGTGACTTCGTGCAGCTTACGTGGGATCACATACAGTACACATTTTTACAACAGCAGTACGGTTCGTTCCCCCAAAGGCCTGCTCGCTAAGTACACCAGTTAACTACCTGCCAATTAAAACCTTTGGCTTCAGCCTACATGACAACCCTGGCGTCTATGCACCATAAAATGATACACTAAAAAAAAAGTATGCGTCTCTCCCTTTGC
The DNA here is from genome assembly GCF_018991925.1 of Homarus americanus. Taxonomy (NCBI): domain Eukaryota; kingdom Metazoa; phylum Arthropoda; class Malacostraca; order Decapoda; family Nephropidae; genus Homarus; species Homarus americanus. Next base: position 4,549,027 of record NW_024712526.1, on the reverse strand, counting down.
CCACACTTTGCCCATGATTCCACGCCATCTATAAATGGCGGGGGGAGGGGGGGAGGGGGGGGAGAGGATAGCCAAGAGCCCCACGGGGTCAGAGGTCAGCACGGGTCACGCTAAATGGTGTGCTGGCATGCCAAAGCTGAGGTGCTCACTGGTTTTATAAGTCCCGGGTCACTAATTGTAGCACCATGTGACGTCGGCTGGGTAACATAATGCTAACACCGCTGCTGTAGGAGGAGGAGGAGGAGGAGGAGTAGAAGGGTTTTTTAGTTTAACAAATATATTGACAAAGCTTGTAGTACAGTTTGCCTATTCTGAGTAATTCAGTCAGGTCTTGACACTGAGGGTGGTATCACTTCTCACTGCCACGCAGGACAGAGGTTCATACACAAAGAAATACATCATATTCATTAACAGTATATATAGGTCAGAGTCATGTGGGTGATGTCACTGTTCACTGCCATGCAGGACAGTGGTTCATATACATTGAACGTCATATTCTAATTGAAGACTAATCAGTGTGGGTTAGCAAATTTGGGATAAACAGCAAGTATGTCCCCAAGCACCCCCCATTCAATGTAATAATTACAAAGTTCATGATACAATAAGCCAGGTGGCCTGAAGTCTTTGACAGTGTCACATTCAATAATATGGTGTTCAAGTGTATGCTTTAAAGGTTTATCACAAAGTTTACATGCTGAGTGTTCCGGTATGGGTGTAGTGTTACTAACTTGTCAGATGTGTCTGTATCCTAGCCTAATTCTGGCCACGACTACATCACATTATCTGGTTTTGTCCTTATGCTGGCCATACCGGTACCTCTTGTCACAAAATTTGTCATATTTACTAATGCTACAACTGCCAGGTGTCTCTGCATTTCTCAGTTGTTCTTGATCAGAGTTCATGATTCTGATTTGATTTCTTTTTTTTTGGACAGGCCAAGGTCACGGTCAACAATTTCTTTCTTACTTGCTTTATTGGCGAGTCTATCAGCGCAGTCATGATACCTAATTCCAACATGGGACGCAATCCACTTAAATTCGATACGAGAGTTGTTCTCATTGGCAGTTATCACATTTCTTTTAATACCACATACAACTTTAGACATAGAGCCTGGCGGGCTGTTCATTGATTTCAAAGCACTTTGAGAGTCACAGATTATCACCCCACCTCCATTTTCTTTAAGGTAGTCTGTAGCTAAGTAGATTCCAGTTAGTTCAGTTTGTGTTGTGCTGGCCCAATTGTTCAGCCTTTGCTTGTTTGACACTATCATCTCTTTTTCTTTATATATTACAATTGCACAGCCTGTTCTACCTGTGTTTGTCTGCACAGAACCACCAGTAAAAGCATAACATTCCCTTGATTTAATACTCTCTATGTGTCTGTTAATAGTTTCTAGTGTGACACATCTCATCACATCGGTGTTTAACATTTGCTTACTACCAACAGGAGTGTAATTAATAGGAACTGATATATCCAGCCAAGGAGGAATGACATTAATGGGTTCGTCTGGGGTGATTGGGACATTCAGTTTCAAGAGATCTGCAGCACTTTTATGAAGCCACGCCCCAAACAGACTCTTTTGTGGAAGGTTAGCGAGATAGTCGGGATTACTTAGATAGAACATCAACTCAGTTTGAGCTGTAGTTTGGGGACCATTGTTCTTCAAAACTGACACAAAACATGGTATTAAGTAGAGCTATCCTCTCAGATAGTCCGAGCTCTTTTCTCATGTTTACAATTCTGGTTGATTTTGGGCATCCTAGAATGATGCGCATGGCTTCATTTTGTACTACCTCAAGGCTGTTGAGTTGTTTAGGCGGAATAGACACAAGATGGAGAGCATGATAGTCAACTACAGAACGAATGAAGTGAAGATAGAAAGTACGAGCATAGGTGATGTTAATTCCATAGCCCTTGCCATCAAGGGTTCTGAGAGCTTTAATGCACTGCAATACAGTGCAATAGTTTGGCACGAAGGTTGCCGACAAAGTTTATATCATTCACAAATTCCAAGATATTTATAAGAGCTACATAGTTCCAAGGGCATGCTGTTAATGTTAGTCAAGAGGCAGAGGGTGAGCAGGACGAAGATTGAGGACCCTCGTCTTGTCAACAGATATTATGAGACCACATTCCACAGTCCTCCGAGCAAATACATCCAGCAAGGCTTGGAGCCTGGGCTTGGTCTGTGTTATAATGCAGATATCATCAGCATAGCATATTACAGCCTTGTTTGGCTGAACTGGAATGTCAGCAATAAGCTTGTGCATCAGTATATTAAAGAGCATAGGACTTAACACTCCTCCCTGAGGCGTGCCAAGCTCAAATACTCCCATTCTGGTACTTTTGACCCCGAAAAAGAACACTGGCATACCTGTTGGACAGATAACCCTTTATCCATGTCAGGAGGTTACCTTGAATGCCAAAATTAGCTAGTTGCTCAAGTGTAATGTGTCTATTAGCTACATTAAAGGCTGATTTAAGGTCTATGAAGGCAGGTGGGGGTGGCTGCTCTCTCCCCTCCCGCGAGGCAGCTTCCTTGGAGGAAGAGGGGGTAATTGATCTGGTGCAAGAGGAGGAGAAGAAGGGAGAGGGGGAGCACGAGGAGGGGGAGGAGGTAGCACATCTGGCAGAGGAGGAGGAGGTAGCAGACCTGGCGCAGGAGGAGGAGAACGAGGAGGCGGAGGAGAGACATACTAGCACGCGATGGAAGAGATCGAGGAAAGAAGACGATGACGAGAACGTGGCAGAGGGGGAGGGGGAGGAGGAGGAGGAGGAGCAAGGAGGAGGTTGAAGGAACAAGAGCGGGCTTCATGTGGTTAATGCCAAGTTAGAGTGACAACATCGACGGATTAACCATGAGGAGCACAAGGTCTGCCACGGTGCATATAACAAGGAACACTACACCGGCACAAAGTAGCAGTGTGTAGTACCAGTAACACCAACACAAAGTAGCAGTGTGTAGTACCAATAACACCGGCACAAAGTAGCAGTGTGTAGTACCAGTAATACCGGCACAAAGTAACAGTGTGCAGTACCAATGGACCGGCACAAAGTAACAGTGTGTAGTACCAGTAATACCAACACAAAGTAGCAGTATGTAGTAGCATATGTAGTACCAGTAACACCAGCACAAAGTAGCAGTGTGTAGTACCAGTAACACCGGCACAAAGTAGCAGTGTGTAGTAGTAACACCGGCACAAAGTAACAGTGCGCAGGAACAATAACACCGGCACAAAGTAGCAGTGTGTAGTACCAGTAAAACCAACACAAAGTAACAGTGTGTAGTACCAGTAACACCAACACAAAGTAACGGTGTGTAGTACCGGTAACACCAGCACAAAGTAGCGGTGTGTGGTACCAGTAACACCGGCACCAGAAGTAGCGGTGTGTAGTACCGAGCTTACCGGCACAAAGTAGCGGGGTGTAGTATCAATAACACCGGCACAAAGTAGCGGTGTGTAGTACACCAGTAGCACCGGCACAAAGTGGCGGTCAGAAAGTGGCCAGTACCGGTAGCACGGGCACAAGAAGTAACGGTGTGTGGTACCGGTAACACCAGCACCGAAAGTGGCAGTGTGTAGTACCAGTAACACCGGCACAAGTAACGGTGTGTAGTACCAATAACACCGGCACAAAGTAACGGTGTGTAGTACCAGTAACACCGGCACAAAGTAGCAGTGTGTAGTAGTAACACCGGCACAAAGTAACAGTGCGCAGGAACAATAACACCGGCACAAAGTAGCAGTGTGTAGTACCAGTAAAACCAACACAAAGTAACAGTGTGTAGTACCAGTAACACCAACACAAAGTAACAGTGTGTAGTACCAGTAACACCAGCACAAAGTAGCAGTGTGTAGTACCAGTAACACCGGCACCAAGTAGCAGTGTGTAGTACCAGTAACACCGGCACAAAGTAGCAGGGTGTAGTATCAATAACACCGGCACAAAGTAGCAGTGTGTAGTACCAGTAGCACCGGCACAAAGTAGCAGTGTGTAGTACCAGTAGCACAGGCACAAAGTAACAGTGTGTAGTACCAGTAACACCAACACAAAGTAGCAGTGTGTAGTACCAGTAACACCGGCACAAAGTAACAGTGTGTAGTACCAATAACACCGGCACAAAGTAACAGTGTGTAGTACCAGTAACACCGGCACAAAGTAGCAGTGTGTAGTACCAGTAACACCGGCACAAAGTAGCAGTGTGTAGTACCAGCAACACCGGCACCAAGTAGCAGTGTGTAGCACCAGTAACACCAACACAAAGTAGCAGTGTGTAGTACCAGTAACACCGGCACCAAGTAGCAGTGTATAGTACCAGTAAGCGAAAATACCAAGAATATCTTCCAAGACCTAAGCTGTAATATATAACATAAACTCTAGCAGGTGAAACAATAAATACCAGGAGATAATACCAGCTTCTCATACCAACAGTAACAAGTATGGAATTTACAAGGTAGAGCAAATATCTACGGTACCGCCACTCAAAACTACCGTTGATATCAGTACAATCAGAGGATACACATCACAACCAATACCACAATATACCAAGATACCATCATCAAACAGCAGCCGGTACCGACAATAGAGCCATTACATGTAGAGATTAGAAGACACTAAGGTTCGGTAGAGTGGAGAATACCGACAATACCAGAGTAAGTGAGGAGGAGGAGAGGAGGGTGAGACAAGGAAGGCCTTCAGGGGGAGCTACTGTGGGGCGCCTTCATCCTCCCTCCCTCTTTCACGTGCTGACACTACCCACTGTCCATCCTAACAACGCCGGCACTGCTAATATGCTCTTAGCACTGCCGCCCACCCCACCACCGCCGTCACCGCCCACCCCACCACCGCCGTCGACGCCCACCCCACCACCGCCGTCGCCGCCCACCTCACCACCGGCGCGCACCCCACCACCACTTGGCGTCATCATTCCTGTCGTCGCCTCTACCACTTGATACTAATTCGTTCTTCTGCGGGTAATATCAACATGGACAGATAGATTTTTATGTGAAAATTGTCCCAAACTACAGCCAATGGCAGCCAAGGTAGTCCGTCAACTGCGATAGTGTGTAATGAAGAACCAGGGGACCTTCCCGCTCAACACACAAGAGCCAACATGAATAAGATGAGTTAATTAAAGATAAAGGCCAGAGCTAATCACGAGGGAGAGGGAGGTTGTGATGGACTTGCCGACGTACACAGCGACAGAGGCCAACACTCACAGGGGAGAGGAAGTACCTACCCCGACGAAGCCACAAAAAAATTTCAGAGACAATGAGAAAAAGTCGTCACATCCTCAAGTCGTTCCATTAAAACCTATGGTAATTGGTTCTAGGTATCGTGTTCAAAACTTTAGGGTGGACAGACAGGTGGACACACAGACGCAGGGAAACAACCAGGCATTCATATAGCGCCCCCCCCCCCCTAACTCCTGGAGCAGCGAGGAACAAAAACACTAACTGTATTCAATCTTTACTGCCACCAATCATCACATATTGGTTCCCGCCTGACCTCGTGTACAGGCTGGAGTGGCGCCCTTTACACACAACAGTTTTCCCGTCAGTGACCCGAGCTCAATCCCCACCCTCGTTAAATCTACAGTGACCCGAGCTCAGCGTACATTACAGGTTAGGTTAGGTTAAGGTGCATACATCTAAGGTATATATATATATATATATATATATATATATATATATATATATATATATATATATATATATATATATATATATATATATATATATATATATATATATATATATATATATATATATATATAGCTAAAAACGCCATCATTATCATACTGTTGCCACCTGTCATTTAATACTCCAATATCTACTTATACTCATTTATGATCATGTTATCAAACGTTAATTACTGTAGCTACCTGTATTTTATATACGGTATATACCTAAACTTGATCTAACGTATCCGAGTAGAATTTTTTGAGTCATACAGAGAATCAATTTCAACTCGTTCCTCGCTGCCACAATCCGCAGCCCAGACAACACAGGTCTTCTATAAACAAAGCTTCCATCTCTGGCAAAAGAAAAATGTGTTTCCCGCGTCAACTTGGAAAAAAAAAAGTGGGTGGGTAATAGGTCGAGTTTCTTTTTTTTACCACTGCTAATTGTCTGTTAGTCACATTGTAAATAGATATAAACAATACGTTTTTTTAGCTATATGTGGTTTATTCTACAAATAATTATTTATTTATTGCCTTATTTACCCAAAGAAAATCGATAAATAAAAAATTGGGAGTGTATTTTTTTTTACCAT
>NW_024712526.1:4509048-4542649 GCF_018991925.1 Homarus americanus | reverse complement strand
AGGTAGGAGCATCTCCTCTCCACAGCTGGACGAGTCCAAAGCCACCACTATATACTTGTCTTACCTGCATGCCCATCACATGAACATGGTTCATCCAGGTTCATTCTCGAAACACCTCAACGAGACACTAACCAGGAACAACATTGCACCTGTTGAAATAAGCGACAAAGTTCCTTCAAAAGAAATCCTTAAGGCAGTAACCCACTCAACAACTTATCGACGACCTCAACCCACGCCAGAAATAGACCATGACCTCCTTGACTTAGGCAAAAGTCAGTATAACCGCAATCCCGACGTGGCCAGTCAGTCCCCCTGGGATCACAGCTCCAACGACACCGTAAATGCCCGCGATCCCATTACATGCACTCCCAGCGACGACAGTGACCATCGGACTGCAACCACAGTCAATGGTTGCAACCAGATGATGACGACTCACTCCACAGAGGAACAAGACCCTCGAGCTGCAGCGTCAGTTGATTACTACGACACGCAGGCCCAGGACCTGAACCCCTTCCTGTACACGGGTGACGAGAAGTTCGAGGGCCCGCCATTGACTGACAAGCAGATGTTCGAAGGTTCTGCTAAGAAGTTCCGTCCCCCTAGAAATGGCAGAAGCCGAGCAAACACTCCAAGCGACGCTCCAAGCGACGCCCCAAGCTACAGTCTCCGAAATGGCAGTCGTTAGCAGGATGAAAATTTTCCAACATAATGTCTTACACTGGTCCCTTAATAGACGTAATGAACTGTCTAACTTATACTATCAATTAGACCCAGACATCATTCTGTTAAACAGTACTGGCATAAGGGACGAAAGTAAGCTGAAAATTTTTGGCTACACTGTATACCAGAGGAACATGACGGGTGAGCTGAACGATGGTGTCGCTGTGGCCGTCAGGTCACGTCTGAGTCACAGAGTGTTGCCAGACTTCGAGGATTCAGTTCTGGGAGTGCAGTTGGGACAACTAGGGGATCTGTTATCATATGCACAATGTACCTCGGCGCGTTACCCCCCCCCCTCCCAAGCTGGCCATTATGTGTTATTTGTGGGTCCGGCTTGTGACATGTTCTCATTGACATGGTTTTTCCCTGCCTGGGTTGATGATGACTTGTTGTACAGTATACGTGGTTGCTGTCGTCCACACACACACACTGAAAATCAGGAATACACATTTACAGTTGCCTGATTACGTGGGAAAACTTTATTGACAACCTGCCAACATGTCCGGCCAGCAGGAGAGTCACTGACTATACAGTAGTGTGTCCATCGTGGTGTGTGTGTCCTCATAGGGTGAAGGAAAACAATAACCATGACTCCAATATAACATTAACCTCTCTACCATGCGTCATTAACCAAGCTGGAAGGTGTGGGGGGGGGATAATGGTCAATATTGAATTAGGAGGTTATTTAAAGCCTTAAATAAAATAAAATCATACACCAATGTCCACCTTTACCCAGTGATTTATTTTTGTTGTTCCTACTCATATTACGTGGTGTATCAGCTGCTGTGACTCGTGTGTGTCCTTCAGGGCGTATACTGTACTGGTAAATTATAACAAACTCCAGTGGAAAAAAAATATTATTTATACTATGGCTATTTATTGAGTATTAGAGAATTATTGATTTTTATTTGACTCCGGTGAGGTTAGGTTAGGTTAGGTTAGGTTAGGTTAGGTGTGTGTGTTCAGGGGTTAGGTTAGGTGTGTGTTCAGGGGTTATGTTAGGTGTTTGTTCAGGGGTTAGGTTAGGTGTGTGTTCAGGGTTTAGGTGTTTGTTCAGGGATTAAGTTAGGTGTTTGTTCAGGATTAGGTTAGGTGTTTGTTCAGGGGTTAGGTTAGGTGTTTGTTCAGGGGTTAGGTTAGGTGTGTGTTCAGGGGTTAGGTTAGGTGTTTGTTCAGGATTAGGTTAGGTTAGGTGTTCAGGGTGTTATGCCATTTCCAATAGAATAATAGGGTTGGTATTAACAACGTATAAGGGTGGACTTAACAATTATTAAAACATATCAACGTAAATTCAGAATTTCATGTTAACCTCCAGACTTGCTGGACTAAGAAGCTTTCATTTGGAAGTAACAGTGAGGCTCTTGCCTTAACTAGATACTGTACGTCCACTTAGTACCAGCTGGGAACAATAGTAAGGTGGAGGCAGAACCTTTGTGTCTGGAGGCCTGAGAGGGTATAGTGTAGAAATGCACGTTATTCTCACAACCTTTATGACATCCGCCCTTGTGTTGTGGCTGAGAGTCATTCACCCTTTTTTTATAGGAAGGTCCCATTGTGGTCTCTCACTCACCTGTGTTGTTGTGGAATTTTATTTTTTTTACGTAAAACTTAAAACAAGAGGCTGTAAGGTCCCCCCCCCCCTTCCCCAGGCCAGATACCACCACCACCAGGTAAAGGGCAGCTCTACTCGCCCACCTGGACCTACGTTATGTGTGTGTGTGTGAGCTGTATATCTCCATGACTATCATCTTACTTCAGCAGGATGGTGTTCAGTGGATGTCTTTATACGTCGTGTTGGAAAGGTTATTGTTTGCTGGAATTGTGGTGATAATGTTGTTGTCCTCATAATGTTGTTGTCCTTATATGTTGTGGTGATAATGTTATCTTGAGACGCGGAGTACAGGTGACACTCCCTTCTTGCACCACGTTCGTCTCGCATAATGACTGAAAATGTGTTTTAGTGTCGTGTCTTAAGTCGATAAAACACAGTTCATTCATCTTGTAATTCACCAATATTTGTTTTTATACCCCGCCATGAATGTGAAAAGGATCATACAGTGATATTTCTATCCGTGTGTTTGTCTGTCCGTCACAAACACAAGTCCATGAGGTCCCGAACTGCTGCTAGAACGAATCCCTGAGTGGTTTGTTTACTAATTGGGTTGTATTATCTCATTTGACTTTGATACAGTTCCGAACAGTATATAAGTGTAAAGGAACTGATGGTCGTGACTGTGTTGTGTATATATATATATATATATATATATATATATATATATATATATATATATATATATATATATATATATATATATATTGTATATATATACACGTAGGGTGAGTGCTGTATATATACGTAGGGTGACTGTGTTGTATATACTGTAGACGTCAGTTAGTCAGAACACCGAGATAAGAGAGCCGTGGCTCTGAGGTGAACAGGGAGATTTAGGGCAAGGTATAGTTAAGAAGTGGGAAGTAAAGAAGGAGAATAATAGCAGGTGGGCTTTCCACCTTGCGGAGGCTGGTTTGTGGTTTAACCAGTGACAGACGTCCCTCAGTCCTCCAGGGACAAGGGAGGTTAGATAAGCTTAGCAAAGCTGGTTTAAAGTGCCATCCTAGGGAATGTGCTGTTTTAGGGTTTGTTGGAGGGTCCTTTCCGATCCTTGTGTTGCTGAAGGGATATTCCTCATCTTTTGTGATTGGAGGGTCCCACCAGGTCCTTGTGTAACTGGCAGGATAATCCCCATCTTTAAGGTTATATGAGTGGTGTTATTCTCTCGCGTATGATGGTTCCGGGCTGATAGTGTTAATGTTGATGCTTCTTGGCCACCAGGTGTGTGATATACTGTTGTTTACCTGTAATAGTTCCCGTAAACTTGGGTCTTGTGTTGGGTGTAGTTTGTCCCATACCGCTTTTGCTTGTTTGTGTGTTCTTATGTTAATTGTGTCAATGTTATATTCGATGTGTATGTCTCGTATTTTTGACTGTATGGCGGCCTATGTTCAGCTGCTCTTCTTAGTGCTGTATTTTGGACTGCTTGCAGCTTGAGTTTGTTTGTTTTAGTCATTGTGTTAAGTGGAATTGGTGGGTATTCAAGGTGTGGTCCGACGAGTGATTTGTATAGATGAAGCTGTGTTTTGGTGTTGAGTTTTCTAAAGCGACGGAGTTTGGTTAGTTGTAGTTTGGCTTTCGTCAATCTATACGTCAATATATACTTGGGTGACTGTGTTGTATATATACGTAGGGTGACTGTGTTGTATATATACGTAGGGTGACTGTGTTGTATATATACGTAGGGTGACTGTGTTGTATATATACGTAGGGTGACTGTGTTGTATATATACGTAGGGTGACTGTGTTGTATATATACGTAGGGTGACTGTGCTGTATATATACGTAGGGTGACTGTGCTGTATATATACGTAGGGTGACTGTGCTGTATATATACGTAGGGTGACTGTGTTGTATATATACGTAGGGTGACTGTGCTGTATATATACGTAGGGTGACTGTGCTGTATATATACGTAGGGTGACTGTGTTGTATATATACGTAGGAGGTGAGGTAATCTTTCTCAAACAGTATACAGGTGATCGTTTAGTAATTAGTATACAGTCATTTACCTCACAACCAAAACATTACAGTAAAAAATAAGTTCGAAATCATCTACTTGTTTATTATTTTTTTTTGTTAACGGCTAAATTTAAGTTAACCTTTTCGTTAACCTTTGGCGATTTGAGTCAGTTTTACTCGTTAAATCTTTGTGGTTAGTGTGAGTTAACTTGTGTTTAATGAGTGCAAGTGTCTAGTGTTTTATGTAAGACGGTAATTACTGCGGTCCTTTTTTTTTTCTCTCTCCATTGTAAATTATATTGATGTAGTGAGTTATTTTTGGCTCACCTGAAGAATGTCCACTACGGTTTATTTTACCTACTGTGTATATTTAGCGTAACTCTCCTAACTCTATTGGGGGAGGGTTAGGTTAGGGTGGGGTGGTTAGGTTAGGGTGGGAGGTTAGGCTAGGGTGGGAATTGGTTAGGTTGAAGATTGGGAATTGGTTAGGTTAGGGTGGGGTGGTTAGGTTAGGGTGGGGAGGTTAGGTTAGGTAAAATCAGCTAGGGTGGATATTATTCAGGTGGACCTTATGTTATCATCGGTATCTAAAGAATTTATCTATTTTTTGTAGTTGAATTTATTGAACTAATTTAAAAAAAAATGGGGTCGAATTGCATTACTAAATTAAATAATTTTTTTTTATTCAAGAATTTTCAGAATAAATATTTTTTGGTGGGGTTATATAAACTACAGTTTGTCGATGTGATAACGTAACGTAATGTAACCTAACCTAACCAAAACTAACCTAACTTAACCTAACCAAACTTCTTTTCCTGATAACAATTTGCGAGTATTTGTTGAGTTAATTATTGTCGGGATTTTTTGTGTTAGAGAATATTTTCTATTTAATTAGTCTTCTTATTTTAATAGATTATCCGAAATTAATTAGTCAGTCTCTATCTAATTTAATCAGTTATTTTTTATGTAACAAAATTAGTCCTGCTTTACCTTATTGTAATTTCTCGATTTAATTACCCAATATTTTTTGTTTAGATTGTCAATATAATTAATTAGTCTTTTTGTGGTAGAATAGGATCTGTGAGTCTAATTAATCATTATATTAGGGGGAGTAATTAGAGTTTTGTCAGTCTAATTAATTGACCTTTTATTTCATCTGGTAGAATTAATCACAGTCATGTTTCTTGTATATTTAATTGATTGTTGTCGAAATGAGTTAATTAGGTTTTATAAATCCTGTAGAATTTAAGTGATTCAGGCCTTTATAATACTGTAGAATTTAAGTGATTTAGGCCTTTATAATCCTGTAGAATTTATATACATGTTTTAGGCCTCTGATACAATTTGTAGAGGGAATAAATCAGTTACCAGTGGATATTCCCCCTCTTCTCCTTCTCTCTCTCTCTCTTTCTTTCTTCCTTATTGTCTTTATTTACATATTCCTCTCTCTCTCTCTCTCTCTCTCTCTCTCTCTCTCTCTCTCTCTCTCTCTCTAAGCCAATATTGAGAGTATCGGAAACACATCACGGGGTTGGATTGTGTGTGTGGGAGGAACGAGGTCCCTGGTGAGCTGTGTCTCATGCCCAGTGTTTATCTGGCCGGTGTAGAGGGACCGCTTTGTCTACTGACTGACTGAGAGAGAGAGAGAAAGAAGAGAGTAGGGAGAAGGAGAAAACATTTACACACACACACACACACACACACACCCCGTAAAGGAAATTGAGTCTCAGAAATAAGTCGAAAGAATTATATAAAAAAAACTTGGGAGAAGAAAATTTTAGGAAACTGTGATTTGAAGCGAAAGTGTGAGCAGGTGGGAAAGGGATGGGCTGAAGGGAAAGGGTGAGCAGGTGGGAAAGGGATGGGCTGAAGGGAAAGGGTGAGCAGGTGGGAAATGGATGGGCTGAAGGGAAAGGGTGAGCAGGTTGGAAAGGGATGGGCTGAGAGGAAAAGGGTGAGCAGGTGGGAAAGGGATGGGCTGAGAGGAAAGGGTGAGCAGGTGGGAAGGGATGGGCTGAAGGGGAAAGAAGAGGTGAGCAGGTTGGAAAGGGATGGGCTGAAGGAAAGGGTGAGCAGGTGGGGAAAGGGATGGGCTGAAGGGAAAGGGTGAGCAGGTGGGAAGGGATGGGCTGGAAGGAAGGGGTGAGCAGGTGGGGAAAGGGATGGGCTGAAGGGAAAGGGTGAGCAGGTGGGAAAGGGATGGGCTGAAGGGAAAGGGTGAGCAGGTGGGAAAGGGATGGGCTGAAGGGAAAGTGTGAGCAGGTGGGAAAGGGATGGGATGAAGGGAAAGGGTGAGCAGGTGGGAAAGGGATGGGATGAAGGGAAAGGGTGTGTAAAGGGGAAGGTGTAAATAAAGAGGGTAAGGGTGTGGGAAAAGGAGAAAAAAGTGGTAGAGGAAGGGAGTGAATAAAGATGAATTGTTGAGAAAAGGGAGGGGGGTTGAAGGGGGTGTAAATGGGTAGGGTAATAAAGAGGTAAGGGTGAATAGTGAGAGGAGAAAGGTGTTGTACCGTCTGTAGGGTGGACCAAGATCCTCCTCCAGGTGGTTTTAAGTCGATGAAGGAGGCGCTTGAAGGGTCGCTGAGGCTAATGATGGAGGGGAGAGATGCTGCTGCTGCAGACATGGGCCTTCTACACCATCACCGTCACTACTGCTACCATCAACACCGTCATCTTCAGCTCATTATTATCACCACCACTACCACCACTACCACCACTACTACCACCACTACCACCACTACCTAATACTATTATTTTTAAACGTGGCCTCCAGCCTTCCCCTATAGCCACACCTTCGCCGCCATTTTATTAGCTTAAAATTAACTATCCTAATACATAAGTAGCTGCCCTGGCTGTGTTGAGTTAGTTGAGCCACAGATCTATGCGGCATTCAGTGACTTTCATAGTCAATATCTGCAACTGTTGTTGGCTTTGGGGCCGATGCTCTCGTTCCCCTGAGGCAGAGCAAAGCAGACCTAAGGAGAGAAGGACAGCCGACATCTCATCCAGGCTGTAACATAACTTCTGGGCTGCTGCTTCTGTTCGGAGATCACCTCTGCGAGTCTGGCGTAGAAGCATCTTGCACTTGGTCCCATCCCACCAGAGGTTGTGAACACCAGAGGAGTGAAGCTGCCTTGATCAACGTTCTGGGTTCTCTCCCCGTATTCCCTTATCTTGTCGTTCTCGTTCTTCCTGTGTGCAGCATCGACAGCTAAGTTACGGTGACATGCGGCCATGGGATCAAAAATCCTGATGTCGAAGAAGGCTCGCTGTCCCCGCGTCCAGAATCCTCGAGCACTGACGTCAAAACGGGATTCGTTGGATGTGTTTGAAGTCCTATGTTGGAAATTCTCACCGTCCAATGGAAGGAGGGTCGGTTCTACCATGACATCACGACAGATTTCCCTCAACATATTTGCTGTGAGATCCCTTACTTGCCTCATGCATATGAAGCCCCCTTTCTTGCACACCATGGCGTGATCGGCGTCATAGGAAGAGCCACACACGCATTGGGAGGGCAAACCTTCTACTGGCTTACCGTACCTTAGAGCATTGGCATCTACTACTACTCGCCACTTAACTGTAATGCCACACAAAGTATATATAATACAGTGGTCCCCAACCTTTTGTAAGCTTTGGGCCACATTTATCATTGTAAATATAGTGGAGGGCTCCAAAACTCTGGATCTCCAGCCAAGAAATAAAAATCTCATATATACTGTACAGTTATTTGCAGTTTTACACGTCTAACTGTTACCAGTTACATACTTTTTACATTTACTCTTGGACAGGACGTGTGTGTTTACCCCAGTGAGAAGGCTGGCTCTCTCTCTGGTCCCGGTCTGGGGTAAATGCCACACGTCCTGTACACGACAGTTGTATCAAGTTATTTTATTTATTTATTTTTTTACAGGGATTAGCCCACCCGGGCACAGGTTACTGACTCACATCAGGGCCTAGGCTGCGAAAATGTAATAATAATAATAATAATAATAATAATTCATACTACCGTAAATAAAATTTATAGTAAAAAATACATTATAAATATAATAATAAAATAATAATGATAATAATAATAATAATTATAATAATGATAATAATAATAATAATAATAATAATAATAATAATAAAGAACCTTAAAGAAATACAAAAATTAAAAAAAAAAGATCAAAAGTGAGAAACGATAAATTTATGTTGTGTTGTCAAGTAAGAGAAACAATTGAGACCCAGCAATTGTGTGTAAATGAGGCAGAAAGTCGAATCAGCAACCTGGGACTTGGTCACAATTTTCGTGATGCCATATGGCAGCAGGGTCTACCATTAGACAACACATTATGCTTCCAATAACTTCCCAGGCGGTAGTACCTCCCTGATTGATAGCTGCCTACTACCTATATATATATATATATATATATATATATATATATATATATATATATATATATATATATATATATATATATATATATATATATATATATATATATATATATATATATATATATTAATTTCACTCCTACAAAGAATCCCAAATCACAGTGTTCTAATAAACCCTTGTTGTAAGAAATTCGCAGGTGTTTTAGAATAAACCCCCTCCCTCCCTCTCCCCTTTCCCTTCCTCCCCCTTTCCCTCCCTCCCCCTTTCCCTCCCTCCCCCTCCCCCCTGTCCCTCCCCTCCCCTCCCTCCCTCCCCCCCTCCCCCCTGTCCTCCCTCCCCTCTGTCCCCTCCCTCTCCCCTTTCCCTCCCTCCCCCCCCTCCTGTCTCCCACAAGCTCAGGTTTTTAATTGGATGCAGTGAGGGGTGAAGTGGAGGGTCAGGAGGGGGAGGGAGGTATGTGGTAGCAGGTGATGTATGGCGAATTACACAAGTTAGACGAGTATGCATTGATGACGAGTCGGGCAGGAGTGAGTGAATGGTGCTCCCGGGTGCAAATGGTTCTTGAATTCTCTTTATTTTCGCTTTTAATTGCAGTGGATTATTGATCATTGACGTTGTTGTGGAATGATGAACTTGGAGATATTTTATAACGTAATGTTTAAATAATTGGAAGTATTGAAGAAGATACCGTAATGATAGAATAAGAAAATGAAGTTGGTGACATCGAACATGGGGGAGCTGGCTGGGCATGTAGTCGCGAGAGCCGCATCGTTAATAAGGCGTCTAGCTGCCCCTCGCCACACAATAAGGAACACACGCGGCCCGCAGCCAGGGATGCAGCTCCACGACTCTCCTCCAGTTTCAAAGGAAAAATCAATGTGACGGAACAAAGGCCCTGAAAAGTAATCAATCAAGGAGCGTTAAGACAAAGGGATAACCTCCTCTTGTGCTGCCTCTTGATGCCTCGAGCACTCCCACGCCCGCACGCCCACCTCATCGAACTCGTGTTTTGGTCGCTGTCATTATACTCAACTCTCGGTTGGTTTGGTTCCTGGCACTATACCCAATAGTGTCGGCTTCTGTTGTTCTGCTGGGTCAGGGCGCTTGACCCAGCCACTTGTTTAAGTGTCCACACCTTGACCCCCCTGTTCTCACCTCACCCCAGTGCTCGTAAGGGTGATTGACATCTTCACCATAGCCTCACGTGCCCTCCACACTCGACCAGTGCTTTGACAATGCACCTCGACAAGCAGCCTCGCGCTACATAACTGACTGTGTTGTCCGTCACTAAGGTGCTTGAACATATCACGTCAACGGTATACACATAATTCATTATGTTATTAATTATAGACTGGCCTGTGTCAGTTGATTTCAATATTCTGCTTCTCAATACATAGCCGAGATGGTTGACAATATGCAAGTGTCATTAGATCCCTTGATATTGAAGACATTTTCTGAAGGTGTACACATGAGTTATGACGTCTCTTGTTATGGTCACGAGTCAACTGTGTGGTGATCGGTACTGAGGGAGCTGTCACAACACTCAGTCGATCAAGATATGCAGAATTAAACTTAAAACAAATGAAGTAATTATGATCAGGTTTAGGTGCATCTTTGGGAAGACAATGATGGTTGGACGTGTTTCAGTGTGTGTGGGGGATGCTCCTGGCTGGCTACACCCAACAAATATCCTGGGAAGGTTTTATGTTAATTTCTTGATACCTTTCTCCTCCTCTTCCCCCTCCTCCCCTCCTGCCATATTCATTCTTCCCTCTTGGTTTATTCAGTTATACATTACACAACTATTCCTCCCTCTCGGCGTTTTATTATCATTATACACTGCGGATTATCCTTCATTCTCTCGTTTCACAGATCCTCTTTCATGACTAGACTTATTATATTTTTCCTCTTTTTTTTATTTAAGTCTTGTTTGTTATATGATTTCTGCTTCTTTCTTCTTCTTCTTATCTTTATCTCATTCTGTTCTTAACTTCCTGCTCTCTTCGTCTCCTCCTCCTCCTCCTCCTCCTCCTCCTCCTGTGCCTGCCTCTACGCCCTTGGGGTCTGCCTCGCTTTTAATGAACCATCTGG
This sequence comes from Homarus americanus, assembly GCF_018991925.1. Classification (NCBI taxonomy): domain Eukaryota; kingdom Metazoa; phylum Arthropoda; class Malacostraca; order Decapoda; family Nephropidae; genus Homarus; species Homarus americanus. The sequence goes on along the minus strand of NW_024712526.1, from coordinate 4,531,886 downwards.
AAATATATGTTTACTATTTAGAGCTGGTTTGCCATCCATTGTCTTGTCCTCTCCTTTTCCTCCTCCTTCGCTTCTTTTCTTCCCCTCCTCCTTCACTTCTTTCTTCCCCCACCTCCCTCTCCACCTCATGATTGAACTCCACATCTATAAAACTCTTGCCTTTTGTTGGTTTTGTTTACATTCTACGTTTTCTTCGGTGTTTTTTCTTCATTCTTATTTTATTTCTTCCCCCTCTCTTCTTTCCCTCACCCTCGTCCATAAACCATTTTTTTACCGTGTTTTATTTTCTCTTATCATCATCAAGATCACCATCATCAAGATCATCATCATCAGATCACCATCACCATCATCAAGATCATCATCAGATCACCATCACCATCACCATCATCACCATCATCACCATCATCATCATCATCATTACCATCATCATCACCATCATCACCATCGTCATCATCGAAGATCATCATCATCATCTGGACCAGTTTCAACTCCTCTCTTCCTCTGGTCCAGTTTCACCTCTTCTCTTCCTCCTCTGGTCCAGTTTCACCTCTTCTCTTCCTCCTCTGGTCCAGTTTCACCTCTTCTCTTCCTCCTCTGGTCCAGTTTCACCTCTTCTCTTCCTCCTCTGGTCCAGTTTCACCTCTTCTCTTCCTCCTCTGGTCCAGTTTCAACTCCTCTCTTCCTCCTCTGGTACAGTTTCACCTCTTCCTCCTCTGGTCCAGTTTCACCTCCTCTTCATGATTGAGCTCCTCCTCTTCATGAGCCATCTGCTAAATGCTCTCCCCTTCTCCTCTATTGTTTCTTGCCAATCAATAACTTGGTGGTGACAGTAATGGCGGCAGCACAGGGCGCGGCCATATCAAAACCACTCTTACGGCTTCCAGGCTCTTGGCTCATGTGCTTCTTCCAGGTTCTTGGCTCATGTGCTTCTTCCAGGTTCTTGGCTCATGTGCCTCTTCCAGGTTCTTGGTTCATGTGCTCCCAGGTTCTTGGTTCATATGCTTCCGGGTTCTTGGCTCCAATGTTTCCAGGTTCTTGGTTCATGTGCTCCCAGGTTCTTGGTTCATGTGCTTCCAGGTTCTTGATTCATGTGCTTCCAGGTTCTTGGCTCCAATGTTTGCAGGTTCTTGGCTCATATGCTTCCAGGTTCTTGGCTCCAATGTTTCCAGGTTCTTGGTTCATGTGCTCCCAGGTTCTTGGTTCATATGCTTCCAGTTTCTTGGCTCCAATGTTTCCAGGTTCTTGGTTCATGTGCTCCCAGGTTCTTGGTTCATATGCTCCCAGGTTCTTGGTTCATGTGCTCTTAGGTTCTTGGTTCATGTGCTTCCAGGTTCTTGGCTCATGTGCTCCCAGGTTCTTGGTTCATGTGCTTCCTGGTTCTTGGCTCATGTGCTTCCAGGTTCTTGGTTCATGTGCTTCCAGGTTCTTGGTTCATATGCTTCCAGGTTCTTGGCTCCAATGTTTTCAGGTTCTTGGTTCATGTGCTCTCAGGTTCTTGGTTCATGTGTTTCCTGGTTCTTGGCTCATATGCTTCCTGGTTCTTGGCTGCTCATGTTTCTTGGGGCTGAGCGTTAACCGTCGTGAATTTTGAACGAGTCAGGTCGTTCATGTCCGTTATAAATCACTTTGGCAGCAGTTACTGTCTCGGCGAGTGGAGTAGTGTCTGCCAGGCACATGGGACTTGTGGGGGCCTCGTGTTTGAAGTACAGCTGAAGTGTAGTACAGTATTGAGCTAAGAGTGTGGTTGTGGGTAATGAGGTGGACTATAATGTAACGTTACGCGAGAACCAGCAGCCAGATTGTAAAAGATTCATAGAAACGTTCCCGGTGATTCACTAACTCTTCTTAATTCGTTCACCTTCACCCACGACAGGAACGACACGTGAAAGTTACCATGGAGAATCTACCGTAGATAATCGGGTTAAATTCTTCGTTAGTTATGGGGAATTAAATGATGTTCTGAATGAATCATTGAGTGGTGATACGCTGGTGGTGGAAGTGTTGTCACGCAATGCTCTCTTGTTTCGCGAGGTCTGTTGATGTGTGTGTATAATAATAATAATTAACGGTTTATTGAAAGAGCATAGCAGCCAGAAGGCTGAAAATATACAGTTACATAATTGGGGAATGGGTTTCGATTTACAAATAATATACAAGTAACATAAGTGATACAAATAAGATATATAATAACTAGATGGGAAAAAGCTCAAACTATAAGGCATTTCAACATAGTGACAGTGCAAGGAGTAGTGTTTACTGGGAGTGAATTCACTGGTTTATTACAATTTATTTATAATTTTTACATTGGTTGGGACTGGGCTGTTCTTATAGCGATCAGTTCGTGCACGTATGGGCTGGATGCGGTTGTGGTGTCGAACAGCAATTCTCGGGCTAGGGATCTCAGGTGGTAGTAGGAGCCGGTGTCGAAGATGGTGCAGGTTAATGGTACGGTACTTAAAACGTCTTTTGTGTGTGTGTGTGTGTGTGTGTGTGTGTGTGTGTGTGGATTAGATTGGATTATAGTTAGATTGGGTGTACTGTGTGTTTGTTTGTTTTTATTCTTATTTTAAATATTTGGTGTTTTTCTTCGTACACACAACACAGCACACACATATACAAGAATATACATACTGGACACACACACTACACACACACACACACACACACACACACACACACACACACACACACACACACACACACACACACACACACACAACAGACGTTTAAGTACCGTACCATTAACCTTTGTGTGTGTCCAGACCTGAGTAACACCGTGTCGTCTTGGGCTGTTGTGGTCTAGAAATAACCGTATAGCTACTGGTTTATCAGGGTCACTGTACCTGTGTGTGTGTGTGTGTGTGTGTGTGTGTGTGTGTGTGTGTGTGTGTGTGTGTGTTTAACCCACCACTCAACATGGTATTATAGTTATGTCTCGTTGTATTTAAACTCTACGTGGCAATAAACCTAACTTATTTCACCTAAAGATTAACCACCCTAATGCTAGCCTAACCTAACCTAAGCCTAACCTACCCCCCTCCTCCTCCCCCTAATAATGCTCAGGTGGTTAATCTTTAAGTGAAATAAGCTGGGATGGAAATTGGTCAGATGATCCTAAATTTGAATTGATGGGGGTGTGGGGAGGTGTATGAGGGGGTTGGGAGGAGTAGGAGTAGGGGGAGGCAGGAGTATGAGTGGGGGGGAGGGGTAAAAATTTGAGTGGGGGGGAGGGGATAGGAGTGTTTAATTACTCAGTTTGTAAGCCTGGGGTCCCCTCCTATGCATCCTCTTCAAATCCTCCCCGAGTCTCGTAGCTAAACAATTACTGAAGGACTCGGCTCAATGTGTGTATCCCAAGTTATCGTCCTCACTGGTTTAAAATCGCTCTGTGAGATTGAGAGACAGTAATTGAGAGACAGTAATTGAGAGACAGTAATTGAGAGACAGTGATTGAGAGACAGTAATTGAGAGACAGTGATTGAGAGACAGTGATTGAGAGACAGTAATTGAGAGACAGTGATTGAGAGACAGTAATTGAGAGACAGTGATTGAGAGACAGTGATTGAGAGACAGTAATTGTGAGACAGTAATTGAGAGACAGTGATTGAGAGACAGTGATTGAGAGACAGTAATTGAGAGACAGTAATTGAGAGACAGGAACTGAATCTCTCTTTATTGTTTCATTTGTAGTGAGGAGTGATGGAAGGAAGGGTGGGAGGGAGGGAGAGGGAGGGGAGGGAGGGAGGGAGGGAGGGAGGAGGGAGGGAGGGGGGTGGGAAGGAGGGAGTGAGTGAATGAGGGAAGGGAGGGTGAGAGGGATGAGAGGGGGATGGGATAGGTGAGGGGAGGTTCTTTTCGCTTGGTGATGGTGGGGCGCCAATAATTAATTCAATGGTGGATAGTCTTCAAACGTGAGCTGGGAGGCCGTCTTCTTTTATGTCAACTGGACCCTCGTACAGTGAGGAGGCTGGAGAGAGGTTGTAGTGGTGGGTGAGTGGTCAGATGGGCCCCTACTTAAGTGGTCACATGGGCCCCTACTTATGATAGTTCTCTTCCTAACCTAACCAAATCCTATATAACCTAACTTAACTTAACCAAACCAAACTTAACTTAACCTAACCTAAGGTAATCAAACTACTTTATTAGGATTAGGAGCTCAGAGGTAACGGGTCCTAAATCTAATTGTAAGTAAGAATGATTGTGTTGGAGGTGAGGCGCGGCATGGAGGTCAGGAGGTGTTGAGGTCACTAGGTTGGTTCAGGTGTTGGAGGTGAGGCGCGGCATGGAGGTCAGGAGGTGTTGAGGTCACTAGGTTGGTTCAGGTGTTGGAGGTGAGGCGCGGCGTGGAGGTCAGGAGGTGTTGTTGGAGTCACTAGGTTGGTTCCAGGTGTTTGGGAGGTGGGGAGAGCTTGGCGTGGAGGTCAGGAGGTGTTGAGGTCACTAGGTTGGTTCTCAGGTGTTGGAGGTGAGAGGCGGCGTGGAGGTCAGGAGGTGTTGAGGTCACTGGGTTGGTTCAGGTGTTTGGAGGTGAGGCGCGGCGTGGAGGTCGGGAATGTTGAGAGTCACTAGGTTGGTTCAGGTGTTGGAGGTGAGGCGCGGCGTGGAGGTCAGGAGGTGTTGAGGTCACTAGGTTGGTTCAGGTGTTGGAGGTGAGGCGTGGAGGTCAGGAGGTGTTGAGGTCACTAGGTTGGTTCAGGTGTTGGAGGTGAGGCGCGGCGTGGAGGTCAGGAGGTGTTGAGGTCACTAGGTTGGTTCAGGTGTTGGAGGTGAGGCGTGGAGGTCAGGAGGTGTTGAGGTCACTAGGTTGGTTCAGGTATGTATGTATGTATGTATGTATGTATGTATGTATGTATGTATTGGTAATTAATAGAAGTATAATTACTACCCAGGGTAATGATTTAATTCAGCCACATATTGTTTAATGTTTGTGAGGCCGCAATGTTTATTTGAGACATGATGCCTCTACTGTGTTGTCAACCGATGTTTCTCTAATGTTAATGGCTGACGTAGTGATGTTTAGAACGACTTGTACTGTTGTGTGTCGTGTAGGTTTGTCTGTCCGATAGATACAGCCATGTCTGTGAGGTAATGTGTCATTGGTCGGCATCCATCTTTAGGTGTTGGGGAGAGTCACGTAGCAGGAAGATGAAGAGTGTGTGTGTGTGTGTGTGTGTGTGTTTAATAGTGGTATGAATGGTAACCTTGGTGGTGTTACGGTGTTGTATATTTTACTGCCGGAAGTACTACATCACTAGAGGGGGAGGGATGACTCACCGCTTTATATGTTAGGTTGGCATTGAGTCTTGACGGAACACTCGCTCTCCTCCCCAGTACCTCACGGAGTTTAGTTTAAGTTTAACAAATTTATTGACAAAGCTTGTAGTACAGTTTGCCTATTGTGAGTAATTCAGTCAGGTCTTGACACTGAGGGTGGTATCACTTCTCACTGCCACGCAGGACAGAGGTTCATACACAAAGAAATACATCATATTCATCAACAGTATATATAGGTCAGAGTCATGTGGGTGATGTCACTGTTCACTGCCATGCAGGACAGAGGTTCATACACAAAGAAATACAACATATTCATCAACAGTATATATAGATCAGAGTCATGTGGGTGATGTCACTGTTCACTGCCATGCAGGACAGAGGTTCATACACAAAGAAATACAACATATTCATCAACAGTATATATAGATCAGAGTCATGTGGGTGATGTGTCACTGTTCACTGCCATCACCCGATGGTAATCTGATCTATATATATACTGCAGAGATAGTGTGAAGGAGGGGGGCGGCAGAGAGAGAGAGAGAGAGAGGGGGGGAGAAAGAAAAAAGTGTAGTGTGTGTGTGTGTGTGTGTGTGTGTGTGTGTGTGTGTGTGTGTGTGTGTGTGTGTGTGTGTCCTTCGCGTTTCAGTATTGACATTTTTAAGTTTTATTTTTCTTCTGCTATCCGGGTTGTGATGTGGGGAGGGTAAGGAAAAGAAGGACAGTACGAGAGGATTCCCCGATGACCTAGTTTGTCATTGAATTAGGTTAAGTTGATTGTCAGTAGGTAGGTAGAGTTGGAGTTGGATTAGAGTTAGGTTAGGTTGTCTCGGTAGGTAGGTTAGGTTAGGACTGTCGGTAGGTAGGTTAGGTTAGGTTGTCAGTGAGTAGGTTAGGTTGTCGGTAAGGTGTTAGGTTAGGTTAGGTTGTCGGTAGGTAGGGAGGGGGGTGGGGGTCACAGGAATGCTTGTTTTATGTCCGTCCGTCCGTTCGTTGTATTTTCATCTATCCGTACGTCTATTCGCTTTTCCATCTGTCCGTACGTCCGTCCCTCCGTCCGTCCGCTCGTTTCTCCGTCCGTCCGTTAGTCAGGGAGCTTCAAACACCCTAAAGAGAACAAACAAATAGCGCCTGTTTGTGAATGTATAAACACACCAACAACAACTTCTCAGCAGTTCAGTAATCAATATTTTTCATCATTATTATTATTATTTTGTAGAGTTTAATGTCGCTTTGATTGAAGGGGGGGAGGGGAGGAGGAGGGAGGGGAGGAGGTGGGAGGAGGGAGAGAGGGAGGGAGGTGGGAGAGAGGAGGAGGTGGGAGGAGAGGGGGAGGAGGGGGGGAGAGGGGAGGGAGGTGGGGAGGGAGAGAGGGGACTTAACCACCATAATTGACAGGTTAATTTGGCTAATAATACCTGTTTTAGTTCTTAATCATCCTTAATTACATATATATATATATATATATATATATATGATCAATAAGAAATGGCTTTTGTGTTTTTTTTAAGTTTTATATAAATACAAAATTAATTGCACGTCATCCAAACTCTTTTTTTGTTTCTTTCTTGAAATTTCTCTCAAGTTTGTCATTCAGTTATCTTTTGGGGTTTGATAAAAGTTGTGTTAACGTGGCCGGGCTAATATGGGTTAAGGTCAGGTTAGGCTGGGTTAAGGTTAGGGTGTGTTACGTTAGGATTTGTTAGGTTGGGTTAAGGTTAAGGTTAGGTTAGGTTAGGTTAGGGTGTGTTACGTTAGGATGTGTTAGGTTGGGTTGGGTTAGGTTAGGGTGTGTTGGGTGGTCAATTTAAGTAAGAACTGAGTATCTTTATTATCATAAAGAGATTGACCACTTAAGTACGGTGATTTAACCACTTGAGTACCATGACTTAACCACTTGAGTACGAAGACTTAACCACTTGAGTACGATGACTTAACCACTTGAGTACGATGACTTAACCACTTAAGTACGATGACTTAACCCCATGAGTACGAAGACTATAAGACTTCTCACTCAAGGGGTTATGATCGTACTCAACGGGTTAAATCGTTGTACTCAAGGGGTTATGTGATCGTACTCAAGGGGTTAAGAGGTGCTCCCAAGTTGCCATATGTGACCTTTTCTATAGACAAAAAGGGAGTAAATTTTTCCTCCAATTGGTAAATAAAGTAAAGCCTTAAAAACTTGACATAGCCTATCAAGTGTGTGTGTGTGTGTGTGTGTGTGTGTGTGTGTGTGAGAGTGTGTGTGTGTGTGTGTGTGTGTGTGTGTGTGTGTGTGTGTGTGTGTGTGTGTGTGTGTGTGTGTGTGTGTGTGTGTGTGTGTGAGAGTGTGAGTGTGATAATAAACGGTTTATTAATAGAGTTGCAGCCGGTGGCTTAAAATATACAAACTTACATTTGATTTAGACATAATGATATAATATGCATTGAATACATTTACAGGGCTGTACAGTACATAAATCAGGAGTTGTTTATTATTTTAACAATAGATGGGATGTTGCTGTTCTTATATCTATCAGTGCGGGCTCTTATGGGCTGAATTTTGTTGTAGTGGCGGACTGCGCGACGTGGGTGGGGGGGCTGCCGGTGGCAGGAGGTGGCGATGACGAGGGTGGTGCATGAAAGGGCTGCCAAACCTTTCCAGTGCTTGGTGGTGGAGGTCACTGAGGGATGGCATTTCCAGGGTGGAGAGAGCGTTGGTGTAGCCGGAGTATTCTGCGCCGAGCATGATTCTGCAGGCCCTTTTCTGTACCTTCTTCAGCTGACATTGTTGGATGGAGTTGAGAAGACGACCAGGCTGGTGAAGCATACGTTAGTTTGGGGAGAATAAAGGCGTTGTAGATAGTCCTCAGCTCTGGCGTGGGTGTCCCAAGTGAACAAGTGAACGTTATAGGCTTATCACTGGTATTTAGAGAATCTCACCACCATAGTTGTAATGTGTGTTGCTGGCAGTATAGTACAGTCTTACTGGCTCAGGTGTTGCTATTTCCTCCCCCAACCCCCTCCTCCCTCCCTCCAACCCCCTACTCCCTCCACCCACCTCCATCCCCCTCCTCCTACCCCCCTCCACCCTCCTCCACCTCCCCAGCCAACTGTAAAATAAAGTGAGGACTCAGAAGCCACGAGGAACAAGTTTTTTTGTGTGTTGGCAACAACTGTAGTTTGTGAACTTAGTATAGCAGTTATTGGGAGGAACCCTTTAGTTGTTATGTGTCGACAACGCCGTGGGGAGAACTCTTGTGGTTGGTAAAAGAGAGAGAGAGAGAGAGAGAGAGAGAGAGAGAGAGAGAGAGAGAGACCTTAGAACTATCAGAGGATCAAGAGGAGGAGGAGGAGGTGTGAGTTGGTGGTGTAGTTTGTATTGCCGAGTGAAGAGAGTTGCTCCCCTCGCTGTGGTGATATCTGTTGTTGTTCACCACACTCCAAGAAGCGAGGTTGGGGTCATGTGATGTGGGGTGGGGGTTGGTGGAGGTGGGGGTAGGGTGAGGTGGGGCAAAGTAGGGCGAGGCGGGGCTGGGTTTGGGTGTGATGGGACTGGAAAGTAAATAGCTTCTCATTACTGTATTGGAAGGCAAGGGAATAACATTGACTCTATATTAGGACACACACACGCACACACACACACACACACACACACACACACACACACACACACACACACACACACAGAATAGTTTACAATAACATAAATGAACCATACGGGACATTGAGGTTTATATAATTACTTTGTCAACAGATGAGAAACTTGCATTAACACTTGTAAGATTTAGCTGCTGTAGGTAATGAAGAGTTCAAACTTATTTTACCCCCATCGATAAGAAACATCACTTTGACCCATAAAGGAGTTTTGTATAATAATAACGATGATGACAATAATAATAATAATAATAATAATAATAATAATAATAATAATAATAAAAGTAATAATAATAAAAATAATATTCATAAAAGTAATACAATAATAATAATAATAATAATTAATAATAACAATAATAACAATAGGCCCTCAGTAACAGGTGTTGTACAGCGGGTCATCACCAGACACTCATTGGGGCTTTCCAAATTGGGAGACACTTCCGTGGGGCTCATTGTTCCTCCCTCACTTTCCGGGACTCTAAATTGGAAAATTGGAAAGTGAGGGATACCAACAATAGGGAGGAAACACCCACTGAACTCACCTGACACAGAGAAAGGGACGCGTGTGAGCTACCTGTACATGCTCTTAAGGTTAATGAAGGCGCTACCTGTATGTACCTGTAGGGTAGTTGGTGTATGATATCCTGCCATATTAACACACCTCCATTATACTGACGTTACAGCATGGAAGGTATTACAGTGTTATATAGGTACTGTAGCTTATGTCTGTCCTGTAACTTTAGGATTACATTTGTGGAACTTTAGGATTACATTGGTAGAACTTTAGGATTACATTTATTCGTTGGAACTTTATATCGCCAACCTCTAACTCATATTTCGTGTTTATTTAGTATCGTGAATTTATTGTTCTCCTTTAGGGAAGAAATATAAAGGTGTATATAATAAAAATGTATTCCAGTGTGTGTGTGTGTGTTTATAATCTTAACGTAGAAAATAATGCTAGAACCAGCAGCATGAACAACAAATAAATTATTATTATTATTATCATATCTCCATAACTCAACAACAACAACAGAACCTAACCTAACGAGCCATTGTCCAGTCTATGAACAGCCAACCCAACTCGACCTTGCCTGAGCTGGGGGTGCAGGGACTAGGAGGGAGGAGGATGGGTCTATCAGGTTATGTGTGTCAGGTTTAAGATAGCGCTGGCTCTTGGGTCCTGAGGGGGAGGTTGTGTAGCTGATAGTTGTATCTACACAGGGAGGACACATCTCCCCCCATTCCCTTGAGGATTATAATAACACAGCCTGGTCACGATCTGGCTAGGGGTTTGGGCATCACTTATTGGGCTTTAGTCGTGTTGTGATTTTTACATACGTATATACATATATACTTCCAGCTAATGTAGGGAATATAATCAAATTTGTTATAAAAAATAACTTTGATACCTACAATATGAATGTCTTTTCAGTGACTTAGTGAGGTATTGGAGGTAAATTGTAAGGAAAATAGCAAATGTGTGTAATAATAATAATAATAATAATAATAATAATAATAATTAACGGTTTATTGAAAGAGCTTGGCAGCCAGAAGGCTGTGTGTGTGTGTGTGTGTGTGATAGGTTTTTTATTTTTTTATGTACCGAGAAGTTATAGTGTTAGCGGCAACACACACACACACACACACACACACACACACACACACACAGCTCCCATATTTAATAAGCAAAGTGAAGTGGCAACCCTGGCTGTGTGAAGGAATGATAAGAAGAAATAATGGATAAAGTTAGGGAGATAACAATGGCCAGAGATAAAATAAAGACGAGAGATAAAAGATAAGGGAGGAAACTGAGACAGAAAAGAGATAAGAGAGTAAACTGAGAGACAGAGAGAATGATGAGAGTAATAGACAAGACTTACGGTTTATCATGATTATTACGAAGTGTGAGAGAGGGATGGTGGTGAGTGGTGCTGTAAGAGAGGGATGGTGGTGGTGGTGCTGTAGAGAGGATGGTGGTGAGTGGTGCTGTAAGAGGGGATGGTGGTGGTGGTGCTGAGAGGGATGGTGGTGAGTGGTGCTGTAGAGGATGGTGGTGAGTGGTGCTGTAAGAGAGGATGGTGGTGAGTGGTGCTGTAAGAGAGGGATGGTGCTGTAGAGGGATGGTGGTGTAGAGAGGGATGGTGGTGGTGGTGGTGTAAGAGAGGATGGTGGTGAGTGGTGGTGTAAGAGAGGGATAGTGGTGGTGGTGTAAGAGAGGGATGGTGGTGGTGCTGTAGAGGGATGGTGGTGGTGGTGCTGTAAGAGAGGATGGTGCTGTAAAGGGATGGTGGTGGTGAGTGGTGTAAGAGAGGGATGGTGGTGGTGGTGTAAGAGGGATGGTGGTGAGTGGTGCTGTAAGAGAGGGATGGTGGTGGTGCTGTAAGAGGGGGGTGGTGAGTGGTGGTGTAAGAGAGGGATGAGTGGTGAGGTGGTGCTGTAAGAGAGGATGGTGGTGAGTGGTGTAAGAGAGGATGGTGGTGAGTGGTGCTGTAAGAGAGGGATGGTGGTGGTGGTGCTGTAGAAGAGAGGGATGGTGGTGGTGGTGGTGTAAGAGAGGATAGTGGTGAGTGGTGCTGTAAGAGAGGGATGGTGGTGAGTGGTGTAAGAGAGGGATGGTGGTGAGTGGTGCTGTAAAAGAGAGGGATGGTGGTGGTGCTGTAAGAGAGGATGGTGGTGGTGGTGCTGTAAGAGGGATGGTGGTGAGTGGTGCTGTAAGAGGGTGGTGGTATGAGAGGGATGGTGGTGGTGGTGCTGTAGGGGATGGTGGTGGAGTGGTGCTGTGAGGGATGGTGGTCTGTAAGGGGATGGTGGTGGTGGTGCTGTAAGAGGGATGGTGGTGGTGGTGCAGAGGGATGGTGGTGGTGGTGGGTGTGAGGGATGGTGGTGGTGGTGTAGAGAGGGATGGTGGTTAGGTGGTGCTGTGAGAGGGATGGTGGTGCAGAGGGATGGTGGGTGAGTGGTGGTGTGAGAGAGGGATGGTGGTGGTGGATGCTGTAGAGGGATGGTGGTGGGGTGGTGTAGGGATGGTGGTGTGGTGTTTAAGAGAGGATGGTGGTGTGGTGTGGGGATGGTGGGTGGTGGTGTGGGGATGGTGGGTGGTGTAAGGGGGATGGTGGTGGTGGTGACAGGGGGATGGTGGTTAGTGGTGCTGTAAGAAGGATGGTGGTGAGTTGCTCAAAGAAGGGATGGTGGTAGTGAGAGGATGGTGTTGCTTAAGAGGGATGGTGGTGGTGGTGCTGTGAGAGGATGGTGGTGATTGAGTGCTGTAAGAGGGATGATGGTCTTGGTGAGAGGTTTAGTGGTGCTGTAGAAGGTGAGTGGCTTGGTGAGGAGGTGGTTGGTGTGGGTGATGGTATAGAGAGAGGATGGGTGGTGGTGGGGTGGTGCTGTAAGAGATGGTGGTTAGTGGTGAGTGGTGCTGCTAGAGGGGATGGTGGTGGTGGGCAAGAGGGGATGGAGTGGTGGTGGTGAGGGTGTGCAAGAAAGGGATGGTGGTGGGTGAATAGTTAAGAGAGGATGAGTGGTGAGTGGTGCTGTAAGAGAGGGATGGTGGTGGTGGTGGTGGTGCTGTAAGAAAGGGATGTTTATAGAAATGGTGAGTGGTGCTGTAAGAAAGGATGGTGGTGAGTGGTGCTGTAGAGGGATGGTGACAAGGATAGTAGTGTATTACAATTGTGGTGGGAATGGATGAGGTCGAATGAAAATGAGAGTAAGGTTGGTGAAGTGGAGTTGAATGTTACGGGTAGTAGTGATAGTAATGGTGAGTGGAGTGAGTTGGTGTGGTGGAGTAGAGTGTGGTGGTGTGGTGGAGTGGGAGGGTGGGGTGTTGGGTGATGGTGGATAGAGTGGTGGTGAGGGAGTGGTTAGGGAGGTGGGTGGTGTGTTGGAGTGGAGGAGGGGGAGGATGGTAGTTGTGGGTGGGGTTGAAGACTTTCCAGAATCAATAGACATCTGAGTCTGCCCAGGAAGCTAATCGACTGCCACTCCCCCACCCACACACGTGCTCGACCAAGACCAGCCAGAGTCTCTAGGATTCATACGTGTTCTATCAATAACTTGTTGACGCTATCCACAAAAATACCAATAAACACCTTAATACTTCTATAATTAGTGTTCAGTGAAAGTATTTATTGAAAGTAGAGACTGGAATAAATTAGGATCTATTTTTTATTTCATTTATTTTTGTGTTTTAGTTAATGTTGATTACTAATACAGGTGTTACTACTTCGATCATGATAATGTTCCTTGTAGACGTTTTTATGAATACTGACGAGGAGAGACGCACCTCAGACTAAAACAATCACTACCTTCTAACGTTTCCATGTAAAGAATTGCTATATATAACTCGTGTTTAGAGAAAATAAAATAATAGATTAAACTCCATACAGAGGTTATAACTATTAATGAATATGGTGAGGTACTTATTTACCGAAACAACACAAGTGTATTTACCGCACAAGCACGTGGGGTATTTATTACTGATCCAAACACACGTGGGGTACTTATTTGACCCAACACATAGAAAGATAAGAATGGAGAAACTGCAGCCCTTGCCAACTCATACTTTGATCCCATTTACACCCTTCTATCGCTCTTATATCCATCCAACCTATGATTGAAGCTATCCAGCGTATTCGAGTTAATTATGATGGTTGTTAACTTGTTCCTCGTCACTACTGTATTCCAAACCAATGTTTACCTATTTTTGCGCCTAAATCTAAATTTGTCTAATTTAATACCATTGTTACGAGTTTCTCTCCTGGTTGATAGTTTGAATACCTTTGTAATGTTCCCTTTGTTTAGCCTGGCTTCCATTTATACGCCTCTATCTGTCGCCCCTCGTCTCTCTCTCGAGTGCAAATTAATGTTTTAACCTGTCTCTGTACTCAAGGTTCCTATGCCCGGGATTAGTCTTGTTTTTTCCTCCTCAATTCTTTCCAAGGATTCTATATCCATTCTGTAATACGGTGACCAGAATTGAACTGCATAATCCAAGGAGGTCTCACAAGCGCAAGATATAGTCTTGAGATGACCTCGTTAGTCTTGGAATTCATCCTTTGTATGAACCCATATTTTATTAGGTCTTGTTTCGAGCAAAACACATTGTTTACTTGGCTTAAGATTCCGCCTTATCATTACTCCTAAATCTTCTAGTCGGATTTCAATAACATCGTTGTTCATCTGGTATTCCGTTTCCTGTTTACATCTCCTATACTGAGTGCTTTACATTTGTCTGCTTACTGTTCTTCTGCCATTTTTTTGACCATTCGAATTTTTTTAGCTCTTCCTGTAGTTTTGCGGAGTTCTCGTCAGATTTTAATTACACGTCCTATTTTAGTGTCACTGTAAATTTTTTATGTTGCTGTCATGCCGATATCTATGTCGTTTATGTATATAATAAATAATAATGGTTCAAGCACTGAGCCTTGGGGAACTCCACTAGTGACGTTGCTCCAATGGGATTTAGTGCCGTTAATGGTCACTGCTGTTTCATGTCCTGTAACCACGCCCTAATCATTATAGAATAAACTTTAATGCCATGAGCCTCACTTTCTTATTAGTCTTTCGTGGGGACTCTGTCGAAGGCTTTCGAAGTCGAGAATACCACATCATAATTGTGCCCCTCGTCCACTGATTCGAAAACGTGTACTTTTTTTACCGATAAAACACACGTGGGGTACTTATTTACCGACACCAAACATGGCCGGGGTAATTTATTTACTGACACCAAACACACGTGGGTAATTATTTACTGACACCAAACACACGTGGGGTACTTTATTTACTGACACCAAACACATGTGGGGATTTATTTAATGACACCAAACATGGGTTATTTATTTATCTCTCCCAAACACATGGGGATAGGATCCCTTGAGTGAGAACGTAACTTGGGTCCTGTTGAGGAGTCAAACACACTGACTGGATGGTTTCGTGTAAACCACACCTACAAAACTCTCTCTCTACCAAAAATGGCAGCAAAAGGCACAAGTCTTCTCACCTTATGGAAACGTTCACTAAGACCAGTTAAGGGATGGACTTAAAAGAGGCGGATAATAATATGAAGGTGAACCCAGGTGTGTGGCGCAACCATATGAGTGTAGTCACTCTACTTAAGCGGAATTAACGTGTGTGTGTGTGTGTGTGTGTGTGTGTGTGTCTAATACTTTGTTGCCCTGTGTTTGTTATAATTACTAGCTTGTTCTAACACTAATCTCTTTTTTCTTTTTGTGTAAGTGTGAGAACCTCTTTGTAAGGAGACATCTGATACTGCTGACGACGGCGACGCTGCTGTTACTACTGATGGTGATAGGAGTGAGTGGTGATGACGAGTGGTGGTGGGGGTGATGAAAGGAGTGGTCACACACACACACATACATATTCCTACACATTTCCAATATGTCACACACCTGTTTGTTTTTCACCAGTCAATAGAGGTCAGTTGATGTCACCAATCAATAGAGGTGAATTGATGTCATCAGTCAATAGAGATCAGTTGATGTCACCAGTCAATAGAGTGTCATTCCCCCTCCTGACAGCCTGGTGTAGGTGAAGGGATATCCCTCCCCTCTTTTTTGGTAGAGAAGGAGGGTGAAAGAAGATTAGAGGTGGGGAAGAAAGGAAGTTTGGAAATTGAAGAAATTTAGGAGGAGGTTGGAGGGTGTGTTAGCTAAGCTTAATAGTGTGTTATGGGTTGTGTCATGAGTTAGTTATTGTCTGCCGGCAGGCACTAGACAGCTACCCTATCCCATATGTGGGTGTGTTTTGTGGCCTTATTTCATTCCGCTTACCATGGATGCTGGTCTAGGAGGTTGTCTATTGCCTGGCCGTAGATCGGGGGTGGTAATGGACCTTTGAGATTTGGTAATCTTTTGGGAACCATGTAGGTTGTTGTCGTTATCTGGTGAGTCTTAAGGAGTTCTGCTCTAATCGTTTTATCTTTTGCCAGACTCTGCTGCCAGAGTGCAGCTGCTGGTTGATGGGTTTTATTCTCAGGTCTCTATGTATTTCGGCTGTGGTTCTGTGAAGGGATTCTTTTTACCTGGTTACGATTTAAGGGCTTCATTTTGGACCACCTGTAATTTTAATATCTGAGTGGAGCTGATAGTATGAAGATACCTGGGTGTTAATATCGGTGTGATAAATGATGTCACCAGGCGGAGTTTTATTTCAGGAAGCGCTTAGCGGCATAGTTTTCTCTGCCTCTTCTTGCCTTTTCTTCCTGGTGTGACATGATGGAGAATCTGTCGTGATATATGCAGGCCCAGGAGGGTGCCTCTGCTTTGTATTCTATCTGCATTTATTGGTACTAATGGATGGGTTTTCCATAAGGGTATCACTGTGACTTTCGGGAGACTGGTTGATTTTCCATTGTTTTTTGTAATTATTTACCCTTTCTAATTCCTGCCTGGTGTTGTCGACCTGTAACGCTTCGTGATTTTCCTTGATGTGTTGTTATTTGAGTGCTGGCAACCTGGTCGTAAAGGGTAGGGTCATTCTCCTCCCTCTCTCTTGCCCTCCCCACGGTAGTCTGGTCGCAGAGACGTAAGGGTTGGGTCGTCCCCATTGAATCGAGAGCCGTGTAAATTCTGAGGTTTTATTTGTATTTTATTTTACCTTTTTTTATCTCTGGCTGTAGACACCCTAAGCGTGGTGGTCCATCTTCGGGGTCCTCTTGATGCCTACTTGACTTGTCCCTCCCCCTCCTCTAATATTATTGTCTGCCGAGTCTGAATTTTTTTGTCCTAATATTGAGGGAGGGAGAGAGAGAGAGAGAGAGAGAGAGAGAGAGAGAGAGAGAGAGAGAGAGAGAGAGAGAGAGAGAGAGAGAGAGAGAGAGAGAGAGAGATTTTTCTTGGTGACGTGTTTAGGCCACGCCCACATTACGTCACATGAACTGTCAACACAAGGGGTCACCACCAGGGCGACCTTATGCCTGCCGGTCCGACCACCAAGACACGCCCACGCTGTGTGTGTGTCCACTCCCAAGATAAAAGCTTTCTGTCAGGTAAACACCATCACCGGCCACCCGAATCCTCAAAAGATTCTTGCGTTTTTTCTCCCTCGGTAACTTGATAAGAGATCAGACCAGCCTGGTTTAGGATTCATCAAAGATTCTGGTGTTGTTTTCCTCGTTAATGGCGATGAAAACAAGGATCAGCTGACATAGATTCTGGAAGAGTATAACGGCACGAGCCAATTAAGTGAACGTGTCTAGTTAAGGTAGAGTCTCAGTGTAATTTTGTCCCCTAACTGGTGCTAAGTGAACATATCTAGTTAAGGTCGAGTCTCAGTGTAATTTTGTCCCCTAACTGGTGCTAAGTGAACGTATCTAGTTAAGGTCGAGTCTCAGTGTAATTTTGGGAGTTTCATCTTATGTTTTAACGTAAGGAAGACCATGAAGGTTGGCTCCTTAACCTGAAGGATGGGGGAGAAGGAGAAGAATGGAGGAGGAAGAGGAGGATGGAAAGGGGAGGAGGAGGAATAAGGAAGGAAAAGGGAGAAATGGAGGAGGAAAAGGGATGAAGGAGGTGGAGGAGTAAGGGAAGAGGAGAAGGATGGAGGATGAAAGAGGAGGGATGGAAGAAGAGGAGGAAGGATAAAGGAGGAGGAGAAGGGATGAAGGAGGAGCAGGAGGAGATATGTTGAAGGTTAGGTTAGGTTAGGTTATGTTAGGTTAGGTTAGGTTAGGTTATGTTAGGTACACGTCTTTAAGAATCCTTGGCCTGGGAGCTGGGTGGAGGAGCCCCCAACACAACTGTATCACATCCCCAGTTTGAATAACTGGTTTGGTGACGTTTACAGACTGTTAGATTAACTATGTGCTGACTTGAGTGATTGTTCGACTGACTGAATTGACTCACTGGTTGGTTGATTGATGAACTAACTGGGTGGTGGACCGGCTGACTCGTTGTCGCAGTGATTGATTACTTGACTGGGGTGATTGATTGACTGACCTATGCAGTTTAACGGACTGATTGAATGGTTGATCTACAGTTTGACTGACTGTGGATTGACTGTTTGACTGAATTGCTAATTGACTGGGCTAAGTACTTTTTACTTAAAATCCCAACTGATTTTCCGACAGGTAGACGACGGTTTTTGCTTAACTGACTGACTGACTAAGTGTGGTGTATGATTAACTGACTGGCGGCTCTTTGTTGCTCCACTTGACTGTGTGACTGTAGGCATGTTTTTGTTCCAGTTACTTATATCATCGCGCTGTTTTCTTCAACTGGGAGTTGGGGTGATGGGGAGATTGATGGGACTGGGGTGATGGGACTGGGGTGATGGAGTGATGGGGAGGTTGATGGGACTGGGAGATGGGGTGATGGGGAGGTTGATGGGACTGGGAGATGGGGTGATGGGGTTGATGGGACTGGGAGATGGGGTGATGGGAGGTTGATGGGACTGGGTGATGGGGAGGTTGATGGGACTGGGTGATGGGGAGGTTGATGGGACTGGGAGATGGGGTGATGGGGAGGTTGATGGGACTGGGAGATGGGGTGATGGGGAGGTTGATGGGACTGGGAGATGGGTGATGGGGAGGTTGATGGGACTGGGAGATGGGATGGGAGGTTGATGGGACTGGGTGATGGGGAGGTTGATGGGACTGGGTGATGGGGTAGGTTGATGGACTGGGTGATGGGGAGGTTGATGGGACTGGGTGATGGGGTGATGGGAGGTTGATGGACTGGGAGATGGGGGGATGGGAGGTTGATGGGACTGGGTGATGGGGAGGTTGATGGGACTGGGTGATGGGGGAGGTTGATGGGACTGGGAGATGGGGGGTGATGGGGAGGTTGATGGACTGGGAGATGGGGATGGGGAGGTTGATGGACTGGGTGGATGGGGAGGTTGATGGGACTGGGAGAAGGGGTGATGGGAGGTTGATGGGACTGAGAAGGGTGATGGGGAGGTTGATGGACTGGGAGATGGGGGGATGGGGAGGTTGATGGGACTGGGAGATGGGGGATGGGGGAGGTTGATGGGACTGGGAGATGGGGTGATGGGGAGGTTGATGGACTGGGTGATGGGAGGTTGATGGGACTGGGTGATGGGGAGGTTGATGGGACTGAGAAGGTGATGGGAGGTTGATGGGACTGGGAGAAGGGGTGATGGGGACGTTAATGAGACTACCTAAAATTTAATTGCAACCTAACCCAACCCAACCCAACCTAACCTAACCTAACCAACCTAACCCAACCCAACCCAACCTAACCTAACCTAATCTAACCTAATCCTAACCTAACTTAACCCAACTTATTGCTCTTTATTTTATCCATTTGTTTTAAATTTTTCTTGTTTTTTTTATTTTCTTTTGATTTCTTTGTCTTCCCATTAACATTCTCTCTCTCTCTCAGTCCTCATACACACATTTTCCTCCTTCCTCCGTCTCTTCTCTGTCCCTTCTCCCTCCCTCCTCCTCCGTCTCTCCGTCTCCTCCTCCGTCTCCTCCGTCTCTCCTCCGTCTCCCCACCCTCCGTC
Organism: Homarus americanus; assembly: GCF_018991925.1. Lineage (NCBI taxonomy): Eukaryota > Metazoa > Arthropoda > Malacostraca > Decapoda > Nephropidae > Homarus > Homarus americanus. The sequence goes on along the minus strand of NW_024712526.1, from coordinate 4,512,485 downwards.
TCTCTCTCCCCACCTCCGTCTCTCCCTCCTCCGTCCTCCTCCTCTGTCTCTCCCAAGGTCTCTCCTCCCCTGTCTCCCTGCTGTCCTCCCTCCTCCGTCCTCCCTCCTCCCCTCCGTCTCTCCTCTCCTCCGTCTCCACCTCCCTCCTCTGTCTCTCCTCCGTCCCTCCTCCCTCCGTCCCTCCCTCCCTCCCTCCTCCGTCCTCCTCCTCCCTCCTCCTCCCTCCTCCCCTCCCCCTCCTCCCTCTCCCTCTCATACATTATTATTCACGTATTTTTTAGCCCAGGTTCGCTTCTGGTATCTGCACCACGCCTTGTATTTTTTATTCATAAGGACTAAACATGGGTGGACGAGGAGCGGTGTAGTATTGTTTTGGGGTCACGCTGTCTTCTGGTGGCCTCTTTTGAGCAAAAGTCCGAGGCCGTGGAGTGTGGTGGTGTGTTTTGTTACAATCAATACCTTGCGAGTTTCAACAAGTTCACACAAGTTTTATACTTGTTCAGACAATTTTTAAACGTGTTCCGTCAATTTCAGACAAGTTTAAACATATTCCATAAAGCTCAGACAAGCTTAAACAATCTCCGTCAAGTTCAGACAAGTTTTAAACGTGTTCAGGTAAGTTCAAACGTACTCCGCCAAGTTGATGTGCGTTAAAAGCAACTTCAGATAAGGTCAAGGAAGTTTAATCGGCCCCAGACAAACTTTCAGACCATTTTTAAACGAACTTAGAGAGGGTGAAAGAAGGTCAGACGAGTTTAAACAAATTGCGACGAGTCTTAACCAAATGTACAGTAGGTCAGACTATAATTTACTGCATGACATATATAAATTGTTTCTTCTTTTGGGTGAGTCAGGTTGGTTGGGTGAGGTTAGGTTAAGTAAAGTTTTAAGGTAAGGAAGGGTAAGGTTAAAGCAGATGAGGTGAGGTTAGGTTAGGTTTTAAGGTAAACAAAGGTAAGTGTTAGGTTATGTTAGGTTAAGGTTAGGTTTTAAGGTAAGCAAGGGTAAGGTTAGGTTAGGTTAACTAAGGTAAGGTTAGCTTAATGGAGGTTTTAAGGTAAGGTAAGGTTAGGTTAGGATAGGTTTAGATTGGATTAGGTTAAGGTTAGGTTAAGGTTGGGTTGGGTTTTAAGGTAAGCAAGGTGTAAGGTTAAACCAGAGGACGTTAGATAGATTAGCTGAGATTCGCCCCCTCTAGCCTATTAGTATTCGGATGTGTGTGTGTGTGTGTGTGTGTGTGTGCGCGCGCGCGCGTGGTGTGTGTCGGCGGGCATATATATAACTCTCATTAACACCTTCACAGTGTGTGTGTGTGTGTGTGTGTGTGTGTGGGACTGCAGCTTTAGTTCTGTTATTGATTACCAGGATTCTATACTGTCCTGTTGTAGTGTGTGTGTGTGTGTGTGTGTGTGTGCGCGCGTGTGTGTCGGCGGGCATATATATAACTCTCATTAACACCTTCACAGTGTGTGTGTGTGTGTGTGTGTGTGTGTGGGACTGCAGCTTTAGTTCTGTTATTGATTACCAGGAGTACTATACCGTCCTGTTGTAGTGTGTGTGTGTGTGTGTGTGTATTTTTCTTTTTTTTGTAGAGAAAGGAGGGATGAAGGTAGATTAGAGGTGGGGGAAGGAAGTTATAGTTCATTGAAGAAATTTAGGAGGAAGTGAGAGGGCGGGCTGACCGCCCAGCTAAGCTAATAGTGTGTTAGGTTGTGTCATGGGTTAGTTATTGTCCGTCGGTACAGGCACTAGACAGCCTACCCTATCCCATATGGGTGTTTTAAAGGGCCTTATTTCATATTCCGCCGACCCTACTGGCGGATGCTGGTCTAGGAGGTCGTCTATTGCCTTGCTGTGTAGATCGGGGTTGGTAATGGACCTTTTGAGATTTGGTAACTTTTGGGGAACCATGTATGGTTGTTGTCGTTATCTGTAGGAGTCTTTAGGAGCTCTTGCTCTAATCGTTCTATCTTTGCCAGACTCTACTGGCCAGGCTGTGCTGCTGCTGGTTGATGGGTTTTATTCTCAGGTCTCTATGTATCTCGGCTGTGGTTCTGGTGAAGGTATCTTTTCACCTGTGACGAATCTTAGGTCTTCATTTGGACCACCTGTAATTTTAATATTTGGTGGTGCTCATTAGTATGAAGAGGTACTGCTGGGTGTTAATATCGGTGTGATAAATGATGTCACCAGGCGGAGTTTTATTTTCTCAGGAAGTTCTTTAAAGCGGTATAGTTTTCAGCTCTTCTTGCCTTTTCCTTCCTGGTGTGGACATGATGGGAGTAACCTGTCGTGGATATGCAGGCCCGGAGGGTGCCTCTGCTTTTGTATTCTATCTGGGCATTATTGGTTACTAATGGATGGTTTCCTTCTCAAAAGGGTATCAATGTTCTGGGGAGACTGGTTTGGATTTTCCATTGTTTTTCGTAATTATTTACCCTTTCATTTCCGCCTAGTGTGTCGTCGACCTGTAACGCTCCCGATTTTCCTTGATGTGTTGTTATTTGAGTGATGTCATCTTGCATACATAATATCTTCGTTACCTATTCAAGTGGGAGGCGGTGGTCACTTGTGTGGATAATATATGAGTTGGAGAGGACGCTCCCTGAGGGACTCTCGCTCATGAGTGGGAAGGTCTCTCCTGTGTGTTCTCTCAGTCTGGCATTTCTGCCAAGAAAGCTTTTCAATGCTGGTGGGAAGTCCGAGTTGGAGATCTTATATTCTAGACCGTCATGCCAGACTTTGTCAAATGCCTTCCTACATCCCGGAGAGTTAGATTACATTGTCTACCACTGCCGCGGCTCTGGCTATGTTTCACATGCCAGGGCTATCGCTGGTGGACTTCCTTTCCTGAACCCGAATTGTCTGCAGTTGACTCTGTTGTTTCCAGTGATTTCTCAGACGGTTGTGTTGATTTTTTTTCTAGGATTTTTCCAGTACTTCGAGGAGGAGATCGGTCTGTAGTTTGAGTGGGACGCTGGGTTCTTTCCTTGTTCTGGTGTTAGGGTAATTGTGGCCTCTTTGAATTTAGTTGGGGAGTAACTTGAGGCCAGGCAAGCGTTCATTGTGGTTCTCAGTCTCTCCATGGCCGGGTTGTTTATGTGGCTGAGGATCTCCTTCGTATTGGAGATGGCTGTGTTGGAGGTTCTTCCGAGGTGATTGGTTTGACAGTGGGCTGTCCACTCTCGGATCTCCCTATGATTTCAGGGAAGGCTGAGTGCGGTGTGTCTGGGCCCTGAGTTCATCATGACGAGCTCCTCGTGGGGACCATCAAATCCCCTATTCTCTTCATATGTCTCTGAATATGGGTTCTTTGTCTTGGTCGTCATATATTTTACTTCCTGCGTGGTCATTATATATGATGACTGTTACGGCTGCAACCTTTCAGTCTCTTAACTCGACGCCAGAACTCTCCTGGGGAGCAATACGTAACTTCT
>NW_024712526.1:4471000-4508948 GCF_018991925.1 Homarus americanus | reverse complement strand
TCAGTGGCCACTTCGTTCAGTTACGTATTGCTTCCTTTCACCTGTGACGAATCTAAGAAACTTCATTTTGAGCCACCTGTAATTTTATATTTAGTAGTACTTTCATAGTATAAAAATACTACTGGGCAAAGTGCTGCTCCAGTAGCAATGTAATGTATCACCAAGCAGGTTTATTTCTCAAATTCTTTACTTAGTATAATTTTCTCAGCTCTCTTCTTGCCCTTTTCGCTTCCTGCTGTGAGCATGATAGAAATAACCTGTCGTAGATATATGCAGGCAAGAAATGCCTCTGCTTTTGTATTCTGTCTGAGCATTATTGGTTACTAATAGATGGAACCTTCTGCATAAGGGTATCAATGTGAATTCAGAAACTGGTTTGAATTTTCCATTGTTTTTCATCAGTATTTACCTTTCACATTCCGCCTGGTATTGTCGACCTCTTGCTTTCATAAATTTTCCTTGATGTGTTGTTATTTGGTGATGTCATCTGCATACATAATATCTTCGTTACCTATTCTAGTGGGAAGCGAGGTGTCGCTTGTGGATTATGTATAGGGTAGAGGACTTGCTCTGAGGACTCCGCTCATGAGTAAGTCTCTCTGTGTTTTGTCTACTCTCAGTCTGGCATTTCTGCCCATAGCTTTCAATGTTGGTGGGAAGTCCGGGTTGGAGATCTTATATTTTAGACCGTCATTCCAGACTTTGTCAAATGCCTTCGCTACATCGGGGAGTTAGATTACATTGTCTACCACTCGCCGCTCTGGCTATTTTTCACATGTAGGCTTCTATCATTGTTGTGGTATTTCCTTTTCCTGATTGGTTGTCTGCAGTGACTCTGTTTGTTTTTCAGGTGATTCTCAGGCGGTTGTTTGTTTTCCGTTCTTCGAAATCGGTCTGTAGTTTAGTGGGACGTGGTTCTTTTTATTTCTGGTGTTGAGATATGTGTGGCCTCTTTGGTGTTGTGTGTGTGCTTGGGCCAAAAGCGTTCGTGTGGTTCTCAGTCTCTCCATTGGCGTTGTTTGTGTGGCTGGGATCTGTTGTATTGGAGATGGCTGTGTTGAGTTCTTCCGGGTGGTTTTGATGAGTGGGCTGTCCACTCTCGGAATCTCTCCCTTATGATTCCAGCTGAGTGCAGTGTGTCTGGGCTAGTTCATCAAGACAGCTTTCTCGTGGGACCATCAATCTATTCTCTTCATTATGTCTCTAATATGGTTTCTTTGTGCGTATATTTTGCTTCCTGCGTGGTGTTATATGTTGGCTTTCGTTACGCTTTACCTTTTCAGTCTCTTATTTCGACGTAGGCTTTCTGGTATCGTTGTATGTATGTAGTTTTCCTTTTTCGGCTTATTTGTTGCTTTTTTCCCGTCTTGTTTTATTTCCTCCCGGGTTCTTCTGTATGTATTGTTGGCTACGATGTCCCACCCACAGGTCTCGGCTCTCTGTTGTAGCAGTTGGAACTGGTTTGTGAGGCTATGGTTCTGGAGTCTGTTGTGGTGTGGGAAGTGTGTGGTAGATGGTGAAGGTGGTGGGGTGGTGGTGGTGTGGTGGTGGTGGTGAGGTGAGGTGGGGGTGGTGAGGGTGGTGGGGTGGGGAGGTGAGGGGATGGGTAGGGTTGGGAGGTGTGGTGGTAGGGTAGGGTGAGATGTGGTATGAGATTGGGAATGAGGGTGGTGAAGTGGTGGGAGGGTGGTGGTGGAGTGGTGGTGGTGAGGTGGTGGTGGAGGTGGTGAGGCTGAGGTACTGTTTACACTTGATCATGGCCTCACATGATGGACCATCCTCCCGCTGTGTGTCCTCACGCTACTGACAGTGTCTGCTGTTAAACCGGGGTGGCTTGTCACCTTGCTCTTTACACTCCCATCTTCGCCCTCCTCCCCACCCTTCTCCTTTTTCTCTCCCCCTCCCCATTTTACCCTCTTTTCTCCACCTTTCCCCTTGTCTACCCTTTCCCCTTTTTCTTCCTTTCCCCCTTTTTCTTCTCCTTTCTCCCTTCTTCATTTTCCCCTTCCCCTTCCCTCCCCTTTTCCTCTTTTCTCCCATTCCCTCCCTCCCTCAAATGTCGTTAGTAATATTATGTATTGACCCTAACAGTGCCTGCAGGCTAATATAACAAAAATTTATTAAAAAGAGACTTGATCAGTGACGGACGTGAAGAAGGAACAAAAAATAGTTCAGTCAGGTATATTAGTTCATGACCTTTGACCTCTAATTTTCTCTATGTACACATTTCCGCCATCATCTGTCTCACTTTCCACGCTGTTATTGGCTGGCTCTCAACACTCTATATGCCTTTCCTAACTGACTTACTGACAAACTTTTTTCTGGGGGATGTTTTCTCACTTGTGTCCTTCCATGTCTCCCTTCCCTCGTTTTCTCTCCTTCCCTCATTTACTCTCCTTCCCCTCATTTACTCTCCTTCCTTTTCTCTCTTTTTTTTCTCTCCTTCCCTCTTTCTCCCTTCCCTCTTTACTCTCTTCCCTCATTTACTCTCTCCCTTCCCCTCATTTTACTCTCCTTCCCCTCATTACTCTCCCCTCATTTACTCTCCCTTCCCTCATTTACTCTCCTTCCCCTCATTACTCTCCTTCCCCTCATTTACTCTCCCTTCCCCTCATTTACTCTCCCTTCCCTCATTTACTCTCCTTCCCCTCATTACTCTCCCTTCCCCCTCTCTCCTTCCCTCATTTACTCTCCTTCCCCTGTTCTCTCCTTCCCTCATTTACTCTCCTTCCCTCGTTTACTCTCTTCCCCTCATTTACTCTCCTTCCCCTCATTTCTCTCCTTCCCCTCATTTACTCTCCTTCCCTCATTTCTCTCCTTCCCCTCATTTACTCTCCTTCCCCTCATTTACTCTCCTTCCCCTCGTTACTCTCCTTCCCTCATTTACTCTCCCTTCCCTCATTTACTCTCCCTTCCCCTCATTTCTCCTTCCCTCATTTCTCTCCTTCCCCTCATTTCTCTCCTTCCTCATTTACTCTCCTTCCCCTCATTTTCTCTCCCTCATTTACTCTCCCCCTCATTTACTCTCCCTTCCCCTCTCCTTCTCATTTACTCTCCTTCCCTCGTTTACTCTCCTTCCCCTCATTTACTCTCCCCTTCCCCTCGTTTACTCTCCCTTCCCTCGTTTACTCTCCCTTCCCCTCATTTACTCCTTCCCTCGTTTACTCTCCTTCCCTCATTTACTCTCCTTCCCCTCGTTTACTCTCCTTCCCTCGTTTACTCTCCCCTTCCCCTCATTTACTCTCCTTCCCTCATTTACTCTCCTTCCCCTCATTTACTCTCCCTTCCCCTCATTTACTCTCCCTTCCCCTCGTTTACTCTCCTTCCCTCATTTACTCTCCCTTCCCTCATTTACTCTCCTTCCCTATTTACTCTCCCTTCCCTCATTTACTCTCCTTCCCTCATTTACTCTCCTTCCTCATTTACTCCCCTCATTTACTCTCCTTCCCCTCATTTACTCTCCCTTCCCTCATTTACTCTCCCCTTCCCCTCATTTACTCTCCTTCCCCTCATTTACTCTCCCTTCCCCTCATTTTACTCTCCTTCCCTCATTTACTCTCCTTCCTCATTTACTCTCCCTTCCCTCATTTACTCTCCTTCCCCTCATTTTACTCTCCCTTCCCTCATTTTACTCTCCTTCCCTCATTTTACTCTCCTTCCCTCATTTACTCTCCTTCCCTCATTTACTCTCCTTCCCCTCGTTTACTCTCCTTCCCCTCATTTACTCTCCTTCCCCTCATTTACTCTCCCTTCCCCTCATTTACTCTCCTTCCCCTCTTTACTCTCCCCTCATTTACTCTCCCTTCCCCTCTCTCCCTTCCCTCATTTACTCTCCCTTCCCCTCACTTTACTCTCCTCCCCTCATTTACTCTCCTTCCCTCATTTACTCTCCTTCCCTCATTTACTCTCCTTCCCTCATTACTCTCCTTCCCCTCATTTACTCTCCTCCCTCATTTCTCTCCCTTCCTCATTCTCCTTCCTCATTTTCTCTCCTTCCCCTCATTTTCTCCTTCCCCTCGTTTACTCTCCCTTCCCTCATTTACTCTCCCTTCCCTCATTTACTCTCCCTTCCCTCATTTACTCTCTTCCCCTCATTTACTCTCCTTCCCCTTATTTACTCTCCTTCCCTCGTTTACTCTCCTTCCCCTCGTTTACTCTCCTTCCCCTCATTTACTCTCCCCTTCCCCTCATTTACTCTCCCTTCCCCTCGTTTACTCTCCTTCCCCTCATTTACTCTCCTTCCCCTCATTTACTCTCCCCTTCCCCTCATTTACTCTCCCTTCCCTATTTACTCTCCTTCTCATTTACTCTCCCTTCCTCATTTACTCTCCTTCCCTCTTTCTCCTCATTTACTCTCCCTTCCCTCATTTCTCCTTCTTTTACTCCTTCCCTCATTTACTCTCCTTCCATCATTTACTTCCCTCGTTTACTCTCCTTCCCCTCATTTACTCTCCCCTTCCCCTCATTTTACTCTCCTTCCCCTCGTTTACTCTCCTTCCCTCGCTTTACTCTCCTTCCCCTCATTTACTCTCCCTTCCCCTCATTTACTCTCCTTCCACATTTACTCTCCTTCCCTCATTTCTCTCCTTCCCCTCGTTTACTCTCCTTCCCCTCGTTACTCTCCTTCCCTCGTTTACTCTCCTCCCCTTCCCCTCTCCTTCCCTCATTTACTCTCCTTCCCTCATTACTCTCCCTTCCCCTCATTTACTCTCCTCCCCTCATTTACTCTCCCTTCCCTCATTTACTCTCCTTCCCTCATTTACTCTCCCCTTCCCCTCATTTACTCTCCTTTCCCTCATTTACTCTCCTTCCCCTCATTTACTCTCCTTCCCTCGTTTACTCTCCTTCCCCTCATTTACTCTCCTTCTCATTTACTCTCCTTCCTCATTTACTCTCCTTCCCCTCATTTACTCTCCTTCCCCTCGTTTACTCTCCTCCCCCTCATTTACTCTCCTCCCCCTCATTTACTCTCCCCTTCCCCTCATTGCTCTCCTTCCCTCATTTACTCTCCTTCCCCTCGTTTACTCTACTCCCCCTCATTTACTCTCCTTCCCCTCATTTCTCTCCTCCCCTCATTTACTCTCCTTCCCCTCATTTACTCTCCTTCCCCTCATTTACTCTCCTTCCCTCATTTACTCTCCTTCCCCTCATTCCTTCCCCTCATTTACTACCTCCCCCCTCATTTACTCTCCCTCCCCCCTCATTTCCCCTCATTACTCTCTTCCCTCATTTACTCTCCCTTCCCCTCATTTACTCTCCTTCCCTCATTTACTCTCCCTTCTCATTTACTCTCCTTCCCCTCGTTTACTCTCCTTCCCCTCATTTACTCTCCTTCCTCATTTACTCTCCTTCTATTTACTCTCCTTCCCTCATTTACTCTCCCTTCCCCTCATTTACTCTCCTTCCCCTCATTTACTCTCCTTCCCCTCATTTACTCTCCCTTCCCTCATTTACTCTCCTTCCCTCATTTACTCTCCTTCCCTCGTTTACTCTCCCTTCCCTCATTTACTCTCCCTTCCCTCGTTTTACTCTCCTTCCCCTCATTTACTCTCCTTCCCTCGTTTACTCTCCTTCCCCTCATTTACTCTCCCTTCCCTCATTTTACTCTCCTTCCCTCATTTCTCTCCTTCCCTCATTTACTCTCCCTTCCTCATTTACTCTCCTTCCCCTCATTTCTCTCTCCCCTCATTTACTCTCCTTCCCTCATTTACTCTCCTTCCTCATTTCTCTCCTTCCCCTCTTTCTCTCCTTCTCTTACTCTCCTTCTTTCTCTCCTCTCATTTACTCTCCTTCCCTCATTTACTCTCCTTCCCCTCATTTACTCTCCTTCCCCTCATTTACTCTCCTTCCCCTCATTTACTCTCCTTCCCTCTATTTTACTCTCCTTCCCCTCATTTACTCTCCTTCCCCTCGTTTACTCTCCTTCCCCTCGTTTACTCTCCTTCCCCTCGTTTACTCTCCTTCCCCTCGTTTATTCACCTACTTTTCTGCTCTTCCTCCTCATTGATAAAAAGCGAGGTATATTGACTTCACCAGGCGTCCCCAGTAGTGTTTCTGTCGTTACTTTAATCCCAATGACTGCTTCTTGCAGAGGCGTGGGTTTAGTACCGAGTTAAACCATTAAAAATAAAACATCGTCCTCATAAGATTCATCGTCTCAAAAGTTAAACCATCGTCGGTTCCTCGTCCTCAAAGGGTTAAACCATCGTCACAAAAATTCGCCATCGTCCTCAAAGGTTAAACCATCGTCCCCAAAGTTAAACCATCGTCCTCAAGGTTAACCATCGTCACAAAGGTTTAAACCATCGTCCTCAAAGGGTTAAACATCGTCACAAAGGTTAAACCATCGTCCTCAAAGGGTTAAACCATCGTCCACAAAGGTTAAACCATCGTCCTCAAAAGGTTAAACCATCGTCCACAAAGGTTAAACCATCGTCTTCAAAGGGTTAAACCATCGTCCACAAATTTAAACCATCGTCCTCAAAGGTTTAACCTCGTCACAAAAGTTAAACCATCGTCCTCAAGGTTAAACCGTCGTCCACAAAGTTTAAACCATCGTCCTCAAAGGGTTAAACCATCGTCACAAAGGGTTAAACCATCGTCCTCAAAGGTTAAACCATCGTCCAAAAATTAACCATCGTCTTCAAAGTTAAACCACCGTCCTCAAGGTTAAACCATCGTCACAAAGGTTAAACCATCGTCTTCAAGGTTAAACCATCGTCCTCAAAGGGTTAAACCATCGTCACAAAGGTTAAACATCGTCTTCAAAGGTTAAACCGTCGTCTTGAGACAAACAGAGAACGTGCACACACAGCCATAGAGGGACAGCAGTAAGTATAGATAACAGTAGAGCCGCACTTGAAGGACACACACACACACACACACACACACGAGAGAGAGACCCATCTGCTCTGTGTATGTATGTATGTATGTTTGTGGGTGTGTATGTATATCTATATACTGTGTATGTATGTATGTATGTATGTATGTATGTTATGTGTGTGTGTGTATGTATGTATGTATGTATGTATGTATATGTGTGTGTGTGTGTGTTTCATGGTAGTTGATTATTTTTATTTTCTTTCATGGTATTTTTTTCTTTCTATAATTAGCCTGGAATCACTAGCACACTAGTCTGGAATCACTAGTCTGGAATCAATAGTCTAGAATCACTAGTCTGGAATTAATAGTCTGGAATCAATAGGCTGGAATCAATAGTCTGGAAACACTTCTGGAATCACTAACCTGGAAACATTAGCCTGGAATCAATAGTCTGGAATCTCTAGCCTGGAAAAATTAGCCTGGACTCATTAGCCTGGAATCACTAGTCTGAAATCACTAGCCTGGAATCATTAGCCTGGAATCACTAGTCTGGAATCAATCGTCTGGAATCACTAGCCTGGAATCACTAGCCTGGAATCACTGGCATGGAATCACTAGCCTGGAAACATAAGCCTGACATCAATAGTCTGGAATCACTAACCTGGAATCACTAGCCTGGTAGCCTAAAATCAATAGTCTGGAATCACTAACCTGGAAACATTAGCCTGGAATCAATCGTCTGGAATGAGTAGTCTGGAATCGGTCATCTTGGTGAAGAGTATGATCTCTGGAATCAATAGTTACTGCAAGAGTTACGTGACGTGGTGACATTTGGGATGACTCTAAGCGTTACTGTACATGTGCTCCAGGAGGAAGATGCTCTTTGTTTCCAGTGTTTGGTGAAGGGGAGGTGGATGTGTGGGTGGTGTGGATGTTTCTGTGTGTATTGGTAGGCTGATGGGTGGGTCTGTCTGTCTGTGTAGATGGATGTATGGTGTGTGTGTGTGTGTGTGTGTGTGTGTGTGTGTGTGTGTGTGTGTGTGTGTGTACTCGTGATATGTACTGTGAAATACATCAAGGTTGTGCAGGAGTAATGTGTACATTTAGCACTTAAAACGCTCTGGACTTTGTGGCTTATACATTAAGGTACTGTACATCAAGAGGCGATTATTATTGAAATGAAAGTTTATTTAGTGGGAAAATTACAGCTATAAACGGCACAGTAGGTAATGTTAACGTGGGCGAGGCTTTTAAAAGGTGAAGTTCTCTTGACAACAGTGTGTGTTAGGGGTCGTGGTGAGGGGTGCTTGTGTCAGTTCCCTTCACGCGTAGTGTCAATATTTGCGTTATGGTGGTGGGGGCGCCGCCGCGACTCGTGGCATTTGCAGTCAGTCCATGTGGGCGTGTGGTGAGTCGCGTCCACGTGGCGTGGCGGGAGAGTGTGCGAGGAGGGGAGAGTGTGAAGAACGGTTTATGGATTAGGAAGGAGGTGCGGGGCGGGCGCGTCGTCGTCAGGTTGGTGGTGTGGGCGTTGGTGGAGCTGTTGCTGTCGCGCGGCTACACCACCATCTACACCCGCACACCCACTACACCTACACCACCTACACCACCACCATCACACCACTGTATCACCACCTACACCACCACCATCACACCACTGTATCATACCTACCACCACCATAACACCACTACAAGCACCACTGTACCACCATCATATCCACCACTACAAGCACCACTGTACCACCACTACAAGCACATGCCACCACCATAACACCACAAAGCACCACTGTACCACCATATCACCACTACAAGCACCACTGTACCACAAACACAAGCACCACTGTACCACCACCATATCACCACAACAAGCACCACTGTACCACCACCATAACACCACAACAAGCACCACTGTACCACCACCATAACACCTCCAGCACCACTGTACCACCACCATAACACCACAACAAGCACCACTGTACCACCACAACAAGCACCACTGTACCACCACCATAACACCACTACAAGCTGTAACCACCATATCCACTACAAGCACCACTGTTCCACCACCATAACACCACAACAAGCACCACTGTACCACCACCATAACACCACTACTGCACCACTGCCACCCCAACACCACCAAGCACCACTTACCACCACAACAAAGCACCACTAACCACCACAACAAGCACCACTGTACCACCACAACAAGCACCCTATACCACCACCATATCACCACAACAAGCACCACTGTACCACCACAACAAGCACCACTATACCACCACAAGCACCACTGTACCACCACCATAACTCACTACAAGCACCACTGTACCACCACCATAACACCACTACAAGCACCACTGTACCACCACAACAAGCACCACTGTACCACCACCATATCACCACTGTACCACCACCATAACACCACTACAAGCGCCACTGTTGCACCACAACAGCACCACTGTACCACCACAACAAGCACCACTGTACCACCACCATAACACCACTGTCCACCCCAACAAGCACCACTGTACCACCACAACAAGCACCACTGTACCACCACAATAAGCACCACTGTACCACCACCATAACACCACAACAAGCCCACTGTACCACCACAACAAGCACACCACTGTACCACCACCATAACACCACAACAAGCACCACTGTACCACCACCATAACACCACAACAAGCACCACTGTACCACCACAACAAGCACCACTGTACCACCACGCAGCAACTGTACCACCACCATAACACCACAACAAGCACCACTGTACCACCACAACAAGCACCACTGTACCACCACCATAACACCACAACAAGCACCACTGTACCACCACCATATCACCACTGTACCACCACCATAACACCACTACAAGCACCACTGTACCACCACAACAAGCACCACTGTACCACCACACAAGCACCACTGTACCACCACCATAACACCACTACAAGCACCACTGTACACCACAACAAGCACCACTGTACCACAACAAGCACCACTGTGCAACAAGCACCACTGTACCACCACCATAACACCACTACAAGCACCACTGCCCACAACAAGCACCTTATCCACCACAACAAGCACCACTTGCCACCAGCACCACTGTACCACCACAACAAGCACCACTGTACCACCACCATAACACCACTACAAGCACCACTGTACCACCACAACAAACACCACTGTACCACCACAACAAGCACCACTGTACCACCACCATAACACCACTACAAGCACCACTGTATCCACCACAACAAGCACCATTGTACCACCACAACAAGCACCACTGTACCACCACCATAACACCACAACAAGCACCACTGTACCACCACAACAAGCACCACTGTACCACCACAACAAGCACCACTGTACCACCACCATAACACCACAACAAGCACCACTGTACCACCACAACCAAACCACTGTACCACCACAACAAGCACCACTGTACCACCACCATAACACCACAACAAGCACCACTGTACCACCACAACAAGCACCACTGTACCACCACCATAACACCACAACAAGCACCACTGTACCACCACAAGCACCACTGACCCACCACAACAAGCACCACTGTACCACCACCATAACCACCACAACACACCACTGTACCACCACAACAAGCACCACTGTACCACCACCATAACACCACAACAGCACCACTGTACCACCACAACAAAGCACCACTGTACCACCACCATAACACCACAACAAGCACCACTGTACCACCACAACAAGCACCACTGTACCACCACCATAACACCACAACAAGCACCACTGTACCACCACTACAAGCACCACTGTACCACCACCATAACACCACTACAAGCACCACTGTACCACCACAACAAGCACCACTGTACCACCACAACAAGCACCACTGTACCACCATTATCACTAAAACTACGGATATCCAAAGAGTGTAGCATTCTGTCTGTCTGTCTGTCCCTCCTGCCCGTGGGAGTATCACAACACCATCTGAGACGAGTTGCATAATGAGTGTTTTTGTGTCGTAATTCTTGAAAGTTATGACCACAAGACTGACTGACTCACAACCTGTAGCCAACTTTGATCACTCGACCACCTGACTCACTGACTGACTCACAACCTGGGTCAACACTTGATCACTCGACCACCTGACTGACTCACTACCTGGATTCAACCTTGATCACTCGACCACTGACTGACTTACTACCTGGAGTCAACCTGTCACTCGACCACCTGACTCACTGACTGATTCACTACCTGGGTCAACCTTGTCACTCGACCGCCTGACTGACTCACCACCTGGAGTCAACCGCCTGATCACTCGACCACCTGACTCACTGACTGACTCACAACCTGTAGTCAGCCTTCAGTCACTCGACCACCTGACTCACTACCTGGAGTCAACCTTGATACTCGACCATCTGACTCACTGACTCACTCACTCACTACCTGCAGCCAGTGTGTGTGTATCTGTGTGTGGAGAGAGAGACCCCATCTATCCTATTGTTATGGGAGGATAAAGACCCAAATACCTCCCAACCACCTCGTTACGGGTGAGTTTTTACAACCTCGTGTGTACACTCTGGACCTGTCGTCATACATTACTGGTATATTCAGTGGTGTGTGGCGCCCTGGCCGGTGTTATATTGCTGTTGATGTGTGTGTGTGTGTGTGTGTGTGTGTGTGTGTGTGTTTTTCTATTCATAATACTCAGTGTGTATACAATATTTTATTTATATTGTTTTTATTTGCGAATTTAAATTGAACCAAACAGACGGGACGCATTTTAGAGAACCATTTCTTATTTTGTTTTTATATATTTTGATGTTGATGAGCGTAGGAGGTAACCTAACCTAACCTTACCTGACCTAACCTAACGTATCCTAACCTAACCTCATCTAACCTAACCTTAACTAATCTAATCCTAACCAAACCTAACCTAACTTAACCTATAACCTAATCTAACCTTAACTGACCTAACCTAACCTAACCGTATTTTCAGACAGAAAAGTTTATAGAACATTTGGGTGAGAACTAGAGAACATATGAACAGAAGAACATAACAGAACTAACCTCCCCCTCCCCCTCTCCTCCTTAACCTGTGTGAGTAGCTAAGAAGGAGGAAGGAGGAGGGAAGGAGAGGGGGAAGAAGAACATAAATTCATAGATTATTGATAAGTTCTTGCCGGTGGGGGGCGGTAGACAGTAACAGGTCAGTAGATCACTGTGGGGGAGAGAAGGTGGGGAGGAGGCAGGTGGGGGAAGTGGTTGGGAGGGGTGAGAGGAGGGGGGAGTCTTCAGGCGACGGATGCACCAAGTTGTGAGAAAAGGGTCCATGACAAAATCCTGCAGACAAAACCCCTGCTGACATAAACCTGCCGGACATAAACCCCACTGACATAAACCCCACCGACATAAACCCCACCGACATAAACCCCACCGGACATAAACCCCACTGGACATAAACCCCACCGACATAAACCCCTGCTGGACATAAACCCCGCTGACATAAACCCTGCCGAACATAAACCCCACCGGACATAAACCTCACGGACATAACCGCCGGACATAAACCCCACCGACATAAACCCTGCCGGACATAAGCCCCACCGGACATAAAAACCACCGGACATAAACCCCACTGGACATAAACCACACCGACATAAACCCTACGACATAAACCCACCGGACATAAACCCTGCCGACATAAACCCCGCCGGACATAAACCCCACCGGACATAAAACCCCACTGACATAAACCTGCCGGACATAAGCCCACCGACATAAACCATACGACATAAACCCACTGACATAAACCACACTGGACATAAACCCCGCCGACATAAACCCCACCGACATAAACCAACCGGACATAAACCCACCGACAAACCCCACCGGACATAAACCCCACTGGACATTAACCCCTGGACATAAACCCGCCGACATAAACCCCACCGGACATAAACCACACTGGCATAAACCTGCCGACATAACCCCTGCCGGACATAAATCCCACCGTACATAAACCCCACCGGACATAAACCACACCGGACATAAACCCCACAGATAAACCCCACTGACATAAACCCCACCGACATAAACCCACCGACATAAACCTCACGGGACATAAACCTGCCGACATAAACCCCACCGACATAAACCCTGCCGGACATAAACCCCGCTGACATAAACCTGCCGAGATAAACCCCACCGACATAAATCGCCGACATAAACCCCACTGAAATAAACTGCGGCAAACCATCGACATAAACTCACCGACATAAACCACTCGACATAAACCCCGCTGACATAAACCCCACTGACATAACCCCACGATAAACCTCGCCGGCGCCCCACCGACATAAAACCATACGACATAACCCCACGACATAAACCACCGGACATAAACCCTGCTGACAAAAACCCACTGACATAAACCACACCGACATAAACTTACCGACATAAACCCCACTGACATAAACCCACTGACATTAACCCCATGACAGAACCCTGCCGACATAAACCCCACTGACATAAACCACACCGACATAAACCCCTGCCGGACATAACCTGCCGGACATAAATCCCACTGTACATAAACCCCACTGACATAAACCACACCGACATAAACCCCACCAGACATAAACCCCACTGACATAAACCCCACGACATAACCCCACCGACATAAACTCGCCGGACATAAACCCCTGCCGGACATAAACCCCACTGGACATAAAACCCACCGACATAAACCCCACTGACATAAACCACACTGATCATAAACCCCACTGACATAAAACCCACCGACTAAACCCACTACAAAACCCCACTGACATAACCCCACTGACATAAACCTCGCCGGACATAAACCCCTGCTGACATAGCCTGCTGAGATAAACCCACTGGACATAAACCCACTGACATAAACTACACTGACACAACCTACTGACAAACCCTGCCGGATATAAACCCCACCGACATAAACTCACTGACACAACCCCACTGACACAAACCCCACTGACACTAAACCCACTGGACACAAACCCTGCTGACATAAACCCCTGCGGACATAAACCCCATCGGACATAAACCACACCGGACATAAACCACACTGACATAACCACTGACACAAATCCCTGCCAACAAACCCCTGCCGGACATAAACCCCTGCTGACATAAACTCTGCCGACACAAACCCCACCGGACACAAAACCCACCTGACACAAACCCTGCGGACATAAACCTGCCATAGCCTACAACGGATAAAACCTCATAAAAAAAATAAAACAATCTATTTAAAGTTTGTGAAAGCGAACATTATAAAATGTATTCAAACACTGCTTAAAGAAATCAAAATTTATCTAACGTTTTCAATAACTTTTACAAATCCACTTTGTTAGTTGTCATGGTTGTGGTAGTTAGTTGTCGTGGTTGTGGTGTTAGTCGTGTTTGTAGTAGTATTTGTTGTGGTAGTTGGGTGTCGTGGTTGTGGTGGTTAGTTGTGCTGGTAGTTATTTGTCGGTTGTGGTAGTTAGTTGTCGTGGTTGTGGTAAGTATTGTTGGGTAGTTAGTTGCCGTGGTTGTGGTAGTTACTTGTTGTGGTAGTTATAGTCGTGGCTGTGGAGTTAGTTGTCGTGTTTGTGGGAGTTATTTGTCGTGGTTGTAGGTTGTCGGCTGTGGTAGTTACTTGTTGGGTAGTTAGAAGCCGTAGTTAGTTGTCGTGGTTGTGGTAGTTAGGCCGTCGTGGTGGCAGTTAGTTGTCGTGGTTGTAGTTACTTGTCGGTAAGTTGCCGGTTGTGGTAGTTAGTTGTCGTGGTTGTGGTAGTTGTTGTCGTGGTTGTAGTTAGTTGTCGTGGTTGTGGTAGTTAGTTGTCGTGGTTGTGGTATACTTGTTGCGTAGGTCGTCGGTTGTGGTAGTAGTTGCCGTGGTTGGTAGTTAGTTGTCATGGTTGTGGTGAGTTAGTCGGTTGGGGTAGTTAGTTGTTGTGGTAGTTGTCATGGTTGTGGTAGTTATTGTCGGTTGTGTAGTTAGTTGTCGCGGTTGTGGTAGTTATTGTCGTGGTAGTTAGTTGTCATGGTTGTGGTAGTTAGTTGTCGTGTAGTAGTTGTTGTGGTAAGTAGTTGTCGGCTGGGTAGTTAGTTGTCGGTTGTGGAAGTATCGGCTAGGTAGGTCATGGTCGGTTGTAGTTGTCGCGTTGTGGTAGTTAACGCTGTGGTGGTTATTGCCGGGTAGTTAGTTGTCATGGTTGTGGTAGTTAGTTGTCGTAGTTAGTCGTCGGTTGTGGTAGTTGTCGTGGTTGTGGTAGTTAGTTGTCGGTTGTGGTAGTTACTTGCCGTGCAGTTAGTTGTCGTGGTTGTGTGGTTAGTTGTCGCGGTTGTGGTAGTTAGTTGTCGTGGTTGTGTAGGCTGTCGGTAGTTAGTTGTCGGTTGTGGTGGCGAAGTCGTCGTGGTTGTGGTAGTTAGTTGTCGCATTGTGGTAGTTAGTTGTCGGTAGCGTCGTGGTAGTTAGCTGTCGTGGTTGTGGTAGTTGTTGTGGTTGTGGTAGTTAGCTGCGTGGTGGTTACTTGCCGTGGTAGTTAGTTGCTGTGGCAGCATTTGTCGTGGTTATGCTAGTAGCCGTCGGTTGTTGTTAGGCCGTCGTGTTGTGCAGGTAGCCGTCGTGGTTGTGCTAGTAGCCGTCGGTTGTGCTATTAGCCGTCGTGGTTGTGCTATTAGCCGTCGTGGTTGTGCTATTAGCCGTCGTGGTTGTGCTATTAGCCGCCGTGGTTGTGCTAGTAGCCGTCGCGGTGGCCCCCTACACTACAGGATCAGCAGCGCCTCCTACAGGACCTTAACGTGGGAATGTTACCTTCTGTAGGTGTCGTTCTTGTCGTGGTCGGCTGGGTAGACTGTTTGAATTATCTAAAGGACCCTTGACCACAGGTGAGTTGCCATACTAGGTCGGTTGCCATGCTAGGTGTCGCCAGGTGGGTTGCCATATCGAGGTTGCCATGCCAGGTGGGTTGCTGCTGGGTGAGCTGCCATACCAGGTGGGGCCGCCATGCCAGGTGAGTTGCCATACCAGGTGGGTTGCCATGCTAGGGCTGCTGCGCTAGGTGGGTGCCAGCAGTGAGCTGCCATACCAGGTGTGGTCTGCCATGCTAGGTCGGTTGCCATGCTAGGTGGGCTGCCATGGGGTGGGTTGCCATGCTAGGTGAGTTGCCATACTAGGTGGGTTGCCATGCTGAAAGAGGGTTGGTAGCTACATGAAACTTTTGTACTGTATTTAGGAATTGCCATATTTCGTGGTTGCCACTGTGAGCGTGGCCATGGTGGATGTTTTACCATACCAGATGAGTTGCCACCATGCGGGTTCTCATAATAAGGGATTGCCACATTGAGTTGCCATACTAGATAAGTTGCCAGCATGAGCTTTGCCACATTGAGTGTCTCAATACCGGAACTTATGACCATACGGACTCTCTCTCTCTCTCTTCCACAGTCTGCTCATGGAGACTCACGGAGACCGGGGTCACACTGAGAAGGGGGGGAGGATGGCAAGATATAGTACAGGGGCATTGTAGGGGTGAGCGGGGTGGGTGGGGGTGGTTAGTTGGGGGTGGGAATGCGACTAAAGAATTATCGATCGAATTAAAAGTTTCCTTAGATTTACTGTCTAAGTTTGCGTTTTTATTGTCCTCTCCCTTCCCTCACCCCACACCTCACACCCCACCCTCACACCCTAACCCCCACCTCACCCCCACCTTCACCCCCACCTTCACCCCCACCTTCACCCCCACCTTCACCCCCACCTTCACCCCCCACCTCACCCCACCACCCCACATTTCATCCCACCATCACACACACCCTAACGTATCGTGAGGGGGGGGGTGACTCTGGAAACGCCATGTGTCTTGTCTTTCTGTCTGTGGGAGCGGCCTTGCGTCCGTCTGTCCGTTGGATAATAATATAAGTGAAGAGTGTTGATATACTTGTCGCAGTGATGGTTTATTGCGGGTGTCTTCTTGGCTGAGGTTCACATACGCCATTTTGGTCTTTATTGTAGGGCAGTTGGGGCTATGGGGGGGGGCGTGCTTCCCCCCCCCTCCCAAATATTAACACGCCTAACCTAACCTAACCTAACCTAACCTATCCTGACCTAACCTAACCTAACCTAACCTATCTTGACATAACCTAACCTATCCTGACCTATCCTCACCTAACCAAACCAAACCTAACCTAACCTATCCTGACCTAACCTAACCTATCTTGACATAACCTAACCTATCCTGACCTATCCTGACCTAACCTAACCTATCCTGACCTATCCTGACCTAACCATATTAGTCATTGTTATTCACATATATTAAGATGTATAACCCCGGCTACATGTCGACCAAAACGTCTCGTCAGGATTTTCCCACCATGATCCTCTCGGTGGGGGTGTTATACTGTGTGGCTGGTTAGTGGTCTCAAGGTGTGCTCAGGTTAGTATGAACAGTGAATGGTTATGTAGCGGGGGAGGGGAGGGGAGGGGAGGGGAGAGGAGGGGAGGGGAGAGGAGGAGGGAGAGCAGGGAGGGAGAGCAGGGGAGGGTGAGGGGGAGGGGAGAGGAGGGGAGGGCAGGGGAGGGGAGAGTAGGGAGGAGAGTAGAGGGGAGGAGGGTAGAGGAGGGGAGGGGAGAGCAGGGAGGGGAGAGCAGGAGGGTAGAGTAGGGGAGGGTAGAGTAGGGGGAGAGGGGAGGGAGGGGGAGAGTAGAGGAGAGGAGGGAGGGTCATTTTGTATGTCTGTCTTATAGTACTTGCTATTATTCTCTCTCTCTCTCTCTCTCTCTCTCTCTCTCTCAAAGTATTTGCATCCAACACAAAGTAAGAGAGGAGTGAAGGTAGTGGATATACTTTCTTATAACATAATAATGATAGGCCTACTGTCTTGCAAAATAATAAGTATTTCTCCTGTAAGATCATATTCACATTTGTAAAATTATAGGCCTACTATCTTGCAAGATCATATACACTTACTGTCTCGCAAGTTCATAGGCATAGATTTTTGTCAAAATCATAACCATACTTGTAAGATCATAGGCCTACTATCTCACAAGATGATAGATCTACTGTCTCACAAGATCATAGACCTACTGTCTTACACGATTATTGACCTACTGTCTCACAAGATTAGACCTACTGTCTCACAAGATCATAGGCCTCCTGTCCTCATAAGATCGTAGGCCTACTGTCTCACAAGATGATAGGCCTACTGTCTCACAAGATGATAGGCCTACTTTCTCACAAGATGATAGGCCTACTTTCTCACAAGATGATAGGCCTACACATGTCGATAGAGTTTCTGTATTTCCTCTTGCCTTGAGATGTAGAACATGTTAAAGGTGTTACCAGTCTCAGGTCTCGTCAACAGTGGTCGTGTTTTACCTCTTGGTCTCAGCTCTATCGGCCGCTGGGAAGGTCTCGTCGCCCGGGTCTCATATTGAGTTTATCTCGTCTATTTACTTGTGGTTCATCGAGTCTTTTAGTGTGTGTGTGTGTGTGTGTGTGTGTGTTGTTATTTTTTATTATTATTGTTGTTATATACCGACAGTTATTATAATCGTAAGGTAAATAATTATTTATATTATTATTATTATAATTATTATTATTATTATTATAATTATTATTATTATTATTATTATTATTATTATTATTATTATTATTGATAATGTTATTGTTTATATTATCGTAGTAGTAGTAGACAAGATGCCAATGCTCTAAGGTACGGTAGGCCAGTAGAAGGTTTGCCCTCCCAATGCGTGTGTGGCTCTTCCTATGACGTCAATCACGCCATGGTGTGCAAGAAAGGGGGCTTCATATGCATGAGGCATGACGAAGTAAGGGATCTCACAGCAAATATGTTGAAGGAAATCTGTCGTGATGTCAGGGTAGAACCGACCCTCCTTCCATTGGACGGTGAGAATTTCCAACATAGAACTTCAAACACATCCAACGAATCCCGTTTTGACGTCAGTGCTCGAGGATTCTGGACGCGGGGACAGCGAGCCTTCTTCGACATTAGGATTTTTGATCCCATGGCCGCATGTCACCGTAACTTAGCTCTCGATGCTGCACACAGGAAGAACGAGAACGACAAGATAAGGGAAGACGGAGAGAGAATTCAGAACGTTGATCAAGGCAGCTTCACTCCTCTGGTGTTCACAACCTCTGGTGGGATGGGCCCAAGTGCAAGATGCTTCTACGCCAGACTCGCGGAGGTGATCTCCGAACAGAAGCAGCAGCCCAGAAGTTATGTTACAGCCTGGATGAGATATCGACTGTCCTTCTCTCTCCTTTGGTCGGCTTTGCTCTGCCTCAGGGGAACGAGAGCATCGGCCCCACAGCCGTCAACAGTTGCAGATATTGACTATGAGGCAACAGTCACTGAATGCTGCGTAGATCTGCGGTTCAACTAACTCAACACAGCTAGGGTAGCTACTTATGTATTAGGATAGTTAATTTTAAGGTAAGAAAATGGCGGCGAAGGTGTGGCTGTAAGGGGAGGCTGGAGGCCACTTAAAAAAAAAAAGTAGACAAATATCAGTAGTAGTAGAGTGAAAACCTTTACCCCAAAACCTGGTGATTGAATTTTTCAGAACTTTTTAGTGATGATGAACATTGATGGCCCGAATATACAGGTAGTGGAGGGAGGGAGGGGAGGTAATTAGTGGCTTGATACACCTGTTGTTTACATTATCAGGACAGGTACAAGGGTATGAGGGGGTGAGTAGTGGCTTGATACACCTGTTGTTTACATTGTCAGGACAGGTACAGGAAGTGGAGGGGGGGGGGTGATTAGTGGCTTGATACACCTGTTGTTTACATTATCAGGACAGGTACACCCAAACAAAATAAAGAAATGATTTTTTTTTCATGATTTTCTATCTTGATTGTTTTTCCCAGGATGAAGGCCGTTGTTACTTATAGTATAGTAAAGTTTATAAAAGGGATTAATTTTGTTTTAATATTTTTGTGATTTTTAGCGATCTATGGTCATCAATCACCACCCTCAGCCAGACCCACCAATCACCACCCTCAGCCAGACTCATCAATCACCACCCTCAGCCAGACACATCAATCACCCCAGCACAGACACATCAGCCAGACACATCACCACCACCCTCAGCCAGACACATCAATCACACCTCGCCAGCCAGACACATCAATCACCACCCCTCAGCCAGACCCACCAATCACCACCCTCAGCCAGACCCACCAATCACCACCCTCAGCCAGACACATCAATCACCACCCTCAGCCAGACCCACCAATCACCACCCTCAGCCAGACTCATCAATCACCACCCTCAGCCAGACACATCAATCACCACCCTCAGCCAGACCCACCAATCACCACCCTCAGCCAGACTCATCAATCACACGTAAAGACCAAAATAGAAAGCCATAAATTAATTAATGGCCAATATAGTTTTCCCAGCCTTTGTTCTCCCTTAATGATAAATAATTAGCCAATCAGCTGACTCTTTTAAACCAGACATTGTGGAGTTGTAAGTCCGTTATATCGAGGGTCCGCTAGATATAAAAACCTCCATTGAACGGACTATATGGAGAGGAAAGTCCGCTATATCGAGGGTCCGTTAGATATAAAAACCTCTATATAATGAATTATAAATAGAGATGCAAGTCCGTTATATCGAAGGTCCGTTTGATCTAAAAACCTCCGTTTAATGAACTAAATAGAGATATAAGTCCGTTATATCGAGGGTTCGTTAGGTATGAAACTTCATTTAACGGATTCTAAAGAGGGAGATGTTCGTTATATGGAGGTTTCACTCTATACTCGATGTTAAATCCAACATGCAGGGTAATGTTGATTTGAGTTGATGTTATTATGTTAACATGTATTAAACATACAAGGGGGAATTTACCGACGCTAAATATATAACTTCTTGTTAATTTTCATTAAGGACCAATTTAACATTGTGAGCCATTAGATTTGGTTCAGGACAGCATGGAATGTGGCTAATTTTCAAGCTTCACCTTGCACAGGATGTAAGGGGGTGCCCAATAAACTAGCCCCCTCGAGGGCAATCTAAAAAAACCCGTCCCCAAAGGGTTAAAACATCGTCCTCAAAGGGTTAAAACATCGTCCTCAAAGGGTTAAAACATCGTCCTCAAAGGGTTAAAACATCGTCCTCCAAGGGTTAAAACATCGTCCCCAAAGGGTTAAAGCATCGTTAAAACATCGTCTTCAAAGGGTTAAAACATCGTCCTCAAAGGGTTAAAACATCGTCCTCAAAGGGTTAAAACATCGTCCTCAAAGGGTTAAAACATCGTCCTCAAAGGGTTAAAACATCGTCCTCAAAGGGTTAAAACATCGTCCTCAAAGGGTTAAAACATCGTCCTCAAAGGGTTAAAACATCGTCCTCAAAGGGTTAAAACATCGTCCTCAAAGGGTTAAAACATCGTCCTCAAAGGGTTAAAACATCGTCCTCGAAGGGTTCAAAGATCGTCCTAAAAGGGTTAAAGCCATTCGTGGGTCTATTTTATTCTGAATTTATATTTCAGGTAAAGAATTCCAGGTTAAATTTAACATTTCCTTCAAGTTGGAGGAAGTTAAAGACTGTTAATCATATAGACACTTGATTTAGCAGCGTAAATTAACATGTATTTATAAGAGCAATTCATTTAGATAGTTTTGATGGCCCCGGGTTTGTACTGTAACTCTCTTAATTAGAGGCGAACAAATATTTAACGCTGAGTGTGGGGGAGGGAGGGAGGGAGATGGAGACGGAGGAGGAGAAGATGAGGAGGTGGGGGAGGGTTGCAAGAAGTGGGAAAAGGAGGGAGATAGAGAAGAAAAAGGAGGAAGTGGGGGGAGGGGTTGCAGGAAGAGGAGACGGTGTTGGGTGAAGAAGGGGAGGTGGGGGAAGGGTCTGAGGAATAGGGAAGGGATGGTGGAATGGGAGAGGGGCAGGGAAGGAAGGGATGGGGTCTGAGGTTGGGGATGGCATCAGGAAGCGTGAGCTGAGGGAAGGGGTAGAAGGGTGAGGGAGGGAGGAGGTGAGGGATGGGAGGGAAAGGGGGGGGTGAGGGATGGGAGGCACCATAACGACCCTGGGATAAGTCGGTAGCTTTGTGTTCACCCCTGTGTCCCCCTCCACCCACCCACCCCCTCCCACCCCCACCCCCCACCCCCCACCCCCACCTAATGATTTTTCTTTTCATTCCTTTGGTGGATGTAGTTAACTGTAGCACTACGACCACACATTCATGACAACTCCCACACTGAGGGCATCGTCCTGTAACTTAATTGTTCATTGGTGTGTGTGTGTGTGTGTGTGTGTGTGTGTGTGTGTGTGTGTGTGTGTGTGTGTGTGTGTGTGAGAAAGAGAAGAGTAAGCTGGAGAAAATAGGAGGAGACAGAGAGAAGAGAGAGGGATAGAGAAGATAAGAATAGAGAGAAAGACAGATGAGAAGGAGATGAAGAGAACGAAAACAAGAGAAGAGAGATAAAGAGAGAGATATGGAGATGGAGAAAGAGAAGAGGAGGAGAGAGAGAGAGAGAGAGAGAGAGAGAGAGAGAGAGAGAGAGAACAAGTACACACACATTGTCTGCAAACTTTATTTGTTTTTTCATCGAGAGTTCAGGTCGGTCTCTCTCATCATCATCCCTGTATCCATTATTGTTTGTTTTGTCTCTCAGTCATTTCTTCTCCTTTCTTCCTATTCCTCCTCCTCCTCCTATCATGTTTTTTCCTGTGTCTCATATTTACTTGTCTCTCGGCCATTTCCTTCTTTTTTTTTCTTCCTCCTCCTCCTCTTCTCTTGTCCTCCCTCCCCTCCTCCCTCCTCTTCTCTCTTGTCTTCCTCCTCCTCCTCCTCCTCTTCTCTTGTCCTCCTCCTCCTCCTCTTCTCTTGTCCTCCTCCTCCCTCTTCTCTTGTCCTCCTCCCTCCTCTTCTCTTGTCCTCCTCCTCCTCCTCTTCTCTTTGTCCTCCCTCCTCCCTCCTCCTCTTTCTCTTTTCTCCTCCTCCTCCTCTTCTCTTGTCCTCCTCCTCCTCCTCCTCTTCTCTTGTCTCTACCATGTGTTCCTCACCCTTCTCTGTACCCTCTTCTTTTGCTCTTGTGCCTTGGTCCGTGAAGCCTCGGACCAGTTGAGTCAGATTCTCTCTCTCTCTCATCTCTGGCATATGTGGAGAAGACTGTGGATTGGAGAAGAAGAGAGAGAGAGAGAGAGAGAGAGAGAATGAGAAGAGGATTAAGCAGATGGAGAGGGATGAGGA
Source organism: Homarus americanus (assembly GCF_018991925.1). NCBI lineage: Eukaryota > Metazoa > Arthropoda > Malacostraca > Decapoda > Nephropidae > Homarus > Homarus americanus. The sequence goes on along the minus strand of NW_024712526.1, from coordinate 4,485,850 downwards.
AATAGAAGGTGAAGAGGAGGAGGAGAGTTGAAGGTGAAGAGGAGGAGGAGATTGAGGAAGAGGAGGAGGAGGAGGTGAGATGGGCGGAGTCACCACCACTTACCAAACCCCACCAGCACCACCACCAGCCAACATCACCACTCCTATTATCACCACCATTTCACCCATCACCATCACCACCAGCACCACCACCACCCAACATCACCACTACTATTATCACCACCATTATCACCCATCACCACCACCACCAGCACCAACCCAACAACATCACCACCCTATTATCACCACCATTATCACCCATCACCACCACCACCAGCACCACCACCACCCAACATCACCACTCCTATTATCACCAATTTCATTCCCATCACCACCACCAGCACCACCACCAGCCAACATCACCACACTCCATTATCACCACCATTCATCACCCATCACCATCACCACCACCACCACCAACATCACCATACTTACTATCTCACTTTCATTATCACCCATCACCACCATCACCACCACCACCCAACATCACCACTCCTATTATCACCACCATTATCACCCACCACCACCACCACCACCACCCAACCATCACCACTCCTATTATCACCACCATTATCACCCATCACCACCACCACCCAACATCACCACTCCTATTAATTATCACCACCATTATCACCACCATCATCACCATCACCACCACCACTTTCGGCACTGTCTTAATTGTTCTATTACTCAACATTTCCTGGAGGTGGTGTGTGGGGATTAGGGAGTGAGGGAGAGTGTGTTGTGGGGATTAGGGAGTGAGGTAGAGTGTGTTGTGGGGATTAGGTAGTTAGGGAGAGTGTGTTGTTGTGGGGATTAGGGAGTGAGGTAGAGTGTGTTGTGGGGATTAGGTAGTTAGGGAGAGTGTGTTGTTGTAGGGATTAGGGAGTGAGGGAGAGTGTAAAGGGGGGGATTAGGTAGTTAGGTAGAGTGTGCTGTTGTGTGATTAGGAAGTAAGGGAGAGCAGAAGGGGATTAGGTAGTTAGTAGAGTGCTGTGGATTAGGGGAAGGAGGGAGGTTGTGGGGATTAGGTAGTGAGGTAGAGTGTGTTGTGGGACGGAGAGTTAGTAGGAGGCATGCTGTGGGACCAGGGAGTGAGGTAGAGTGTGTTGTGGGGATTAGGTAGTTAGGGAGAGTGTGTTGTTGTAGGGATTAGGGAGTGAGGGAGAGTGTGTGTGAGTGGTGAGAGGGCTGTACTGTACTGGGGGCGTGAGGGAATTAAATGAGAATGTGCCTACAGTGCCGACTAATGCGGCGGTAAATGAGGAGAAAGAGTAGATAGAGCGAGTAACTTGTTGAGGGAGCCGAGTTCCCCACAGCCCTCAGTCAGTATCTTGTGTTGCCCTCATTGACTCAACACACACCTCTCTCTCTCTCTCTCTCTCTCTCTCTCTCTCTCTCTCTCTCTCTCTCTCTCACAAACACACACACACACACAAGTGTGTGTGTGTGTGTGTGTGTGTGTGTGTGTGTGTGTAATGAGGTGTTGTCAGGGTGTTCAGTGGTGTCAACTGGGGTATTAACTGACTCAAACGTTGTGTCTATAATCGTAGTTATTGCGGATATAATTGGTAATAATCTAACCACCGACTATAATCTTCGTTGTATCTACCAGACGCACATAAACACACAAGACTTGACTGATTTTACGAATTTTGAAGCGTGATGAGTGAAAACAGTAGCGCTGTGAATATTCAAGAGTGGTGGGTTGAAAATCAAGCTTGTCAGGCCCTTCAAGTGTGTCAGGCCCTTCAAGCGTGTCAGGCCCTTCAAGTGTGTCAGGCCCTTCAAGCGTGTCAGGCCCTTCAAGCGTGTCAGGCCCTTCATGTGCCAGGCCCTTCAAGCGTGTCAGGCTCCTGCCGTGTCAGGCCTTCAAGCGTGTCAGGCCCTTCAAGCGTGCCAGGCCCTTCAAGCATGTCAGGCCTTTCAAGGTGCTGCCAGGCCCTTCAAGCATGTCAGGCCCTTCAAGCGTATCAGGCCCTTCCGTGTCAGGCCCTTCAAGCGTGCCAGGCCCTTCAAGCGTGTCAGGCCCTTCAAGCGTGTCAGGCCCTTCAAGCGTGTCAGGCCTTCAGCGTGCCAGGCCTTCAAGCGTGTCAGGCCCTTCAAGCGTGTCAGGCCCTTCAGCGTGTCAGGCCCTTCAAGCGTGTCGGGCCCTTCAAGCGTGTCAGGCCCTTCAAGCGTGCCAGGCCCTTCAGCGTTCAGGCCTTCAAGCGTGCCAGGCCCCTTCAAGCGTGTCAGGCCTCTACGCTTTAACCCTTGTTGTTGTTGACAGCCTTTATACCACCGCCTCTACTGTACACTGTAACAACCTCGTGTTTTTGTAAGATATTTGTAACGAGAATGCGGATATGGAGACAGACAGAAGCAGAGAGATTATACATTATACGTGAAAGCTGCTAAAAAGGTTTTTTATCCAACCAATACTGAAAAAAAATCAAAAATAATATTATTATTTTTATTATTATTATTTATTCCTAGTTTATGAAGCCTCTTCAGTCTTCATCTGTTAGTCTCTTAGTAATAGATTTTAGTAACGAGATCTCAGGTAGGCAGCTGATTGGTTATGACGTCACATGTCTTTTTCAGGCTAAAAAATGCTCATTGGTCTCTGATTGGTTATGACGTCACAGTCTATCAGGTAGAGTAAAAAAATCCTCCTCAGGAATAACAGTTTCAGTATGGTCGGGAAAGTGGAACACTGGTCAGACTTCCACAGTGCGAGCCATCCGGAAGTAAACGCCAGGGTGCTACTATAGAGCCGGCCGCGTTGATTGGCCAGCGTTGCGTGACTACAACACCGTCAGTTTGGCCAATAAAGGGACGTACTTGTCCGGTCGTTAAGCTGGTTATTACTGTAGTTTACTGGTCGTTACGGGTCGTTACAGTCTAATGTGTATTTATGGCACTATGAACTGGTATTATTATTATTATTATTTGTTGGCGCTTAAATAATTTTAATCTTATTTTATTTTTAATATTTCTTTTAGATATTCTGTGTGTGTGGCGGAGGTGGTGATATGGTATTTCTTCCTCTTACCACCTCTCCCCCTCCCTCTTCCTCCTTCTCTCTCATCTCCCTCCTCCCTCCCCGCTACCTCCCCCACCTCCCCTCCACTCTCCCTCCTACCCTCCCCTGCTACCTCCCCACCTCCCCTCCACTCTCCTCTACCCTCCCCTCCTCCCTCTTTACCTCCTCCCTCCCCTCCCCTCTTCTCCCCTCCTCCCTCCCTCCTCTCCCCTCCTTGCCCTCCCCCGCTACCCTACCCTCTCCTCCTCTCTGTGGTTATTGAATGTTATTGATTGATAATTATTATAGACGTCTGTTGGTCTTACCGTTAACAATTCTATTATAGGTCTCTGCCATTAATAAGTTATGGTTGCTGATGTTGTGAATATAACCTATTATAGAGTGTTGATTTTACTAACTCTGTTTGGTTGTACTTAAAAAAAACTATATAAAATTGTGTTGATAAAATGACACAACGGTCGAAGGCTTTTGACAACCCTACCGAGACAACAGGAGTCACAGTGTTCATTCTGAGATTCATCGATCACCCCAGTACAGATAGTTTTTGGGGGTTGACTGTACTTATGGTCGCGTATGGTGTGTGTTAGTGTTGGCAGAGAGGAGGTGGCAGAAGTGATAATGTTGTTGTAAGTAAGTAAAGTGTATTTTGGTTTTGTTTTTGCCTTTTTTTACAGCTATTGTTGGTGTGTTTGTTGTGTTTACACTTTAATGGCGTTGTTGTTGTTGTGCTTGGAGTTGTTGTTCTTGTTATTCTCGTTGTTCTTGTTTTGTCGTTGTTCTGCTGTAGGTCTGATTGATTTACTGACTCCCTGGCCGAGGAAGATTAATTAACTGACTGACTCCATGAGTTTCAGACCGAAACAAAAACTGACTGACTGACTCCCAGACCGAGAAATATTTACTGACACTCACTCCTAACCGAAAAAGATCTACAGATCACTCTCTCTGACGGGTTTACCGATAACTTGTTGGTATACTAATTGTCAGGGAAAGAAGAAGAAAGAAAGAAGAAGAAAGAAGAAGAATCCACATCCTCCAGCCCATAATAATTCACAGTGCATTAAAAAAAAATCACTAAATCATTTAAAGCAAATGAAAAGACACAAATCACATAACCTAACCTAACCAAACACACACACACACACACACACACACACACACACACACACACACACACACACACACACAACACGCAGAAGGGGGTGGTGAAGGAGGTGCTGGTTGACTGGCTGGACACGGTACACTAAGGTAATCAGGTATTATAAGTCCTCGTTGCTGTAATTACTATGACCACCTGGTGTTAATAATGATAAAAGTGTAACATAATTACCGTGGTATTTTTGCCTGTGTTTGTGTCTTTATATTGTTATTTGTTGTTGTTGTATTTGGTGGAATGTGGGATATTTGTTTAGTTTGAGTGTATTATTTGTTTTACTTTTATTTACTTTGCTCTTGTCTTTGGTGTGGTTTTGCGGGAAGTGGTGGTGGGGGGTTCTTTTGTTGGTTTGTTGTGTACGGTAAAATAATAATAATAATAACGATGATTATAACAATAACAACACTAATAATAACAACAAAAATAACAACAACAACAACAACAACAACAACAACAATAATAATAATAATAACAATAACAGCAATAATAATAACAACAATAATAATAACAACAATAGTAATAACAACAATAATAATAACAACAATAATAATAACAACAATAACAACAACAATAATAATAATAATAATAATAACAATAATAACAACAATAATAACAACAACAACAACAACAACAACAATAATAATATAATAATAATAACAATAATAATAACAACAATAATAATAACAACAATAATAATAACAACAATAATAACAACAATAATAACAACAACAACAACAACAACAATAACAACAACAACAACAATCATATTATAATAATAATAACAATAACAATAACAATAACAATAATAACAACAACAATAATAATAACACACCACCACCAACAATATCCGTCATCCAACATCTCTCAACTATTTCCTCTCAACATTTCTTGCCTTAAAATTATCAACAAAAATGGGTCGACAGTTTTTACCAGATATTATTCACTCGCGTTAATTACATTAGTCGGTGTTAAAACAACCAATTAGGAGCGTGTGTGGTAGGTTCTGTGGTGGGTAGTTACACGTACTGCTTCTTTCTTCCTTCTTTTATTAATTTTCCTCTTTTTTCCTTCTTTTATTCATTTTATCTTCTTCCTTCCCTTCTTTTTTATAGTTTGTCCTTTGTTCATTTCTTCTTTTTCTTTTCTTTTTTCGTTGTTTTGTTCTTTGTTATCTTGTTTATCCTATTATTATTATTATTATTATTATTATTAATATTATTATACTGTCGATAGATGTATAGAGACAGAAAGAATATAGATAGATAGATATATATAGAGATAGATAGATAGATATATATATATATATAAGAGTGGGTTGATATATTATTGTGGTGGTACAGTAGTTGGTGATAGACAGTAACTGATGAACTAGATAGACAGATGGTGGAGTGGTGATAGACAGGAAACTGATGAACCAGCCGTGTTGATGAGACGAGACAGACGGTTGCTTGATGACATCACACCAGGAGGAGATTGACGGGGCCATGGGAGGTGTGGTGGGGTGTGGCACTGTCTGGGAGGGTGGGGGTGGCACTGTGTGAGAGTGGAGGTAGAGGTATGACACTGTCTGGGAGGGTGGGGGTGGCACTGTGTGAGGGAGTGGAGGTAGAGGTATGACACTGTCTGGGAGGGTGGGGGTGGCACTTTGTGAGGAGTGGAGGTAGAGGGTATGACACTGTCTGGGAAAGTGGGGGATAACACTGTCAAGCTGTACCACGCATAAGAGCGGAGAGTCAAGGTAGTGTCTGTCAGACCTTATAGCTAGTGAGTGTTTCTACCTTCTGGAAATTCTAAGACTATATAAATTAATTATCCCATAAGGTGGTGTTAAGTGAACGTATTTAACAAGGTAGAGTCTCAGTGTGGTTTTTATATCCTTTTTTAAGTGGTGTTAAGTGAATGTAATTAGTATAGTTAAAATTTAAGAGTTCCAATATAATTTTCATTCCGGTTAGGTTAGGTAAGGTTAGGTTAGGTTAGGTTAGGTTACATGCCTTTCCACTTACGATAAAAAAGGATTAACGTTCGAATCTTTGAGAATCCAACATTAAGATATTCTCCAAAAATAAAAAAATACTAAGTTAATTTTGTTCCTCTATGGCGTCAAAGGAAAACTAATTAAGGTAGTAGAGTCTCTGTGCAGTTTGGAGGTCATTTTTACCCTTTGTGTAGTGGCCTTGTTTTAAGCTTTTAATATGTAGCTGTTAGTATGCGCTCCCACGTTTCCTGTTAAGGGAGGTAAACTCTCTCTCTCTCTCTCTCGCTTCGTTCACTCCTTCTTTCTCTATATAAATAATTACTAATAAAATCGTCGAGTGTTTGAGAATGTAACCCGGCCTCCACTATGTAGGCCCGGGTATAGGATATTGTACTAATAGGTCCTGATGTGCTCCTATACGGCGGGGCGGCTACTGGGAGGTGGTGAGGGTGGGAGGAGCCGTGGGAAATGGTGGAGAGCTGAGGGGGAGGTGTGGTGAGGAAGGATGGGTGGTGGTAGGGTAGATGAGGTTGTGTTCTCTCTCACACAGTTGATGGGGGTCTAAGCAGGGAGGGAGGAGAGTGGGGAAAGTGTTGATGGGGATGGTTGACGGGGAGGAGGGGGGGTTGATGTATGGATGGTTCTAATGCATAATTTCCCCAATGTTGTTACTTCTCTGTGTGTGTGTGTGGAGAGAGAGAGAGACTGGTTACATAATTCAGGTTGTACAGTTGCTATATCCTGTTGGTAGAAGTACACTAATGGGTTTCAGGCAAGTCTCTCTTTTTTTTAGTTATATATTTTTAAGTAGAAATAGATAATGGCGGTATCAAGGGGGGTGGATGTGTATAGGTATGGTGATGAGAGGGTATAGTGTGTGCCCATAAGGAGGGTATAGTGTGTGCCCCATAAGAAGAAGGTATAGTGTGTGTGCATAAGAATGATGGCTGCTATAATCATTAATGGTTGTAAAAATAAAAATAAAAATTACAATAATAAAAATACGATAATAATAATAATAAGAAAATGGTGACAATAACACCATGTCCGTCAGTTTATTTAAGGTCCTACATATTTTATTCCTTGATTTAGCGATTAACGTCTAGCGAGAAATAATCACTGGCAGACCTGGCGTTGTGGGCGCCTGGCGGAGACGTGTGTGTGTGTGTGTGTGTGCGAGGCCGGTGAATATAAACCAGACCCAACCTGTGGGGCCTTGGTATACACGGCTGCAGGATACAAGTAATAATGTTGTAAATGATGTTAATAATGATAAACAATAATAACAATAATGATAATATTAAGAGTAAATGAGGGTGATGATATTAATGATACTATAACAGTAATGATGATGACAAAAATACTAATAAATTTACTTATAATGCAACTGTAAGGTGTGGGGAAGGGGGCTAGGTAGGGTGAGAGGAGAGAAGGAGGGTGAGGGGAGGAGTGAGAAGGAGGGTGAGGGAAGGAGGGTGAGGGAAGGGAGAGGAGGGGTGGGAAGGAGGTGAGAGAAGGAGGGTGAGGGGAAGGAGGGTGAGGGAAGGTGAGAGAAGGAGGGTGGGGAAGGAGTGAGAGAAGGAGGTGAGGGGGAAGGAGTGAGAGAAGGAGGGTGAGAAGGAGGGAGAAAGGAGGGTGAGGGAAGGGTGAGAGAAGGAGGTGAGGGAAGGGAGTGAGAGAAGGGGTGGGGGGAAGGAGTGAGAGAAGGAGGGTGAGGGGAAGGAGGTGAGGGAAGAGTGAGAAGGAGGTGAGGGGAGGGTGAGAGAGGGAGGGTGAGGGGAAGGAGGGGAAAGGTGGGAAGAAGAGGGGGTGAGGGAGTGAAGAAGGAGGGTGAGGGAAGGGAGAAAGGAGGGTGAGGGAAGGAGGGAGAGAAGGGTGGGGAAGGATGAGGAAGAAGGGGTGAGGGAAGGAGGGAGAGAAGGAGGGTGGGGGGAAGGAGTGAGAGAAGGAGGGTGAGGGAAGGAGGGTGAGGAAGAGGGAGAAGTGGGGAAGGTGAGAGAAGGAGGTGAGGGGAAGGGGAGGGAGAGAAGGAGGGTGAGGGGAAGGAGTGAGAGAAAGGAGGGTGAGGGAAGGGAGGAGAGAAGAGGGTGAGGAAGGAAGAGAGGAGAGAGAGGTTATGGCTGGCTAAAGGATGTGATTGGTCGATGATTTGAGTGTTGATCGGCTGAAAGGGATTCTGATTGGTGGAGAAGGTATGGTGCTGGAGGAATGTGATTGGCTCAGCAGGGGTTTGTTAATTACTAGTGAAACGAGCAGTGATTGGCGGAAGAGGCACATTGTGATTGGTGAAAGGACTGGTGATTGGTGAAAGAAGGACCGTGATTGGTGAAAGAAGGACCGTGATTAGTGAAAGAAGGACCGTGATTGACGAAAGAAGGACCGTGATTGGTGAAAGAAGGACCGTGATTGACGAAAGAAGGACCGTGATTGACGAAAGAAGGACTGTAATTGACGAAAAGGACCGTGATTGATGAAGATGAGGTGTGATTGATAACAGGTTGGGAGGAGGTGGCCCGGGCAGGTTGATGGGCGGAAAAGTGAGATTGAAGGAGAGCGAAAGGAAATTTGGTGGATTTTATTTTAGTTATTTATTTATTTATTTATTATTTTTAAAGATTGACAGAAAGACGAAGACCATTATCACCAGTGTCTCTCCAGGTTATTCAGGTGTATTATTTTTACCTTTCCATAGGAGAACAAATTGATTTTTTTAATCTATTCCATGTTCTTGTTAAGGAGAGGGAGGGTGTCGGTAGGTAGGGAGTAAGGAGGGTATAAGGGGAGTAAGGAGATGATCCGTGATTTAATGAGGGGAGAGAGGGGATACTGTTGCGGGATAGGAACACTCAGTGAGGCATTTCCTTAATAGGTGAACAAGGTAGTGGAGTCAAATAATTAGGTTGAGGTGAAATGGTTATGGTCAGAGGAGGCTTTGTTCTGAGGTCCATCTGGGGCTTGTAGGGGTGTATGGTGTGTCACATGGTGTAGGGTGTCATGGTGTATAGGAGGTGTCACATGGTGTGGGGTGTCGCATGGTATATAGAGGGTGTCACATGGTGTAGAGGTGTCGCATGGTGTATAGGGAGGTGTCCATGGTGTAGGGTGTCGCATGGTGTATAGGAGGTGTCACATGGTGTAGAGGGTGTCGCATGGTTTATAGGGAGGTGTCACATGGTGTAGGGTGTCGCATGGTTTATAGGGAGTGTCACATGGTGTAGGTGTAGAGGGTGTCGCATGGTTTATAGGGAGGTGTCACATGGTGTAGAGGGTGTCGCATGGTGTATAGGGAGGTGTCACATGGTGTAGGTGTAGACTGTAGGAGGGGAGGGTGAGTAATTAAGGGCAAACGGTGGGAATCTAGGGCCATTACTCGCACTGGTGGTTGTGGTGGTGGTGGTTGATAGTGTGGGGAGATTAAGGTAGCGTGTGGGGGAGATTATACTAGTGTGTGGGGAGCTTAGTTATAGTGTTTTGCTGACAGAGAGAGGATTAGGATGCCTCTAACTATTCAACTGTGAAATTACTTAATTGTTAGTGATTGGAGTGAAAGTGAGAGAATGAAAGAGACAGACAGACAGACAGACAGACAGACAATATGAATGTCTCAGTCTTTCATCCTCCCCTTTATACACACACATCACCCCCGTACACACACACATATCCTCCCCCCCGTACACACACACCTGACACACATCACCCCACCCCGTACACACACATCACCCCACCCTGACACATCACCCCACCCCTGTACACACACATCACCCCACCTACACACATCCCCCACCCCTGTACACACACACATCACCCCCACCCCTGTACACACACACATCCACCCCCCCCTGTACACACACACATCACCCCCACCCCTGTACACACACACACTCACCCCCACCCCTGTACACACACATCACCCCCCCACCCCTGTACACACATCACCCCACCCCCACCACACATCACCCCCCACCCCCTGTACACACACCATACCCCCTGTACACACACACACATCACCCCCCACCCCCTGTACACACACTCACCCCCCACCCCCTGTACACACACACACACATCACCCCCCACCCCCTGTACACACACACATCACCCCCACCCCCCTGTACACACACACACATCACCCCCACCTGTACACACACACCCCCCCCACCCCCGTACACACACATCACCCCCCCCCTGTACACACATCACCCCCACCCCTGTACACACACACACATCACACCCCCCTGTACACACACACCACACCCCCCCCCACCCCACCCCCCCACCACACACATCACTCCCCCCACCCCCTGTACACACACACACATCACCCCCCACCTGTACACACACACACACATCATCCCCCCACCCCCCCTGTACACACACACATCACCCCCACCCCTGTACACACACATCACCCCCCCACCCTGTACACACATCACCCCACCCCCGTACACACATCACCCCACCCCCTGTACACACACACACATCACCCCCCACCCCTGTACACACACACCCACACCCCTGCACACCCCCTGTACACACACACATCACCCCCCACCCCTGTACACACACACATCACCCACCCCCCCACCCCCTGTACACACACACATCACCCCACCCCCTGTACACACACATCACCCCCACCCCTGTACACACACACATCACCCCCCACCCCCTGTACACACACATCACCCCCACCCCCTGTACACACACACCCCCACCCCGACACACATCACCCCCACCCCCCTGTACACACACATCACCCCCCCTGTACACATCTCCCCCCCACCCCTGTACACATCACCCACCCCCTGTACACACCACCACCCCCCACCCCATGTACACACACACACATCACCCCCCACCCTGTACACACACACACCCCCCACCCCTGTACACACACACACATCACCCCCCCACCCCCGTACACACACACATCACCCCTCCCTCCCCACAATCACTAACAAGACATGAACCAATATTTATAATTAACACTAACAATAGGGTCACTTTTCTTCCTCCTATATTAATACAGGGAGGTAAAAAAAATAAACAGTAAAAAAAATATACCAAGAGAAAAATTGTATTGTTTTTATGAGTGCAATTAATTGTTTGTTATTGTTAGCACATTTATATTGGAAGAAAATATTTAATTGGGAAAATATTGTATTGACGACAAAGGTAAAATATGAAGTGTTGTGTGTGTGTGTGAGATTACATAGGTAGTTAACCCTCCCATAACTACGGTCTAAGGCAGTGTTTTCGGTTCTCTGTTTTTCTGTCTGCCTGTCTGTCTATCTGTCTATCTGGTTAGGCTAAAGAAAATGACGACATAAGACAGTCTTCAGCGGTGACTATAGTGATGATTAGTTAATACAGGCGATTGGTATGGTTAAATTAGGTTAGGTTACAGTAACTATGGTCTGGTCAGGTTAGAATAGGTTTGGTTACGTTACGTTTAGTTAGGTTTGGTTAGCATTATTGTGGTTAGGTTAGGTGTGGTTTGGTTAGGTTAGCATTAGTGTGGTTAGGTCAGGTTAGCATAAGTTTGGTTGATCTATTGGTGAAATAAACTGGGGTGGAAATTCTTCAGGTGATCCTATAGGAGTAAAGGGGTGTGTTATGTTAGTTCTGCAAGTGGCCACCAGGTGTGTTATGTTAGTTCTGCAAGTGGCCAGGGTGTGTTATGTTAGTTCTGCAAGTGGCCAGGGTGTGTTATGTTAGTTCTGCAAGTGGCCACCAGGTGTGTTATGTTAGTTCTGCAAGCCACCAGGTGTGTTATGTTAGTTCTGCAAGTGGCCACCAGGTGTGTTATGTTAGTTCTGCAAGTGGCCACCAGGTGTGTTATGTTAGTTCTGCAAGTGGCCACCAGGTGTGTTATGTTAGTTCTGCAAGTGGCCACCAGGTGTGTTATGTTAGTTCTGCAAGTGGCCACCAGGTGTGTTATGTTAGTTCTGCAAGTGGCCACCAGGTGTGTTATGTTAGTTCTGCAAGTGGCCACCAGGGACACAGTGGGTGGGGGGAAAAGGTTAAGTTGACGGAAGAATGACTAAAGTGGCAGGGGAGAAATGTTAAAATGGCAGGTGAAGATCAAACAGGTAGGGGAGAAATAATTAAGTGGCAGGGGAAAAGAGTTAAAATGGCAGGGGAGAAAGGATTAAATGGCAGGGAATAAAGCTTAAAGTTTTAGGAAAAAAAGTAGGAGGGGAGAAATGACAAAAGTTGAAAGAGAAATTTGATAAAGTTGAGTGGCAGGAAAAAAAGTTAAAAGGCCATTGAAAAGTTAAATAGCGGGGAATATATTTAAGTGGTTGGGGTAAAAGTTAAAAGTGGCCTCGGAAAAAATAGATAGCAGGGAATAGATTCATGAGCCTAGGGGAAAAAAGTCATATTGTAGCGTGGAGGAAAAAAAATATAATGACAGGGAGGAAGTTAAGGAGGGGTGAAGTTAAATGGCAAGGGGGGGGGGGACATTAAATGGCGGGGGAAAAATGACCAACGGGGTGAGTGGCAAGGGAGAAAATCGAGTTACAGGATAGATGACAGAGGAGAAAGTTAAGTGGCAGGGGAAAAATAGTTATAAATGATGGGAAAATAGTTAAATGGCAGGGGAAAATTTAAGTTGGTAAGGGAAAACAAATTGAAGTGGCAGGGGAAAAAATGAAATCGCAATTGGAGAAGAATGTGAGGGGTAGGAAGGGATGGGAGAGGGAAGGGTAGGGTAGGATGGGGAGGAAGAGGGAGAGGGAGGGATTGGCGGAGGAGAAAGAGGGAGAGACAAGGGAGGAAGGAATGGTAGACGGAGAACTGGAATGGGAGGGTAAAATTTCCGACAGAGGGAAGGGAAGGGGACGGGTAGGGGAGAAAGGGGAGGGGAAATTAAATGACAGGGAAAAAATAAGTTAGTGACGGGTGACACAGGGTCCAGCCCCCGTGTACAGTACATTGGCTCTTCACTACATATCAAGGATTACCGTCCAAAATACAGTAATATACCGTATACACTTAATTCCTCCCCCGTCCAGTTGAGTAAGTGCATATGTGGTCTGTCTGTCTGTCTGTTTGTCTGTCTTCCTGTCTGTATATATATATCTGTCTGTCTGTATGTGTCTGTGTCTTTCTGTCTGTATCTGTCTGTCTGTATCTGTCTGTCTCCGTAATCATCAGGGGGGTGTGAAGGATTGAACCAGTGACCCGTAGGCCAGGAGGCGAGTTTGTGACCACGTGGCCACCGCTTCTCATAAGACTATAAAGTGGTGTAAGCTAAAGGATAATGCTAACGAGGCTAATGAGTTGAAGGTGGTGATGGTGGTAGTGGTGATGGGGGTGGTGGTGATGGGGTGGTGGTGGCAGTGATGGTGGTAGTGGTGATGGGGGGTGGTGGTAGTGATGGTGGTAGTGGTGATGGGGGTGGTGGTGGCAGTGATGGTGGTAGTGGTGATGGGGGTGGTGGCAATGATGGTGGTTGTGGTGGTACTGGTGATGGGGATGGTGTCAGTGATGGTGGTAGCCATTTAAGTCTGAATAATGGTTTTTGTGTTGTCATTGACGTCATTGATGTTGATAGTGGTGGTATGACTCACTGATGATGGTGGTAGCGTTGTTAAGATCATTGATGGCGGCAGTGTCATCGATGGTGGTAGTGGTGTTTCAGTGATGGTGGTAGTGGTGTCAGTGATGGTGGTGGTAATAGGGTAAGCCACACACACACGCACACACACACACACACACGGTGGTGGTAGGTAACACAGTGGAGTAAAATGGCAGCCGTAAGTTTAAAGAGGATGCGGTTATGGGGTATGGCATGTGGGGGGGATAGTGGTAGTAGGAAGGGGGGTAGTGGTAGTAGGGAGGGGGGTAGTGGTAGTAGGGAGGGGGGTAGTGGTAGTAGGGAGGGGGGTAGTGGTAGTAGGGAGGGGGGGTAGTGGTAGTAGGGAGGGTGTAGTGGTAGTGGTAGTAGTAGACCAATCACCTCGGAAGAACTCAACACAGCCATCTCCAATACCAAAAATAAAGCTCCTGGGTACTCGGGCATCACCTGGGAGATCCTCAGCCACATAAACAACACGGCCATGGAGAGATGTGAAAACCACAATGAATGCTTGCCTGGCCTCGGCCACTGTTACCCTAACGCCAGAACAAGGAAAGAACCCCGACGTCCCACTAAACTATAGACCGATCTCCCTCCTCGAAGTACCTAGAAAAATACTCGAAAAAATCATCAAAAACTGTCTGAGAAATCACCTGGAAACAACAGAGTCAACTGCAGACAATTCGGGTTCAGGAAAGGGAAGTCCACCACAACAGTGATAGCCCTGGCATGTGAAAACATAGCCAGAGCCGCAGCGAGTGGTAGACAATGTAATCTAACTCTCCGGGATGTAGCGAAGGCATTTGACAAAGTCTGGCATGACGATCTAAAATATAAGATCCTCCAACTCGGACTTCCCACCAACATTGAAAAGTTGCTTTACAACTTTATTGACGGCAGAAATGCTAGACTGAGGGTAGGACAACACACAGGAGAGACCTTCCCACTCATGAGTGGAATCCCTCAGGGCAGTGTCCTCTCTTCCACCCTATATATCATCTACACAGGAACAGGAAACGAAGATATTATGTATGCAGATAACATCACTCAATTAACAACACATCCAG
>NW_024712526.1:4441000-4466000 GCF_018991925.1 Homarus americanus | reverse complement strand
ATACCTGCCCCACACCAATTTCACTTCCTTGCACCGCAGCCCCACAACACTCATACATGTTCCCCACACCACCTCTTACATACTGCCCCCATAACACCTCATATTCATATTACCCCACACCACCTTATATATTGCCCCACAACACCTCATACTGCCCACAACACCTCATATACTGCCCCACAACACCTTATATTGCCCCACACCACCTCATACTGCCCCATAACACTTACACGTCCTGCACAAACAACACATACTGCCCCACACCACCTTTATATTGCCCCACACCACCTTATATTGCCTCTACACCACCTGCACTGCCCCACAACACCTCATACTGCCCCACAACACCTCATATACTGCCCACAACACTCATATTGCCCCACCACCCTGGCACTGCCCCATAACACCTCATATTCATATTACCCCACACCACCTTATATTGCCCCACAACACCTCATACTGCCCCACACCACCTCATACTGCCCCACACCCCCTCATACAGTACTCTCTCTCTCCTGACCTGAATATCGTGTGTTTGTGAAGGCCGCCTTTAGGTTGGGTCATAACGCCGAGCTGGGAAATGCAACAAGGAACACTTACTGCTCACATTGATTTAGTCAAATAGCTAAAATGCGGGGAGCGCCTGGAAGCACTCAGGTCTTGACTCAGTGGAATGGAGTGCCCGGGGAATACGTCACAATATTCACGGGGATATTATACCCAGGAGAGAGAGAGAAAGAAGGATGAGGGGGGAATCTTTTCTTGAATGTAATCAAACGGATAATTTCCTACCAGAGTACGGTACAGTCGGCTGCACTTATATCTGATACAGTAGCCGGCATGTTTTATGAGATGTGGCAACTGGAATGTTTCTTATCTAGCATCCTTACTCTGTATACTATTGCTATGTTTCGTAGGGCCATGTTGGGAGTGTTAATATGATGTAAACAAACATAGAGTTGCCACATCTCACAAAACGTGTCATCCACTGTACCAGGTATAAATGCAGGCGAGGCGACACATCAATTCCAGTACTATATATCCAGTGACAGCCCAGGTGATAAAGTACAGTGAAACCTCCTTATAACGGACTCCTCTATCCATATAATCCGTAACGAACATTCATCTATATAGCTCGTTAGATGGAGGTGTCATAGCTAATGGATTCTCGATATAACGGATTTTCCTCTCCATAGCGTCCGTTAAATAGAGGTTTTACTGTATATTGTTTTTAAGGAACTTGTATGGTTGTCTAGTTCACTCCCTTCAAGACTTTAGATCACCGAACCTTATACCTGAATTATGTATTACAGCACTTTAAGGTATACAAGTAAATGAGCTGAGGAGTCTGCTTTGTATGTACGCCGCTGTCGTCAGTGTGGAGGCTGTGTGTCCACTTGGTATGCTGTGTTAGCTCGGTGAGGATATAAGGAGGTGTGTCTTATGTCGGTGCATCCCAAGTGTTTATTAGGTTAGGTTAGGTCAGGTCAGGCTGAGTTGGAGAGGATGTTTTGTTTTTCATTAATTAGGATGATGTGTACAGTGTGGGAGGCAGAGGTTACTGGGGTAAATGTCACAACAGGCCGCCAACACCAATCACCACGCGTTTTATCCGCACACTCGTGGATAACAAAAAATAACACATATGCCCGTAACACTTACACACCAAGATCTTGTATCCATGTAACACTTTTGTGACGTGAGGGTGACGTGTGTGTGTGTGTGTGTGTGTGTGTGTGTGTGTGTGTGTGTGTGTGTGTGTGTGTGTGTGTGTGTGTGACCTTCAACCTCGACATTTGATTTCCACCGACAAACACGTTTTGTCAATGTACTGTATCAACCGGAACATCCACACGAGTGTATTATATTTATTGTTTAGGAATGTATCGGGTGACCCATATAGTGAGGTGCTGACAGACAGACAGACAGGCAGACAGACACAGACAGACACAGACACAGACAGACAGACATGTACCAAGAGAAATTAATTACTGTGATTATCCTTCCCGTCATAATAAACACCCCCATCTGACTTTCCCCAAGAATGTATTAGTTTATCTTTATAAGATGATGCTATAACGTCATCAGCCCTTCCTGCCACACCACATACCTTCCTCCTCCTGCTCCTCACCAGTTAGGTTAGGTTAGGGATCTCTCAACTTTTCATCAGTTTTCGAATCGGTGGACTAGGGGCACAATTATGATGTGGTATATCTCGACTTTAGCAAAGCCTTCGACAGAGTCCCCCACGAAAGACTAATTAGAAAGGTAGAAGCACATGGCATCAAAGGTAACATCCTTAAATGGATTAGGGCGTGGTTACAGGACAGGAAACAGCGAGTGAGCATTAACGGCACTAAGTCCCATTGGAGCAACGTCACAAGTGGAGTTCCCCAAGGCTCAGTACTTGGACCAATATTATTTATTATATACATAAACGACATAGATATCGGCATAGACAGCAACATAAGTAAATTTGCTGATGACACTAAAATAGGACGTGTTATTAAATCTGACGAGGACTTCGCAAAAGTACAGGAAGATCTAAACAAATTTTTCGAATGGTCTGAAAAATGGCAGATTAAATTCAACGTGGACAAATGTAAAGTACTCAGTATAGGAGATGTAAACAGGGAAACCAGATACCAGATGAACAACGATGTTATTGAGAAATCCGACTGCGAGAGAGATTTAGGAGTAATGATAAGTAGGAACCTCAAGCCAAGTAAACAATGTGTTTTTGATCGTAACAAGGCTAATAAAGTACTTGGGTTCATACAAAGGAGTGTTAGTTACAAGACTAGCAAGGTCATCCTAAAACTGTATCTTGCGCTTGTGAGACCACACCTGGATTACGCAGTTCAGTTCTGGTCACCGTATTACAGGATGGATATAGAATCATTGGAAAGAATTCAGAGGAGAATGACAAGACTAATCCCGGGCATTAGGAACCTTGAGTATAGAGACATGTTAAAGCATCTTAAATTGCACTCACTCGAGAGACGTAGAGCGAGGGGCGACCTGATAGAGGTGTATAAGTGGAAGTCAGGGCTAAACAAAGGGGAAATTACAAAGGTACTCAAACTATCCAACCAGGAGCGAACTCGTAACAATGGTTTTAAATTAGACAAATTTAGATTTAGGCGTGAAATAGGTAAACACTGGTTTGGAAACAGAGTAGTGGATGAATGGAACAAGTTACCAAATATCATCATTAACTCCAATACGCTGAATAGCTTCAAACATAGGTTGGATGCTTATATGAGCAATAGGGGTTGGGTGTAAACGGGACTGCCCAGTATGGGCCAATAGGCCCGCTGCAGTTTCCTCCATTCTTATGTTCTTATGTTATAGCTAGATCACACACATCAAGATAACAACAAGTAAACTTTACCTTTTACATACCAGACTCTTGTCATCACACTGGTTCCAATAACATCCGCGTATTTTTTTTCCCCGGGGATGTTTGAAATAATGTTAATACGGAGATAATTATTGACTTTGACCTTTGACATAAACTTTAATTAAAATTTCACATTTTTATTTATATATTTATAGTTGTGCGACATAACACCTTGGTATAACACCCACACCACGGTGCCTAACCTAACCTAACCCAACCCAACCCAACCTAACCTAACCCAACCCAACCCAACCCAACCTAACCTAACCTAACCTAACCCAACCCAACCTAACCTAACCTAACCTAACCTAACCCAAAAACATAGTGAGTCAGGGTGTGAGGCGAGGGAACGTCTTGACTCACTAATGTAAACAATGTAAGTAGTACGCACCTTGTGGTTTATTATTGGTAATGTTATCGCTAATATAGTTACATGTTTTTAAGTGTGTGTGTGTGTGTGTGTGTGTGTGTGTGTGTGTGTGTGCTGCCTTAAATAGCAACTTGAGGTTTTTGCCAAATAGAGATAACTTTGTTTTTATTACTATGATTTAATAACAATTAGTTCGACCATATTAAAAGTTGTTGTATATTATGTAACAAGACTCTGTTTACTTCACCAAACACACACACACACACACACACACACGGTAACAAGGAACACTAACTCCCTCTTATTTACACATGTCATCAGTCTGCCATTAAGAGCTGTCAGTCGTACAGGAAGGTGTGGTAAAGTGTGCTACAGAATAACTACAGAACAATACAAAGTCATCAGGTTATGTCTTGTAGATGGTTAGACTGTCATAATTACCGTTCATTACCTACAGCAGGAGTTAGGAAGGCTGCTGGTGGAGGGAGTGAGGTAGGCTGCTGGTGGAGGGAGTGAGGTAGGCTGCTGGTGGAGGGAGTGAGGTAGGCTGCTGGTGGAGGGAAGTGAGGTAGGCTGCTGGTGGAAGGAGGAGGTAGGCTGCTGGTGAAGGAGGAGGTAGGCCAGGAGGAAGCAGGTGGCTGCTGGTGGAAGGAGTGACGTAGTCTGGTTGGTGGAAGGAGTGAGGCTGCTGGTGTTGAGTGAGGTAGGTTGCTGGTGGAGGGAGTGAGGTAGGCTGCTGGTGGAGGAGTGGTGGCTGTGCTGGTGGAGGGGAGGAGGTAGCTGCTGGTATGGAGGAGGTAGGCTGCTGGTGGAGGAAGTGAGGTAGGCTGCTGTAGAAGGAGTGAGGTAGTCTGCTGGTGAAGGAGTGAGGTAGCTGCTGGTGAAGGAGCGAGGTAGGCTGCTGGTGGGAGGGAGTGAGGTAGGTTGCTGGTGGAGGAGGAGGTAGGCTGCTGGTGGGAGGGAGGAGGTAGGCTGCTGGTGGGAAGGAGGTAGGCTGCTGGTGGAAGGAGTGAGGTAGGCTGCTGGTGGGGAGGAAGTGAGAGGCTGCTGGTGGAAGGAGGAGGTAGTCTGTTGGTGGAAGGAGTGAGGTAGGTTGCTGGTGGAGGGAGTGAGGTAGCTGCTGGTGGAGGGAGTGAGGTAGCTGCTGGTGGAGGGGAGTGGAGGTAGGTTGCTGGTGGAAGGAGGAGGTAGGCTGCTGGTATGAGGAGGTAGGCTGGACAGGGAAGGAGGAGGTAGGGTTGCTGGTGGGAAGGAGTGAGGTAGCTGTTGGTGGAGGGAGTGAGGGTTGGGCTGGTGGAAGGAGCGAGGTAGGCTGCTGGTGGAAGGAGTGAGGTAGGCTACTGGTGGAGGGGAGGGAGGCAGGGGCTGCTGGTGGAGGGAGTGTAGGTAGCTGCTGGTGGAGGGAGGGAGGTAGGCTGCTGTGGTGAGGGAGTGAGGTCTCTTGGTGGTAGTATGAGGCGCCCACCTGATGAACGAGCGCCCAGGAAAATTACCCGTCCCACACAGCATCATTATGGAGACAACAAAACAAAACATACGGACGGGATGAGGTCATGATGGTGTTGGTGGTGAGAGTAGAGAGCGTTAGGGGGTGATGGTGGCAGGGTACTATACCTCTCACAGATTGGTTTCTTGTACACAATTGTATTAATTAACCAAAAGTAGTTTACTAACACACACACACACACACATACACACACACACATACACACACACACACACACACACACACACACTTCACTTGCAATACTATAATCTACGTCTACGTCTTCCATTATTATCATTCCTTCTCCCACCACTCATGGCTCTGAACACCTGTATACAGAAATAACGCTACAAGTCGATGTATACTGTATATAGATTATGTGTATATCTAACTACTCACCCTCCATCATTGTATAGTGTCGACATTAACCTCCAGGCTATTACCACGCCACTGTCAACAATCCACCTCTGCCCCAGCCCACTCACTGCGTCCCACCCCACCCCACTAAATTGTTTCCTGATTCTGCCCCACCCCACCTGTCCTGCCTCATTGTCCCTGTTTCACCCACATGACCACCTAATATAAAGTTCTTGGCTCTTCTGTGTGTGTGTGTGTGTGTGTGTGTTGATGCAATCACGCCATTAATATATGAGTCACTTAGCACATAATGTAAATAACCCAGTTAATATCTATCTCACTCAACCAGTTAGATGTTCGTCTCCATATCTCCTGAGAAGTGAGATAAAAAAATATCCCATGGTGACTTGAGAATGTGGGTGAGGTGACCATGGGAGGGAGGGGGAGGTTGGGGGGGGTGGAGGACTGTAGGGAATTGTTATTTAGGTCAAGGGTGAAGGATGTGGTGGAGGAGGAGCGTAACCCGGCGAGGACGACCCATTTAAGGGGAGGTTATGAGGGCAATATAATTTTCCTAACCTCGTTTTCTTTGTATTATTATTATTATTATTATTATTATTATTATTATTATTATTATTATTATTATTATTGTTCTGGTTGTGTGGGGTTACGATTATGTGAATAAGAATGTTGTGAGGAATTAAGCAGGCAGATTTTATAATTTTAGACTTCAGGTGATTCACAGTTTGAAAAAAAATAACTGTAGTTTTGAATTATAAAGTATGAGTTATACTATATGATATAAAGTGTGATTTATTGATGTGAATTAGATTTTGAATTAAACTTTCTGTATTGATGAATTTAGAAGTGTGGTACAGTTATGTGGGTGGAGGTGACTGCACATCGGTGGGTCAGGCCTCGCCTCATATACCGTAACAATCACAGTAACGTTAGCGGTGATATACAAGATGTTTCGTGCCGTACAGTCCGTCGTGGTTCATAAACGTAAATCAAACATATTGGGGTAACGTGTCCCCAGGAAGTGGAAACGTCATCGTATGTTTGTCCTCCGTGCGCAAGCAGGGTCATATTTAGTGTCCGGACCCAGGAGACAACGCTCGTACTGGCATATGCCTGGGTATGACACTTTACTTTGTCCACCTGTCACTGGTCAGCTTTGCATTGGCCGGTCGGGCGGGTCTGTTAATCTTTTCTGACAAGTACTGGCAACATGGCCTTGAATGCAATTTGAGCATGTGCCAGTGTTTGTCTGGGATTACAGGAGCTTCACCGGTGCCGTCACAACATTTCTGCAGGATGGTCTGAAGAGTTCACAGCTCAGCTACCAAAGTGTTAACTCTGACAGTTTTCTTCAGTAACTGCACGCTGTTTAAAGTTTAAAATACCTCTTGAGATGTTTATAAAGTTATATAAATCACCCCTTGTCGGCTTGTCCTTATATAGTATAAACTAGACGAGTGCCAGCAACACTTTAGTGGCTCTCTTTTGGACGTTGTTGGTCAATTGGCAGTCACAGGTGTAACTCACAGACACGACCAAACAATTACAGTACAATAGGTGAGGCAGCACCTGTTCTTGAAAGGCTGGTCTTTCACCGTCGGGAGACAACGTCTGTATTAACATAGACTCAACATCATCAAGACATGGAGGGCATCTTGCTCCTCCATGACTATGAATGGTGGCGAGTTGTTTATATCAAAAGTTAGCTAGAATAATTAATCTCGCTAAATATACGAGTAAGGAACATTACATCATGGAATGCCAGGAGTGCAGTGGTACCGTAGTAAAGTCACTGTACGGAGAATGTGACATTGTAGTAATGTCATTAGTATACCGCAATAAGGCGCCGAGTGACTGAACACAAGTGATCCCATTTGCATACTGTTATGAGGTGTTGAATAAAACATGTGCTCATCAGAAATAGCAAACAGTTGGATTAGTTCTTGGTAGGATGATGTATTAAAGTGTTTATCTGTGGCTCTATCTATATTGCAGGATGTATACCCCCTCCACACACACACACACACACACACACACACACACACACACACACGAGAGTTTCATGAAAATCACAAATTGCCAACAAGAGCACGTGGACCCCTGTTAGGTTGCGATGACAAGCGCAAGAGAAGTGTGTACAGTAGTGGGGAGCAGCCATCATCATATCATCATCACAAACCATCATCAGATCATCAGATCATCATCATCATCATCCTCATCATCACAAATCACCACCATCATCATATCATGATCATCATATTATAATCATCATATCATCATATCATAATCATCATATCATCATATCACAAACCATCACCATCATCATATCATCATCATCACCAGATCATCAATATCATCATCATCATCATCATCATCATCACCACCTCCACCACCACCACCACCACCACCACCACCACCACCACCACCACCACCACCACAGACCATCATCATCATCATCATCATCATCATCATCATCATCATCATCACCACCACCACCACCCCTACCACAGACCACCATCATCATCATCATCATCATCATCATCATCATCATCATCATCATCATCACCACCACCACCACCACCACCACCACCACCACCACCATCATCATCATCATCACTATCATCACCAGTGTTATGAGAGGGACCCGACCGTGTATGCCTCGCCCCAACAAGTTTACAACAGCCCAGCGATTAAGTCTTTGTAATATGTGGCCACCAGAATTGCCACTCGTGGTTAGGTTGGTGATAGTGGTGGTGACGGAGGGCTGGTGGGGGGGAGGGTTGACTGTTTATATTTTTTTACAACAGTTGATGATAATGTTAGTGGGTGTGTTAGAGATGTGGGTTGTCTTTAAACATAGGGAAATAAAACAGTCTCTCTCTCTCTCTCTCTCTCTCTGACCGTGTGATAGTGACGTCATCACCACCAGACCGTGAAACACGCTCTCTACAGATTAACTCACATACCGTGCATTTAACTCAATAAATTTGTGATCTGTAATTACATATACTGGCCTTCATAAATGCACACACGTTTGAATTTATGGTGATAATATTAGTGTTAATGTTACTAGTGGTAAAAGTACAGAAATAATAATAATAATAATAATAATAATAATAATAATAATAATAAAGTAATAGTGGTAATGATAATAATAATAATAATAATAATAATAATAATAATAATAACCAAAAATAAATCATAATTATAATGTTGATGATAATAAAGGTACCGTAAAGTTTTAAGACAGATATTACTGAGGACTGGGTACCAACATAAAGGAGGTTAGGTTAGGTTAGGTTAGGTTAGGTTAGGTTAGGTTATTTTTTCGATGAATGATTTTGTCGTAATTTGATCTATAAAATTAGAAGAGATTTATCATATTTTTGTTCATACTTGTATCGTGTGTGCATGTGTGTGTTTTTTCTTCAATATTCATGCACGTCTTATTGTTGTTTTATTACACAAATAATTAATATTTGTCCTCCATGTTAACTATATCATGCTCATCGAAACGTTTGTTGTCTGTTTGTAAATGTCTGTTGTCTGTTTGTAAATGTTTGTTGTCTGTTTGTAAATGTTTGTTGTCTGTTTGTAAATGTTTGTTGTCTGTTTGTAAATGTTTGTTGTTTGTAAATGTTTGTTGTCTGTTTGTAAATGTTTGTTGTCTGTTTGTAAATATTTGTTGTCTGTTTGTAAATGTTTGTTGTCTGTTTGTAAATGTTTGTTGTCTGTTTGTAAATGTTTGTTGTCTGTTTGTAAATGTTTGTTGTCTGTTTGTAAATGTTTGTTGTTTGTAAATGTTTGTTGTCTGTTTGTAAATGTTTGTTGTCTGTTTGTAAATATTTGTTGTCTGTTTGTAAATGTTTGTTGTCTGTTTGTAAATGTTTGTTGTCTGTTTGTAAATGTTTGTTGTCTGTTTGTAAATGTTTGTTGTCTGTTTGTAAATGTTTGTTGTCTGTTTGTAAATGTTTGTTGTTTGTAAATGTTTGTTGTCTGTTTGTAAATGTTTGTTGTCTGTTTGTAAATATTTGTTGTCTGTTTGTAAATGTTTGTTGTCTGTTTGTAAATGTTTGTTGTCTGTTTGTAAATGTTTGTCTGTTTGTAAATGTTTGTTGTCTGTTTGTAAATGTTTGTTGTCTGTTTGTAAATGTTTGTTGTCTGTTTGTAAATATTTGTTGTCTGTTTGTAAATGTTTGTTGTCTGTTTGTAAATATTTGTTGTCTGTTTGTAAATGTTTGTTTGAAATGTTTGTTGTCTGTTTGTAAATGTTTGTTGTCTGTTTGTAAATGTTTGTTGTCTGTTTGTAAATGTTTGTTGTCTGTTTGTAAATGTTTGTTGTTTGTAAATGTTTGTTGTCTGTTTGTAAATATTTGTTGTCTGTTTGTAAATGTTTGTTGTCTGTTTGTAAATGTTTGTTGTTTGTAAATATTTGTTGTCTGTTTGTAAATGTTTGTTGTCTGTTTGTAAATGTTTGTTGTCTGTTTGTAAGTGTTTGTTGTCTGTTTGTAAATATTTGTTGTCTGTTTGTACATGTTTGTTTATATTAAATTGCGTTCTTAATTATATCCGCGGATGGTGCATTAGCTCAGGTAATTAAAGTGGTTTACACGTAACTCAATGTTGACTATTAAATCTATATAGGAACCCCTCTTACTACCTCATTCCTCTCACTACTAGACGGGCTAGGTTAGGTTGGGTTAGGTTAGGTTAGGTTAGGTTAGGTTAGGTTAAGTTAGGTAGGGTTAGGTTAGGTTAGGTTAGGTTAGGTTAAGTTAGGTTAAGTTAGGTTGGGTTAGGTTAGGTTAAGTTAGGTTAGGTACATTCCTTCTCTTTCCCTCCTTCTTTCTCTGCGTTCCGATCTGTCTCACTCAATTACTCCAAAACACACTCGTCGTACTTTCAAATATATTAACTTGATTATTTCTCAAGGAACGGAAGGACAAGACGTGGAAACCTGAACACCTCGGCCATCTATACTGACCATGTAATTTACCCCATAGTCCTGAATTTCTCGTTATGTTTACACACTGTTGGAGAGAATACAGTTTCCTTCGTAGTCCTCGAGTTTAGAATTTACAGAGAAAATAACAACAACAACAGTAACACAACAGCAGCAACATAAGAGCAACACACAACAACACAAAAACAAATAAAAAATAACAATACCAACAATAACAACAGCAACACACAACACAAAAACAACAACAAAATAACAATAACAAAAACAACAGCACGACAATAACAACAGCAACACAACAATAACAACAACACCACAACAATAACAACACCACAACAATAACAACACCACAACAATAACACAACAGCAACACAACAACAGCAACACAACAACAGCAACACAACAATAACACAACACAACAACAGCAACACAACAATAACACAACAGCACAAAACAACAACAAAACAAAAACAACAAGAACATAACAACATCATCATGTGTATTAAGTGTTACATTATGTTATAGTACTTGACCAGTTTGGTTAAGTCATCCTAAATATTTCCTCTGTAGCGAACCTTGCCAACACACACACGAGCTCTCACATAGACACCACCGAACTCTCTCTCTCTCTCTCTCTCGCTCTCTCTCTTGAATCTTGAATCTTGAAGTCACCCCTCTGGCGCTTGATTTTTGAAGTCACCCCTCTGGTGCTTGATTCTTGGAAGTCACCCCTCTACTTGAATCTTGAAGTCACCCCTCTGACGCTTGTATATTGGAGCACTGCGGTAAAAGTCTCCTTGCCTGCCACGCTTTGATATAAACAAAGTATGTGAGATATGATGTTTATTTTCCGATGGATATATTATAAGAGATGGCTACTTAACGGGGCATAAACTAGATGTTAAGTAAGAAAAAACAAGAGTTGAATATTCTATGTTTGTGTTTACATGTACACTATGTCTCTATAACAAACCTTTTTTCAACTCCTCAACAGTCAGGATTAATTAAACATCGTGCATTAGTTTTATAGTACAACCGATTACTTTTAAAACCCAACGAAATAAAAATAAATAAATAAATCTGTGTTAATTAAGTGACGGCGTTGAAAGAGCGAGTTGTAGGTTGTTGTTGTTGAGGTCGAGGCGGGTGTTCATGTTAGGTGAAGGGGAATTCCCGCCAAAACAAATTAGCTCGACCATTTTACGCCCGGGTCGTATTTCGCGCCAAAGTTGTCTCGTTATCCTGTGGCGTTATGGCGGCACCAACCTCCTCCTCCTCCTCCTGCCTGCTTGAGTAGGTCTTGGGGGTATGAGGAAGTATGTATATAGTATGTATGTATATAAATGGCTAGAGTAAATGTATGAAGGACTAGAGCAGGTGTGGGAGGGCTAGAGTGTGTGGGGCTGAAGTAAATATATGATGGTAGTGTGTGTGTGTGTGTGTGTGTGTGTGTGTGTGTGTGCATGTGTGTGTGTGTGTGTGTGTGTGTGTGTGTGTGTGTGTGTGTTGTGTATGTGTGTGTGTGTGTGTGTGTGTGTGTGTGTGTGTGTGTGTGTGTGTGTGTTGTGTGTGTGTGTGTGTGTGTGTGTGTGTGTGTGTGTGTGTGTGTGTGTGTTTATTAAAGATTGGAATGTGAGAATAAATATGAAAGGTTAGAGTAATTGTGTAACATTAAGGTAAGTGCATTATGTTATAGTAAGTGTGTAGAGTTAAAGTGTGTGGAGTGAGGTCATACACAGAGTTAATCACACTAGTATATTAAGGGAGGTGGTCTGGGTATATGTCACACTGGCTGGAGAGTCTCAGAGGCTCCTAAGATAAGTCTACCCTCAATTTAAGATGTATGGCTGTAGTGATGATATGTTCAGATTGTCCCACACACACACATCAACCTAACCTAACCTAACCCAGCCTATTCAATCTAACCCAACCTCACCTCTCCCCCTCCCTGCTACATACCCCCAGACACCACTCCCTCCCTCTCTCATCATTGTGTGGTGTGAAATAGTTGGATCTCATTGACTCCTTTGGCTAATCATGCCTCATGTTGTGCCCCCCGCTACCCCTTGTTACATGGTTGACCTCTTGCCTAGCTGCCACCTAAGGGTCATGGTAGAGGTGCGAGAGCGTGGAGGTGTGTGAGGGTGGTGTGAGGTAGGGTGGAGGTGTGAGGTAGGGGGAGGGGTGAGGCAGGGTGGAGGGGTGAGGCAGGGGGAGGTGTGAGGCAGGGTGGAGGGGTGAGGCAGTGTTAGGAGGCCCCGTGATGATTGTTTACGTCTCTGGGTTATTCCTGGGGGTGAAGCTTGTCTCGTTTGGGGGAGACGTTCCTTCAAGCACCGTCTGTCGAATTTCCCTCGTAAATGATGTTGTAAGATCGTTATTGGAGATGAGTGAGTGAGTGAGGTACCGGTCATAAATGTTCGTCATCCGTGATCTTTTTTTCTAAGATGCACCTGGAGCATGCCTACCTCTCCTCTCTCTCTCTCTCTCTCTCTCTCTCTCTCTCTCTCTCTCTCTCTCTCTCTCTCTCTCTCTCTCTCTCTCTCTCTCGCTCATGTTTCTAGGGGGTGTGGCTCCTCCCCATTGGGTTTATCTGCAGTATTTTTGGACAGGTCTACCCTTTGCCCTTTTGACACCCTGGCTGAGCAGAGGACCTTGAAATAAGAAGAAGATTAAAGTAAAAGGGTCCATTGTGGTAGAGATTGACTGAGTGAGTGAGTAATTTTGTAGATTGCGAAATTAACATGGCGGAGGGAAATGGAAAATTATTATGTGGAGGAAGATGAGGAGGGAAGTTACGTGGATGGAGGCGAGAGAATGGAGGAAAATAGATTGATGGAATGGTAAGAGGGAGAGATGGAGGGAAGGAAAGAAGGAGGGAGGGAGTGATAAATGAAGTAGGAGGAGTTTTACCTGTACTTGGAGGTTGTCGCTAGAGTTGTGGTTCTCCAGGGAGAGGTTATGAGGCCAGGTTTTCCACGGCAACTCATCTGAGAAACTCTGGGAGAACAACTTGTGCGGGAGGGGAGAGGAATAGCCCAGGACAGGAGAAGAAGGGGGAGTGGGAGTGAGAGGGGGGAGTGGGAGTGAGAAGGGCGACCAAGTGTTTCAGGTCTCTGTCTCGGCAGCTTCAGTCGTGAGGGGAGGGGGGCGCAGTCTGAACCTTTGGCTATAGTGTTCATTCTTAACCTGTATTAATTACCTTATCATTCCTAGTTACTCTTAGGAGGTCAAAAAAGGGTCAAAGGTCAAGTTAGAAGACATGACCCGGCGTGAGTTGGTACTTCTTGTCCCTCAATATTGTCAATGCCTATGGCCTGGCACTTGACATTATTAGGGACCTGCCACGCTTTGCCATAAACAGATAGATTGTACCGGGAATTTTCCCCCACACACTCATCATTCTGTCACTTTATGTAACTTGCTGACAAAACCCATGACCCTTCAGGCTTTTACGCCCTTATTGCACGAGTCATAAAGGCAAGCATGAACGACGCATGCTTCCCAGATGGGCGCTGTAAACGCTTCTGCGCTTCACCTTGCACAGGATGTAAGGGGGTGCCCAATAAACTAGCCCCCTCGGGGGCAATCTGAAAAAAAATCTTGACGGTACAGTGTGGATGGGTACAGTGTGTGGACGGGTACAGTGTGTTGGTGGGTACAGTGTGTGGACGGGTACAGTGTGTTGACGGTACAGTGTGTGGACGGGTACAGTATGTTGACAGGTACAGTGTTGACCAGTACAGTGTGGACGGTTACAGTGTGGGCGGGTACAGTGTTGGCGGGTACAG
Source organism: Homarus americanus (assembly GCF_018991925.1). Lineage (NCBI taxonomy): Eukaryota > Metazoa > Arthropoda > Malacostraca > Decapoda > Nephropidae > Homarus > Homarus americanus. The sequence continues at coordinate 4,451,612 of NW_024712526.1, read as the reverse complement.
TGTGTTGACGGGTACAAGTGCTGTTACAACGTGTTGGTGAGCAGTGAGGTGAGGTTAGGTGTGTTTGAGAGAGACGTGCTCCATTTCAACCAGCTCTGTGGTCGGCCTCCACGGGATCCTCATCTCCTTGCCTTCCCTCTCATCCCTCTCCCTCTCTCATCACCTCCCCCTCTCATCACCCTCCCTACCTTACTCCCCTCACCACATCTCCCCTCCCCCACCACTTCTTTCCTCCCCTCCCCACCACCTAACCTCCCTCCCTCCCCCCCACCCTGCCCCCCTCCCTCCCCCCCCTCCCTACCACCCCATCCCCCTACCACCTAATATATATATATAATTTTTTTGGTACTTAACCAGTAGCAAGTTTAGCAAAGGGATGGTGCCAATTAGTGTCTTTACAGTGAGTGGCCAGGCTTACTCGCGCCCTCCGTGACCGATATGTTGGTTGGATGATTGGTTGGTTGGTTGGTTTAGTTGGATGGTTGGCGGTTGGTTGGTTGGTTGGATAGTTGGTTGGATGATTGGTTGGTTGGTTGGTTAGTTGGATGGTTGGTTGGATGATGATTAGTTGTGTTGGTTGGCATTGTTTGCTCAGAATGTGGAGGATATGGTTGAGAGTTGATATGGGTATTGACTTGGGTTAGGAATGTGTTTATGAAATATTACCAAGTGAAGATGTCATGAGTAGTAAGAGAGACAGACAGACAGACAGACAGACAGACAGAGAGACAGACAGACGGAACGAACCAGACAGACAGAGAGAGACAGACAGAGACAGCCAGAGAGACAGATAGAGAGCCAGAGAGGGAGCAGACAGACAGACAGACAAACAGACAGACAGACAGACAGAGAGAGAGAGGAGCAGACAGACAGACAGAGAGAAGACAGACAGCTAGAGACAGAGGCCAGAGAGAGGGCAGACAGAGAGCCAGAGGTGAGGAACAGACAGACAGACAGACAGGAGCCAGACAGACAGACAGAGACAGACAGACAGACAGAGAGAGAGAGAGAGACAGGCCAGAGACAGCAGAGAGAGAGAGACAGACAGAGAGCCAGAGAGCAGACAGACAGACAGACAGGCAGACAAAGAGACAGACAGACAGTTGAACAGAGAAGACAGACAGCTAGAGACAGAGCCAGAGAGACAGACAGAGAGCCAGAGAGAGACAGACAGACAGACAGACAGACAGACAGACAGACCAGAGAGACAGACAGACAGACAGAGGGGGCCAGTACAGTAGCAGTAGAAGACTTTTTGACCGCCACCGTAAAATTAATTTTATTCATAGGTCTTCCCTTAACTTATCTGCCAGTAGTTAGTGTGTGTGTTGATGGTGGCGGGGAGGGAGAGGGGGTAGGTAGGTAGGTACTTTTTACTTCTATTTTGACTCACGAGTTTATTTGTGCGGCTGGAGTATGTCTGTCATGTAACTGGAACTCTTCTTGTTCTTGTTTATTTGTTTATTTGTTGTTCTTGTTTTTGTTCTTCTTCTTCTTCTTTATACTACTTCTTCACTTCTTCTTCTTCTTCTTGATTCTTCTTTCTTCTTCTTCTTCTTCTTCTTCTTCTTCTTGTTCTTCTTCTTGATCTTCTCTTTCTTCTTCTTCTTCTTCTTGTTCCTCTTGTTCTTCATGTTCTTGTTTTTCTTCTTCTTCGTCTTGTTCTTCTTGTTCTTGTTCTTTGTCTTGTTCTTCTTCTTCCCTATTCTGTACATTGACTTGAGTTCTGTACTCTCCCTCTCTCCCTCACACTCACCCTCTCACAATCTCCCTCTCGCTCTCCCTCTCACACTCTCCCTCTCACACACTCCCTCTCACACTCTTCCACACACTCCCTCTCACCCTCTTCCACACTCTCCCTCTCACCCTCTCCCACACTCTCCCTCTCACCCTCAGTCCTGTCCCACGGCGTCACAATGACCTTTCGACCTCATCATTGTCTTATCTAACCTTTGTTTTGGCATCTGTAGCTCTGGCAGGTGTTGTGGGTCTCTCTTCTCCCTCTCATTCCCTCTTTCCCTCTCCCCCTCTCACTTGCTATCTCCCCCTCTCACTTTCTATCTCCCCCTCTCACTTTCTATCTCCCCTCTCCTTTCTATCTCCCCTCTCCTTTCTATCTCCCCTCTCCTTTTCTATCTCCCCTCTCACTTTCTATCTCCCCCTCTCACTTTCTATCTCCCCCTCTCCTTTCCTATCTCTCCTTTAACTTTCTATCTCTCCCCTCTCCTTTCTATCTCCCCTCTCCTTTCTATCTCCCCTCTCACTTTCACCTCTCCCCCTCTACTTCCTATCTCCCCCCCCTCTCACTTTCTATCTCCTCTAACTTTCTATCTCCCCCTCTCCTTTCTATCTCACCCCTCTCACTTTCTATCTCTCACTCTCAACTTTCTATCTCCCCTCTCCCTTTCTATCTCTCCCCCCTCTCACTTTCCTATCTCCCCTCTCCTTTCTATCTCCCCCTCTCACTTTCCTATCTCCCCCTCTAACTTTCTCCCCCTCTCTTTCTATCTCTCACTCTAACTTTCTATCTCCCCTGCTTTCCTATCTCTCCTCTAACTTTCTATCTCCACCTCTCACGCCCTCTCCCCCCTCTCACTTTCTCCCCTCTCACTATCTCTCTTTCTATCTCCCACCTCTCCTTTCTATCTCCCCCATCTCTTTCTATCTCCCCCTCTCACTTTCTATCTCCCTCTCACTTTCTCCCTCTCCTTTCTATCTCCCCTCTCACTTTCTATCTCCCCCTCTCCTTTCTATCTCCTCTCCTTTCCTGTCTCCCACTCTCACTTTCTATCTCCCCTCTCACTTTCATCTCCCCCTCTCACTTTCTATCTCCCCTCTCACTTTCTATCTCCCCTCTCACTTTCTGTCTCCCCCCTCTCACTTTCTCCCCCCTCTCACTTTCTATCTCCCCTCTCACTTTCTATCCTCCCCCCTCTCCTTTCTATCTCCCCTCTCACTTTCTATCTCCCCCTCTCACTCCCCCTCTCACTTCACATTCCCTCTCACTTTCACCTCACTTTCACCCCTCTCACTTTCTCTCCTCCTCACTTTCTATCCCCCTCTCACTTTCTATCTCCCCCTCTTTCTTTCTCACTTTCTCCCCTCACTTTCACTTTCTATCTCCCCTCACTTTCTATCTCCTATCCTCTCTTTCCCTCTCCTTTCTCTCCCCCTCTCACTTTCTATCTCCCCCTCTCACTTTCTATCTCCCCTCACTTTCTATCTCACTTCTAACTCCTCCCTCCACTTTCTCTCACTCTCACTTTCTCTCATCTCACCTAACTCTCACTTTCTATCTCCCCTCTCACTTTCTGGCCTCCTCTCACTTCTCCCCCTCACTCTCCTTTCTATCTCCCCCTCTCCTATCTTTCTATCTCTGCACTCTTAACTTTCTATCTCCTGCACCTCACTTTCTCTCCCCTCACTTTCTCTATCTCCCCCTCTCTCTCCACTTTCTATCTCCCCTCTCACTTTCTACCCTCCTCTCCCCCCTCTCTGTCCTCTTTCTGGCCTCTCAATTTCTCTCTCAACACTGCTCATCTCTCTCAATTTCTCCCCATCTCACTTTCCTCCCTCCACCCTTTCATCTCCCCTCACCTCTCCTTGGTCTCCCTCACCTCTCTATCTCCTCCACTTTCATCTCCCTCCTCACTCTCACTTTCTTTCATCTCCTCCCTCACCTCTCATCCCCTCTCACCTCTCATCTCCCTCTCACTTTCTATCTCCTCCACTTTCATCTCCTCCTCACTTTCTCATCTCCCATTCTCACTTTCATCTCCTCCCTCACTTCTCTATCTCCTCTCACTTTCTATATCCTCCTTTCATCTCCCTCTCACTTTCATCTCCATTTCTAACTTTCTATCCCCCACTCTACTCCTCCACTTTCTACTCTCCCCACCTCTGGTCTCCACCTTCCCCATCCCCTCCCTCACTCTCTCATCTCCCCACTCTCTCTACTTTCTATCTCCCCTCTCTCTGGTCTTTCTATCTCCCCCTCCTCTTTCATCTCCTCCTCACCTCTCTATCTCCTCACTTCTACTCCCCTCCCACCTCTCATTTCTGTCTCCCCCTCTCATTCCTCCCTCACTCTCTATCTCCCACCTCACTCTGTCTCCCCCCTCTCACTTTCTATCTCCCACTCACTTTTTTGCCATTTTTCGCTTTTCAATTTTACTTTCACTTTCCTTTCCCTCTGTTAGAGTCTTCTCGAGTCTAGAACGCCTCTCCCTCACCCCCCCACCAGCTCTCACACCCCCCCCTGTTACTCTCACTTCCTAGGCTTTATGTGCTTCCCTATTATGAATGTCTCCTCTCTCTCTCTCTCTCTCTCTCTCTCTCTCTCCTCTCTCTCTCTCTCTCTCTCTCTCTCTCTCTCTCTCTCTCTCTCTCTCTTTTACCCGTTTCCCTTCCCCTACCTTCCCCCTTAACCCCTTTCCCTTGCCCTCCTCACCCCTCCCCTCACCCCTCCCTCACCTTCCTCTTGCTGGATGAACCATGTGTACCGTCTTTCAGCCTAACCTAACCCTAACTTCCCTTTCGTCCCTATATCCCCTACTCTCCCTGGCCACGTTCCCCCTACTCCCCCTACTCTCGTTCCTGGCCACGTTTCCCTCTGCCTCTCCTTCCCTCACCTCCCTTTCCCTCCTCCCCTCACTCTTCCTGGCCACGTTTCCCTCCTCCCCCACTCTTCCTGGCCACGTCCCCCCTCCCTCACTCCCCTCGTCCCTCCTCCCCCACTCTCCCTGGCCACGTCCCCCTCCCCCCCATCTCTGGCCACGTCCCCCCCCCTCCCCTCACTCTCCCTGTCCACTCTCCCCTGGCACCTCCTGGGCCACCCCCCTCCCTCACCTCCTGGCCACACGTCCTCCCCTCCCCTCTCCCCCTGGCCACGTCCCCCTCTCCCCTCACTCTCTCCCTGGCCCGTCCCCCCTTTCCCCCCTCCGTGCCCCTCACCATCAGTGTCAGTGCCCCCCCCCCAACAGGAAAACCGCCGTAACTAAGGCTAGTGGGGGCTATTTTTACCCCGAGATATGTCCCTGTACTAGGCCTAACCTGCCCTTCCTTCCTTCTTTCTTTCCCGCCCCCTCACTTCCTCCGTCCCTCCTTTCTTCCTTCCTTCCTTCATTATTTCCTTCATTTTTCCTTCCTTCTTTCCACCTGCGTCCCTCCTTCCCGCCCCTTCACTCCCTCCCTCCCTCTCACCATCCTAACCTGCCCTACTTCCTTCCTTCCTTCATTAATTCCTTCCATTTTTCTTTCCTTCCTTTTTTCGTTCCTTCTTTCCTTCTAGCCTGCTCCCCTCCCTTCCTTCCTTCCTTTCTTCCAGCCGTCCTTCCCTCCTTCCTTCCTTCCAGCTATCCTTCCGTCCTTCCTTCCTTCCTTCCTTCCAGTGATTTTAAACTCAAATTGAAGCTGAAAGAGTTATCCAGATATCAGGGTATTTTCCGGGTTACAATGCGGTTTCTACTCATCACTCAGAAGAAGAAACCCCTCAGTAATATACACTTTAAATTCAAACAAATTCTAATTCAAACTGTTAATTAACCAGGAAGGTAATTTTAGAATCTGGTTAGAAAAATCTTTAATATAAAAAAAGATAGTTATTTAGACACAAGATTACCTGTGAAGTAGCTTCCCCTCTGTCGCCTCAACCTGTGATGACTGTGTGTGTGTGTGTTGTGGTGATAAAGGTGGCGTCTTGGACCTACAGTAACTATACCTGGCGTTATTAGGTTTAATTACAGCTACACTAATGAGGTAGTTTGAGATGACTAATGACCGTGTGTGATGGGAGTGAATGTGATGATTGTGGTAGGTTAGGTTAGGTTAGGTTAGGATAAGTTAGTTTAGGTTAGGTTCAGTTAGCGTTAATTTAGGTTAGGATAAGTTAGTTTAGGTTAGCGTTCATGTGGTTAAATAAAACCTACAGGTAAGATAAACTGGGGTGTCTAATCCTCACGTGACCAGTTTGTGTTACTCATGGTTCCACTTTTGATAGAGAAAATGAACATTTATATACAGTATATATATATTTTTCACTATTGTAAGGGATGGTGAGGCACCCCTAGTCGACCCACTTGTTAATCGGTACCTAACTTTACAGATGAGTAAATGAGGGCGGTAGAGTGCTGTGCTAGTGGTGGTGAGGGTGGTGGTGTGATCTTGTGTAAGTAGGTGGGGAGGCTGTTATGGTAGAGGACGAGAAGAAGAGTCGGGAAGATGTCTGGAGGAGGTGGCTGGGAGGAGGTGTCTGGAGGAGGTGGCTGGAGGAGGTGGCTGGGGGAGGTGTCTGGAGGAGGTGGCTGGGAGGAGGTGTCTGGAGGTAGCGCGGGGGAGGTATCTGGAGGTGGTGGCGGAACACATGAGAGGGATGACAGGTCAGCTTGAGGTCACAGCAAGTAAGGACACACTTCCCAGCCTCCCTTGGTCCCTGATCACCTAGCAGTAAAGTAGGTACCTGTTGTAAATCGAAAGTTGCGAATTCGTATTCAGGGAAAGTTGTTGGAGCTTCCAATAACTTGCTTAGACATAAACCACTGACTCTTCAGGCTTCTACGCCATTGACTCTTCAGGCTTCTTCACCCTTAATCATGAGACATAAAGGCAAGCATGAACTTAGCATGCTTCCCTGTTGGGCACTGTAAACGCTTCTGCGCTTCACCTTACACAAGGATGTAGGGGGCTGCCCCCAAAAAAAAAAAAATGGTGGGTTTTTGTTTAGCAGTGAACTGAAAATGTTGATGTAGGATTCCCCTCTCCCCTCTCCCTCCCCCTCTCCTCGCTCTCCCTCTCCCTTCTACTCATATCCTTCTCCCTCTCCCCCTCCCCCATACAAGTTTCCTGGGTGGGATTTTCTTACCGTAAAAGTTGGTCCTGTGAGATTTTATGGGGCCTTGAAAGTTACCCAGTGGTATGTGGGTGTAGGGGAGGCTGGTGGTGGTGTGTGGGGGAGGCTGGTGTGTGGGGGAGGCTGGTGGTGGGGTGTGGGGAAGGCTGGTTGATCAGTTTAGCTAGTTAGGGATAGGTTAGGTTAGTGTAAACGTCTTGGTTGAGGGTGTTCAGGTGACGGGCAAGTCGAAGGGAATGATTGAAACCCGCTTTTTGACTCATTCAATATTTATTGATGTGATCAAAACCTGCAGAGAACAAGGCGTCCATAATATTACAAGGTGATCCATCTGATACATAATTAGTTAGTCTCACAATTTTATCTTAATTACAATTTGTTAAACATACTGACATAACACAAAGTTCATAACTATTAATCTCAGCTACTCTTCATTCTGCATTGTCTTATTACTCCAGATAAGGCAGAAACGAGTAGGCGTAATTAGTCAACAATATTTTAGTACTGAGGGATATGTAATCACTTAGGCTGTACTTACAAGTGCGGGTCAATGCGAACCAGTATGGTTTTCCAAGAGACAACAGTACTGTGTAAATTATCCCAGCACAAATTCTTGGACAGGATTGTGAGTCGGTGTTCACCAGTGCGAGCAGAAGGCTGGTCTTCACAGCATCACTAGATAGGGCGATCTGCCTCATGGCTGGGCGGGCAGCACCGCCACCAGTCGAAGACAGTCCACTCAGCAGAACCAGGACTTGTCTGTAAACACTTCTACTTCTGGCGAAGTCACATGTCGAAAGAATTAATGGCAACACACGCCAGCACTGTAGTTGAAGCCAGCGGCGATACCAGTTAGGGTGAAATAAACTAATTTAGGAAGAACAGGACAAGTTACTAGTGATGGTTGCAGCGTTCGTCGTGCTCTCTGATTGGCTGCGTCGTCGGCATGACTAATTGGCGTCACGCAGTAAAGACCAATCAGGTGTGCTAGAATGGACTACGTGGCCGTATCGTGTAGGGAAACCCAGGGGTCGTTTGTCATAGTTTCAGGGTCACCTCTGTTGTTAGGTTAGGTTAGGTTAGGTTAGGTAAACAAGAGATGTCACACAACCCGGAAACCCAGCTGAAGGGAATCGTAACTTACTCTCAGTGTATCAGTGTGTCATAAGTGTCAATGTCACTATTATGTCAGTGTGTCAAGGCTATCGGAGGTGTCAAGTGAGACGTACATCTGGGGGGCTTGGCAGTGTTGGCAAGCAAGTGTCAGTAGCTTGGCGGGGGTGGAGAGGGGAGGGTGTTGATGTGGGGAGAGTGGTCATGTGGGGAGGGTGGTGGTGTGGGGAGGGTAGTCGTTTGGGGAGGGTAGTCGTGTGGGGAGGGTAGTCGTGTGGGGAGGGTGGTCATGTGGGGAGGGTCTTTTTTTTTACGGGGATTAGCCCATCCGGGCACAGGTCACTGACCCATATCAAGGCCTGGGGGGGGGGAGCGAAAATATAATAATATTAATAATAATGTCTATTATTATTATTATTATTATTATTATTATTATTATTATTATTATTATTATTATTATTATTATTATTATTATTATTATTATTACAACAATTGATAAAATTAATAGGAAATCAATACAAATACAAATAAAATAATAAAAATAATAATAATAACCATAAATAAATACAAAAACGAAAAAATAAATCAAGAGTGAGAAACAATATACATTATGCATGTTGTTTTGTCCAAGTAAGAGAAACAATTGAGACCCTGCAATTGTGTGTAAATGAGGCAGAAAGTCAGATCAGCAACCTGGGTCTTGGTCACAATTTTTGTGATGCCATATGGCAGCAGGGTCTACCATTAGACAACACATTATGCTTCCAATAACTTCCCAGGCGGTAGTACCTCCCTGATTGATAGCTGCCTACTACCTACTACCTGGGTGGTCGTTTGGGGAGGGTGGTGTGGGGAGGGGAGGATTTTCTTGTGGGCATGCATGGAAAGGGGAAGGTGGTGGTATGGGGAGGTGCAGTAAGGGAGACATATGGGGTGGGGTGGGGAGGTGCTTTGGGATGGGGAGATGCTGTAAGAGGTAAAGAGATTGGTGAGAGGAGAAATCTGGGGTGGTAAGGCCGGGGAGTGTAGGGGTGGTGGTGCCGTGGAGGGGAGGGGGAGTTGGTGCCAGGTAGGGGAGAAGAGGGAGAGGTGGAGCCAGGTAGGGGAAGGGGGGTGTGGTGCCAGGTTTTGGAGTGGTGCCAGGTGGGGGAGGTGGGGTAGAGGTGGTGCCAGGTAGAGGGGAGGTAGGGGTGGTGCCAGGTGGGGAGGTGGTGCCAGGTAGGGGAGGGGGTGGTGGAGGTGGAGGAGGGTGGTGCCAGGTAGGGGTGGTGCCAGGTAGGGAGGGTGGTGTCAGGTAGGGGAGGGGTGGTGCCAGGTAGGGGAGGGGTGGTGCCAGTGATATAAGAGCCCCCCCACTTAACGCCTGTATACAGCTCCTTCACCCCCTTAGTGGCTCGGCTGTCACGAGTGCCAGAGGGATTGTTGTTGTTGTTGGTAGTAGTGGTAGTTGATGATAATGGTGGTGGTTGTTGATGATTGTTGTTATTAGTATAGTTCCTGGTGCTTGTTATTGATTGTTGTTGTTGGTAGTAGTGGTAGTTGATGATAATGGTGGTGGTTGTTGATGTTTGTTGTTATTAGTATAGTTCCTGGTGTTGTTATTGATTGTTGTTGTTGATGTTCTCTGAAAATATTGTGTTTGTGTTCGATTGTTATGGATTAATTTATTAAGCCATAAGCCCCGGGTGAGTCTTTTCCTATCCCTCCCTCCCTCCCTCCAACTTTCAGCTACGGCTCCCAATTTGTAAGGTCATCTCCTTCCACAATTGAAAATGTCCAAACACCTAAATTTTATGTACTGTATATTGGTGACCTTTGACCTCTGTAGAATAATACGTGTCTGTGTGTGTGTGTGTGTGTGTGTGTGTGTGTGTGTGTGTGTGTGTGTGTAATAATAATAATAATAATAATAATAATAATAATAATAATAATAATAATAAACGGTTTATTGAAAGAGCATAGCAGCCGGAAGGCTGAAAATATACAGTTACATAATTGGGGAATATATGTGTGTGTGTGTGTGTGTGTGTGTGTGTTCGTTCTTCTCGAGGCACTGGGCCAAGGAGAGGACGTAGGAGGTGACCATATATAGAGGAGGTCTTTGGATCTTCCTTGACTGTGTGTTGGTAAGGCTGATGATATTCCTTGATGAGACTCTTGTGCTTGTTGTTGTCACCATAAAGGAAGGAGTCCATTATGTCTCTTAACCATTATCTTTATTGATACTTAATGGAATTCATGTATTTTGGTCCAAATATCACCATAGCCATATTGTGAAAGGGGGAGCTGGGTGGTTTACGGCTGACTGTATTAGGTTAATCAATCAATCATGTTAGAACGTTTATGTTGTGGTTTTATAATGGTGTTGATGGTGTAGTTGGTGTAGTTTAGGTGATACTGTGTGAGGTCTCTGGTGATTGCATATGGCGTGTTGTTAGAGTGTGACTGATGATTCTTGTTGACGTTTCTCTCTCTCTTTTTCTCTCTTTCTTTTCTCTTTCTAATTATTTTCTCTTTCTTTCTCTTTTTCTTTCTCGCTTTTTCTTTTTCTCTTTCCTTTCTCTCGTTTTCTCTTTCATATCTCTCTCTCTTTCTCTCTCATTTTCTTTCGTTTTCTCTCTTTTCTCTTTGTCTCTCACTCTTTCGTTTTCT
>NW_024712526.1:4356000-4436000 GCF_018991925.1 Homarus americanus | reverse complement strand
AGTGGGAGAGAGGAGAGGGAGAGAGGGAGAGAAAGGGAGGGAAGGAGGGAGGCTGGTTGGGAGATAAAGAGGGGGAGGCTGGCTGAGTGGGAGAGAAGGAGAGAGGGAGATAAATGTGGGAGAGAAAATGTGGCAGAGAAAGGGTGGGAGGGAGGGAGGGAGGGAGGGAGGGAAGGCATCAAAGAGGTGTGAGGGAGAACTAGTTAGTGTGGGAGTAAAACTGGCGATGTATTAACCTGTGATCAAAGACACTTCACTTGCAGCCACCTGGTCCTGCCCTGCCCTTACCTTAGCTGTGAGGGCTGTGAGGGTGAGGGCTGGGGGAGCTGTGAGGGCTGACTGGCTGGGGGAAGTGTGAGGGCTGGTTTTTTCCTTCAGATGATGGTGTGAAAGAATTCAAGTGAGTGAAGACGAAAATATCCAGTGCGGAAGTTGAGAGCTTGGCGGGGGAAGCCGTGAGCTGAGTACTGACTTGTAACTTTAGTAGCTGAGTACAGTAGGGTATGTGGGTGTGAGATAGGTACCTGGATGAAGGCATGAGTTAAAGTGTTGTTATAACTACCACTACTACTACTACTACTACTATTTTTTTTTAAGTGGCCTCCATCCTCCCCCTATAGCCACACCTTCGCCGCCATTTTATTACCTTAAAATTAACTATCCTAATACATAATTAGCTACCTTAGCTGTGTTGAGTTAGTTGAGCCACAGATCTATGCGGCATTCAGTGACTGTTGCCTCATAGTCGATATCTGGGACTCTTGTCGGCTTTGGGGCCGATGCTCTCGTTCCCCTGAGACAAAGCAATGCATACCTAAGCAGAGAGAAGGAGAGTCGCCATCTCAACCAGGCTGTAACGTAACTTATGGGCTGCTGCTTCCGTTCAGATAACACCTCCGCGAGTCTGACGTAGAAGCGTCTTGCACTTGGTCCCATCCCACCAGAGGTTGTGAACACCAGAGGAGTGAAGCTGTCTTGATCAACGTTCTGAATTCTCTCCCCATATTCCCTAATCTTGTCGTTCTCGTTCCCCCTGTGTGCAGCATCGAGAGCTAGGGATAAAAAATCCTTATGTCGAAGAAGACTCGCTGTCCCCGCGTCCAGAATCCTCGAGCACTGACGTCAACACGGGCTTCGTTGGATGTGTTTGAAGTCCTGTGACGGAGGTTCTCACCATCCAATGGAAGGAGGGGCGGTTCCACCATGACGTCGTGGCAGATTTCCCTCAGTAGATTTACTGTTAGATCCTTTACTTCGTCATGCCTCATGCATATGAAGCCCCTTCTTGTAAACTCGCCACACCTAAAATTAACTATCCTAATACATAAGTAGCTAATCTTAGCTGTGTTGAGTTAGTTGAGCCTGAGATCTATGCGGCATTCAGTGACTGTTGCCTCATAGTCGATATCTGGGGCTCTTGTCGGCTTTGGGGCCGATGCTCTCGTTCCCCTGAGACAAAGCAATGCATACCTAAGTAGAGAGAAGGAGAGTCGCCATCTCAACCAGGCTGTAACGTAACTTATGGGCTGCTGCTTCCGTTCAGATAACACCTTCGCGAGTCTGACGTAGAAGCGTCTTGCACTTGGTCCCATCCACCAGAGGTTGGAACACCAGAGGAGGAAGCTGTCTTGATCAACGTTCTGAATTCTCTCCCCATATTCCCTAATCTTGTCGTTCTCGTTCCCCTGTGTGCAGCATCGAGAGCTAGGGATAAAAATCCTTATGTCGAAGAAGGCTCGCTGTCCCGCGTCCAGAATCCTCGAGCACTGACGTCAACACGGGCTTCGTTGGATGTGTTTGAAGTCCTGTGACGGAGGTTCTCACCATCCAATGGAAGGAGGGGCGGTTCCACCATGACGTCGTGGCAGATTTCCCTCAGTAGATTTACTGTTAGATCCTTTACTTCGTCATGCCCCCTTTCTTGCACACCATGGCGTGGTCGATGTCATAAGATGAACCGCACACGCATTGGGAGGGCAAACCTTCTACTAGCTTCCGTACCTTAGAGCATTGGCATCTGTGAATTCTTGTTTATTAAGGATGAAGCCTTTTGCCCTTATCGGTAACGTTGTTAACCAGTTCGAGGTGCCCACCTCCTGCGCTATAGCTTTTCACGTTGTCTGGCACTTGCTGCAACAGTGTTGCGGTTTATCACTTTGGGTGTGCTGCCGCTCTGTCGTAATGGACCGTCGAATCTTGTTTAATTCGTTGGTATCCACCTGACTTGCTGCATTCTGATCTATTATGTGCTCAGTGAGGGCTGCCGTGAGCTTGACAGAGTTCTGATGTTCTGTAGAAGTCTCCACTGGATTAGTCAATCCCATTCCTCCTAGTCTCGGTGGTAGTGCAAGGAGTGACCTTTCTGCTGGGGTTAAGGGGGTTTTCTCACTAGTGTTGGGATAAAAGCGACATTGATGGCTTCTTCCAGAGGGTGGAGGAGGGTCCAATATCAGGATAGTGCGCATCTAGTAATCCAGCGATGCTTGACTCATGGGTGAATGCGCAAAAAGCCGCACGTGGCTATGGTTTAGCAATATGAGACAGTGCTTGGATTTCCTTCACCCACTCATTAACCTTCCCGTTACATACTCGGTCTTGAAGTCCTTCGTCCCGATTACCGCACCTAGATGTCTTTGGCCGTCCTTTGTTATTTTTACCTCACTTCCGTCGAACACCTCCATTGCCGTTCATAGTGTTCTGGCTTCACAATGAGGAAGGACTTGCTGGCATTTGGGTGGTACCTAATTTGTGGACCTCTTGATGTTACCAGGTCCCACCACTTTTTGATGCCCTCCACTTTTCCCGCTCCTGTTAGGTCATCAGCGTACACCCTATTTCCTCGTTTAATGTTTGTTAGATCATGTTTCGCCTTCCGCCCACCTTGTTGACGAATTCTGGTTCAGGGAGGCTGTTGTATACCTGCCTGGTCATCATGAACTCTCAGGTGGTGTAGGGGGTTCGATTTCCTTGTGCTTTGTTATAACTCTTTTGGGGGGGTAACTTTTTTAGGGGGGAACCTCTATATTTGTTATCGTTCTCTGTCACGGTTTGAGGCTTTTGGGGATTATTTGATCATAGTGGTATAATTCTTGCCGTATTGTGTTATAAGATGTTTATATATAGCTTCTGGTTGGTGGGTCTTACTCTCACGTCTCTTGTGTTGCTTGGCTGTTGTTGGGGTATAGCTGTGTAGGGTGTGAGGGATGGGATGAGGTGGTGTGAGAGCTGGGGTGGAGCGGTATGAGGGTGGGTGCAGGGCGGTGGGTGTGGTAGTGTGAAGGCTGGGGTGGACGGTATGAGGGTGGGTGCAGGGTGGTGGGTGTGGTAGTGTGAAGGCTGGGGTGGAGCGGTATGAGGGGGGTGCAGGGCGGTGGGTGTGGTAGTGTGAAGGCTGGGGTAGAACGGTATGAGGGGCGTGGGATGTGATGGTGTGAGAGATGAAACGGGGCGGTGTGAGGGCTGGAACGGGGCGGGGCGGGGCTGTGTAGTGTGGTGTGGGACAGGGGAAGGGGAAGCTATTAGTGCCTAGGGTGGTGTTGACAAGAGGTGTTTACCGCCAGTTGAGGGACGAGGGGTCCTGACGGGCCTGCGGGCGGTGCTCCTCACTGACTCCCAGCCTCCCTCACTACCTCTCTGACTCACTCACTGCCTCCTGACTCACTCACTGCCTCCTGACTCACTCCTGCCACCCTGACCCACTCCTACCTTCCTGACACACTACCTCCCCGATTCACTACCTCCCTGACTCACTACCTCCCTGACTCACTACCTCCCTGACTCACTACCTCCTGACTCACTACCTCCCTGACTCACTACCTCCCTGACGCACTACCTCCCTGACGCAGTACCCCTGACTCACTACCACTGACTCATCATCCCCATGACTAACACCCCCTTGACTCACTACCTCCTTCTCCCTATCATAATTTAAAAGGATCTTACGTCAAATTCCTCCCCCAAGTAAGACGTAAGAAATTCCCTAAGATGGATTCTCAAGGGCTCGTAAATATAATTCTCCCCAGAAGTTGACACGTGAAGACAGAACCAATTTTCTGCGGATAGATTCTCAAAGGATAGAAAGTCATGTTTTTTTCTATATCCTCAACCCGAAATATAAGAAAATGATATCACATCCGGCTGACCTATAGTGCCACGTTAAGATGTCTTCTCACTAGCTCTTGTATCAGATAGTAGACCCTGAAAAAATAGTTACCGTATGTGAGATGTTGTCCACACCTAGACAACACCTGTGTGAAAGTGGCCAGGGTGTAGGGTCGAATTCTCTTAAACTCGTAGGTGTTTAATGTGTTCCTGACTGACTGACTGACTGAGGATAAGACAGCAACACAGCTACAGTGTGAGGGTTGTTTTAGGTCGTCCTGTTGTGGGTGCCTGGGTGCTGGGGTGATGGGTGCTGGCATGAGAACACCCCACCCACCCCAACCCCCCCCACCCCACCCCAACCCCAACCCAACCCCACTACCCTAATCAACCCTAATCCAGGCAATCCTAACAAGCAATTGTACCTTAATGATGACGTAACAGTTAGAGGCGTGTTGTGGCCAGACAGCTGCTCCGTCAGTGTGTTGAAGATAATGAAGGAGAGAGGTCTTTAAGGTGGTTAATGTTCTGTCGTGACGAGGGTGTGAATTTTACAGGCCTAACTGGGCTGTTAGGCGGAAGTGATTAGGGGCACGACTGTACACACACACACACACACACACATACACACACACACACACTGATGACTTCTGAGATAACAAGTAACTAATATAAAAGGGATACAAACTTGAGGTCATTGTGGTATTATTTTGCCCTCGAGAGAAAATAAATGAAGTGTTTGGCATGACTCCATCTTCTCGTGCTGGGCGTGACGTCACCAGAGATCCATGTTAATCCATCCTTACACGAACACCGCTTAACAACCTGGATTAAGTTACCTCATCTTACAGTTTAGAATTTTTTATCTTTGGTTTATAATTATGTGGTAGGTGAAGTTAACACAATATTACACCTTAAGAAAATCGTAGGTGACTCGTTTATTGTTGTGTTAATTTTAGGAAGATTATTGATGTAGGTGACTGTATTATGAGGTCTGCACCTTGGCGTCAACCCATATAATTAATTAGGTGAGACAGGTGAGGATATATACAAGAATTAATATCAGTGTTGTCAGGGCAGCCGTCTCACTCTTTATCCCTGCAGGTGTTGTGGCGAATATGATGATGATGATGATGATGATGATGATGATGATGATTAACTGGAATGGTTTGTAGGATACGAATGACCTCTAGGCAGTTTGACCTTTGACTACCGTTTGTGACCTCTGCCGTCTACACGTGACACAATATGTTTAAGTGTGAACAGAATTCCCTGAACACATGACCTGGTCTCTGTGGGTGTAGGGAACAGTTATGTAAGGTGTTCAGCTGGTGAACAGTGATGAACTCTACCCCTCCCTCCTACCAGCACCCCTCCTCAGCACCCCTTCCTTCCTCCCAGCACCCCTTCCCCCCAGCACCCTCCCCTCCCAGCCCCCCTCCTCCCAGACCCCTCCTCCAAGCACCCTCTCCTCCCCGCCCTCCTCCCCAGCCTCTCCTCCCAGCACCCTCCCCTCCCAGCACCCCTCTCCTCTCCCAGAACCCCTCCCTCCCTCCCAGCACCCCTCCCTCACACCCCTTCCCTCCTCTCCCAGCCCCTTCCCTTCCTCCAGCACCCTTCCCTTCCCTCTCAGCTCCCTTCCCTTCCCTCAGCACCCTTCCCTTCCCTCCACCTTCCTTCCTCCAGCACCCTTCCCTTCCCTCCCAACCCTTCCCTTCCTCCCAGCACCCTTCCTTCCCTCCAGCACCCTTCCTTCCCTCTCAGCACCTTCCCTTCCCTCCCAGCACCCCTTCCCTTCCCTCCAGCACCTTCCTTCCCTCCCAGCACCCCTTCCTTCCTCCAGCACCCCTCCCTTCCCTCCAGCCCCTTCCCTTCCCTCCAGCACCCCTTCCTTCCTCCCAGCACCCCTCAGCACCCCTTCCCTTCCCTCCCAGCACCCCTTCCTTCCTCCAGCACCTTCCCTTCCCTCCCAGCACCCCTTCCTTCCCTCCAGCACCCTTCCTTCCCTCAGCACCCCTTCCCTTCCCTCCAGCACCCCTTCCCTTCCCTCAGCACCCCTTCCCTCCCAGCACCCTTCCCTTCCTCCAGCACCCCTTCCTTCCCTCCAGCCCTTCCTTCCCTCAGCACCCTTCCCTTCCCTCCCAGCACCCCCTTCCCTTCCTCCAGCACCCCTTCCCTTCCCTCCCAGCACCCCTTCCCTTCCCTCCCAGCACCCCTTCCCTTCCTCAGCACCCCTTCCTTTCCCTCTCAGCACCCCTTCCTTCCCTCGCAGCACCCCTTCCCTTCCCTCCAGCATTCCCTTCCCTCCAGCACCCTCCCTTCCCTCTCAGCACCCCTTCCCTTCCTCAGCACCCTTCCCTCCCTCCCAGCACACCTCCCTCCCTCCCAGCACACCTCCCCTCCCTCCCAGCACCCCTTCCCTTCCCTCCCAGCACCCCTTCCCTTCTCTCCCAGCACCCCTCCACCCCACTACCACACCTTTTGGCAGCTAAATAATAACTCGCCAAGATAATCATTAAGTAATATCATGGTTGGTTAGGTTAGGTTAGGTTAGGTTAGGTCAGGTTAGGTTAAGGTAACATCATGGTTGGGTCGTAGCTTTAAGCCTAAGTTAACCTAAACTCAAAACTCAATGATATCAGTTTATTTATCACGTGAGACTCAGCTATGTCAGTTGTTGTGGTTGTTACTGTTGTTGTTGTGGTTGTTAGTGTTGTTGTTGCTGTGGTTGTTACTGTTGTTATTGTTGGTGTTGATGTTGTTGTGATTGTTACTGTTGTTGTTGTTGTGGTTGTTACTGTTGTTATTGTTGGTGTTGATGTTGTTGTGATTGTTACTGTTGTTGTTGTTGTGGTTGTTACTGTTGTTGTTGTTTTGGTTGTTAGTGTTGTTGTGGTGGTTGTTACTGTTGTTGTTATTGTTGTTACTGTTGGCGCTGTTGTTGTTGTAAGTGTTGTTGTTAGTGTTGTTGTTGTTACTGTTGTTGTTTCTGTTTTTACTACTGTTGTTGTTGTGGTTGTTATTATTGTTGTGCTTGTTACTGTTGTTACTGTTGTCGCTGTTGTTGTTGTTGTTACTGCTGTTGTCCTGTTGTTGTTTTAAAGTTGGTATCTGTGAATTCTCAAATTGTAAATAGTCAAACCCCCATTTAACGAACTCTCTACAGTATACTATATGAAAGTCCGTTATATCGAGGGTTCATTAGATGTAAAACCCCCATCAAACGGATTTTATGGAGAGAGAAATCCGTTATATCGAGGTTCCTTACTTTTTTAATCCATTATCCAACCCTGAAATATCCTTTAATGTAAATATATAAACCCTATGTCAAATTAATCCAGTAATATCCGCTAGTTAATGTAAGTAAATACGATCCTGAATCCTCTTAAGGTGGAGACAGAATCCCTTATCCAACGCCACACACCCTTATCCAACCCTAAAATACCCTTAAGTTGGTATAAATATGACCCAAAGTTTAGGGGGTCAAATCCTCTTAAAGTTGGCGGTGCGAGTGGAATTGATTACCATTCATTAGTGACTGAAAGATTAGGCTGGTCTGTGTCAACAAGATCCGCTCAGCTGATCTATTGAGAGCAAGATCTGGCCAACTGATCTGTGTAAAGAACATGTTGTGTATATAAACATCCTGTGTGGTAAGTAATGGCTTCCTTCTGTTGATAATGGGTGCGTAGGAGAGAGAGAGAGAGAGAGAGAGAGAGAGAGAGAGAGAGAGAGAGAGAGCAAAAATGGGTGGTGCTTAAGCCGACACATTGATCAAGAGTGGTTGAACAGCTGTGAGGGCAGAGATGAACTGGATGTCTGTGTGTCAGGTAAATGCCTCTCTCTCGTCTGTCTGTCTGTCTGGTAAATGGTCTTGGTGTTAGTGTAAGACTTTTACTTAACCTACCATAATCGTATATAACTGTTAAGTGGTAAGTTAGTTATGTGTGAGAGTTACCATACTTATCGTCCACTACTCAACCCGAGGCGAGAATATAAGCATTACTTGTCTGTCTTTAGAAAACTTTTCAAGGTGAAGTGTTTGTCTGTGCCAGCAACATCATGCACTCAACAGCTGATAGCACTACTCTGCTTGATACTGCCTGCCTGCCTGCCTGCCAGCCAGCTATTTTTCACCCCAAAATAGCGGCAGGCAGTTTCCTCAAGCTACGTGTCTCTGCTGTACTCTCTGGTGGGTAATAATCGTCTGGTGGGATTATGTCGTGTGATGCTTCGTGTTTCCTCCGCTGGTGTCTCTTACTTGCCACTGGTTGTTGTGTCGCATTTCTTTTTTTTTATACACACGATTTCTACCGATTATTACCGTTAATTATTGTTGTTGCCTCAGGACGAACATAACTTGTTAGGTAAGAGTTGAGTGCTTGAAGACTTGCTCAGAGGCAGTAAGAACTTCTTTGTAAATGACGTGTTTGCCAGGTACAGTATTGTGTAGTAATTAACCTGCTGACCCTGACCTTAACACCATAGTAGCTGTAAGGTTGTGATGGTGTGTCTAGTGTATCTACAAGGTGGCTCTTAACGCTATTTTGACTAAACCTAATGTAATTAGATTTGGTCTACTGTAAATGTATTTTTTTGATTTTTCGTATTAGATTTTGACCAGCATCACCGCGTGTATTGTGTGTTAGATGAGTTGTTTTGTTTATAGCAAATAATTCCTTACTAGTGGAGCTGGTAGTTGACGAGCTAATTAATGCCGGTTGAATAATAAGTGTGTACATACAACAGCAGTGCTGCACAGTACCTTATAAATAAGGTAGGTCTCTAGACGCGCCACTGCCCCTCAATACGAAAGTGGGTCCCATAAATATAGGCCTGACGGCACTGCACTTGACCATGTTCATTTTCCTTGGTAAACTCTGGTACCATTTACAGCTGGGTGGATTAAAGGCCTTGGGCACGAGCCAGCGACCCTAGGGACAGGGGACGAGCGTTTTACCCACTCGGCCGCCGCTCTCCTGAACCGACTCTTAAGGCTATCACACAAGACTCTGAAGCCCGGCCACAACATCCGGTGTTTGAGGCACTAAAGTGACGCCTCTTAGTGTAGCTACAGTAACAACATGGGGGGTCAGGTGGACATATTAAAGGTGACAATTTGGAGGTGAGAATAAAAACATGATCTCATTAACTCTTTCCGCGATACTGTACCTGTATATTGCTGACGGGACCATAATTGTACAGGTAAGCAGATTATTTATAATTCATGTTTAGGGGGAAGGGGAAACAGGGGGGGGAGGGAAGGGGGGGAGCAGAGGGAGGGGGCAGCAGGAGGGGAGTACACAACTATATATATATATTCTACCTGATATTGTCACGCCATAATTACTTCCACTAGATATAAAATAATTGTTATTTATTCATCCATTATTGGTGATATTACTGGTATTATTATACATATTGGTGATGAAAACCGCTGGTGTGTGGTTAATGTGATGAGTGCGTTAAGACGGAGTGTGGTTAATGTGATGAGTGCGTTGAGATGGGGGTGTGATGAGTGTGTTGAGATGGAGTGTGTTAAGAGCATGTTGATGTGAGGGTACAGTACTTGTGTCAGTATGTGAGCCAGTGTGACCCATGGTTCTATAATACTGTGTTGTTTGATGTTGTGGTGTGTCCAGTGTGACATTGATGTATTACAGGACTAACAAGAGAGACGTTGACGTACCAGAACGCACTTGCTAAACGAGGGAGGGGGGTAGGGGAGGTGGAGGTAGTGAACACAGGAAAATCGAGCTTGTTGTGTTGCGTTGTGTTGTGTTCGCCATCACTGCTGGTCCTCCCTCTTAGAATGTGATGATCGTATCGATATAGCAAGCGAGCCTACGACGTACCTAAACATGCTTACTAAATTAGGTAGAAAGTTGTTGTAAGATCCATTTGGTATGTGGCACTGTTTTTGTCATTAGTGTGTGTGTGTGTGTGTGTGTGTGTGTGTGTGTGTGTGTGTGTGTGTGTGTGTAATAATAATAATAATTAACGGTTTATTGAAGAGCTTGGCAGCCAGAAGGCTGAAAATATACAGTTACATATTTGGGGAATGGGTTACGAATTACAAATAATATACAAGTAACATAAGTGTGTGTGTGTATGTGTGTGTGTGTGTGTGTGTGTGTGTGTCTGTGTCTGTGTCTGTGTCTGTGTCTGTGTGTGTGTGTGTGTGTGTGTGTGTGTGTGTGTCCACCGACTTAAAGTAGAGGGACTGACTGACTGACGGACGGACGAGGTGGTGCCTGCCTGAGACCTATCCACACCGACCCTCACCTTCCTACTTATTCCAGTACATACAGTACTGAGACATGTTGGTGTACGCTGAGGGGCAACTCCGCCCTGCTGATTTAGGTCAACAAGACTCCGTCAGCTGATGTATGTAAACACGATCTGGTCAGTTGATATATGTAATCAAGGTTTGCCTAGCTAATGTGTCTAAACACGTTCTGGACAACTGATTTGTGTTAGCAAGATCTGACTGAACAAGACCTGACCTGCTGATAATCGTACTTATCTGTTATAGATGGATTCTCGCCTCTTATTGAAAACACTTATCGATTTTTATGTTGGTCCGTTGTCAGAGAAAACGACGGTAACTGTCACCTCCCTGTACTAGACCTTGTCGTCGTCTGGTCCAGTAACTGTCACCTCCCTGTACTAGACCTTGTCGTCGTCTGGTCCAGTAACTGTCACCTCCCTGTACTAGACCTTGTCGTCGTCTGGGCCAGTTGGTGTGTATGACTCAGTGACCATAACGAGACGGTGTTTCTGTCCGTTGGTGATGTTCGTGTTGTGGTTATCACTTAACACGAGAATATTGTGCAGAAAATTTACTCCTGATGGGAGATAGAGGAATTTGGGGCTAGTTGTAAGTGATCCCCGGAACCTAACCTTGAATCAACTAACCCTAACCTAACCCTGAATTATGTCTAACATAACCTGTCTTAATCAAACATAACGTAAACTTCCCATAACTTAGCTATTCTACCAGTAAACTCAGCAACTTTGTACAACGAAAATTTGAGGGGATTAAACAACATCGTAGAACTTAATATTATACAACATTTACCCCGATACTGTGATTAGTGACCCCCGTGGTTGGTGGTCTTACTACAATATAACCCCCCCCCCTCTCCCCCCATCTTGACTATCACTACTGTGCGGCCTCACCTACAGAGCCGCTTGTGAGGCGAGGAGCAGTATATATGCGGCTAATTGTACAGTATATGGTAGACTTATAAACAGTAAAAGTGGGTCCCTGTTGGGGGCAGTGTGGATACAGTACACTGCCCGACACTGTAGTCGACCACCTTCACTTCCCTACTTGTTAGTGAGGCACCAAGACACAGTTGGGTGAACTGGTGTTGTCCAGGGCGCAAACCAGAAGTCTTTAGGATAGGAAACAACTGATGTATTCACTCGACCGCTGCCCTCGACGTGGAAATGTACAGGTGTAGGTGTACACGGTTGTGTGTCCTGGGTGTAGACAATATATTGGGTTAGTAGTGTGTAGTGATGTGCAATAGGTGTACGCAGTATTTGTGTGTCGTAGTTGTAAGCAAAGGCGATGGTGTAGATTGGGTGTAGGCTCAAGAAACAGCTCTCTCACCTAACCCTCCCTCCCTCTTTGTTACAGAATGTGATACTCGCTACACTTAACACGGACCCTCATAATAATACCATAACTCATCACCTTCACTTAGCACTAAACCTACAAAGTTGGTCTTTATGTTAACATTTCTGTGAACCAGTTGTGAGGAGTCTTGTGGCTGGGTCGCCATCTTGCCGCAGTGCGCCTGCTCGTGGCGTCACAACACTCGTGCATCTCCTACATATTAGTCACATTAATTTGCATAAATAATAACCACTTATCGTCGAGCTACACCATAATTACGTCCGCAGGGTAAACACTGTTGGTTTGTTATGATTGTATCATATTATTCAGTTGTGAATGCTTCTTCCATCCCTCTGACGATATACAGTATTTATTTACCGCTGATTTGTCTGGCCTGTCCCTCAACACCGTTTACGGCTTATAATCCTCCCTCGTGTTCACTCACGCAGCAGAGTTTTAACAGCTGAGAGAGACAGAGTAGAGGCGAGTGTTGTGATAACGGAGGCCAGCGAGGTCATAACAACACGAGAAAACTGTTTTATTTTACTTAAGAATCTTAGCCTCCTGATGTAGGCTGCCACTGTACGGTACTGTAGGAGTGCTTCGTCCAGTTACCACACACACACCCACCCACACACACACACACACACACACAACACACACACACACACACACACACACACACACACACACACCCACCCACCCACCACCTACCCACGCACACCCACCCACCTACCCACGCACACCCACCCACACACCACCCACCTACCCGCACACCACCCACCCACCCACCTGCCCCTATTTAACATGGTGTACATTATATTACAGAATTAAGTGAAATAGATAAGGCTCTCATGGTTCAGGCGCCTACTGTTGCATGACACTCAGTGTGGGCAGCGAGAGGTGTGGCCACAGTGTATTGGTATGGAAGAGTGTGCACAAACTACCACTGTGGTAGGGGTGCAGGGCAGTGAAACTTTTGATAACGAACGTCCACAAGCCTCCCTCAATAATGTACACACACACACACACACACACACACACACACACACACACACACACACACACACACACACACACACACTTGCCCTCCACATCCACCTAGACTTCCTCTCTCCCCCCTCACATGCTTTTTCCCTCAACATTCTTTCCCCTCACTCTCTCTCTCCCACATTCCCCACACATCCTCTCTCCCACACTTCTCCCCCCTCCACACATCTCCCCTCCACATCTCCCCCTCCACATCTCTCCCCCTCCACACATCTCCCCCTCCACACATCTCCCTCGCCACACATCTTTCCCCACACACAGTTCCCCACATCTCCCCCTCCACACATCTTTCCCCACACGGCTCCCCCTCCACACACTTCCCCTCCACACATCTTTCTCCACACAGCTCCCCCTCCACACACCTCCCCCTCCCACCTCCCCCCCTCACACACACCTCCCCTCACACACCTCCCCTCCCACCCTACCTCCCCCCTCCACCTTACCTCCCCCAACTTACTAAACTCATTTTACATATCAGGTTTTTGTCACTCCTCGCCCTCACTGCCGGGGGAAAATGTGGCCAACTTTGACGAGAAGAGTTATAACGTGAGACATACTAACGTTATAAGTGGTGTAGTCGTGCACAGCCTTACCTCATGGACAGACAGACAGACAGATAGATAGATAGATAGACAGATCACACACACACTCTCTCTCTCTCTCTCTCTCTCTCTCTCTCTCTCTCGGAAGAATTTTGCCTGGAGGGGGGCGGTCTTTGCAATAGTCAGGTTCCCCCTTGAATGCCCGTCTGGAGTCGCCACCGAGAGAGAGAGAGAGAGAGAGAGGATGATACGGGATAGAACAGGATGGGAAAGAAGTGTAAGGGAAAGAGGGGATAGATGAGAGGGATGTGAGATGGGAAGAAATGATGATAGAGAGAGGAAAGGGAAGGAGAAAGGGGAAAAAAGCGAGAGAATGAAAGAAGAGAAAGCGAGAGAAGGAGAGAGAGAAGGAGAGGGATAATCGAAGGAAGGAATGGAGGAGGGGAAAGGGGGAGAGAGATGGGGGTAAGAGAAGAAAGGGAATTAAAGATGAGAGAGAGAGAGAGAGAGAGAGAGAGAGAGAGAGAGAGAGAGAGAGCCATCAGCGATAATTAGAAAGTCAGAGGAAAAAGAAAGAATAGAAAAGAAAAAAGTCAGTGATATGAAGGAGATGACTGAGGAGAAAATAAAGAAAAAATACAATAATTCAACCCCCCTCCCCCTCCTCCCCCCCTCCCAAGTAGAGAGGAAGACCGCTTGAGGTGAAGAGGATGTTAGGGGTGAGGGAGGTGGAAAGGAAGGAGGAGGGTTGTGTGTTGCTTGGAGGGCGGTGGTGGTGGTGGTGTAGGGAGGGGAAGGGTAAGTAGTGTTGAGATATTTTATTATTTTATCATCATCATCATCATCATCACCATCATCATCATCATCATCATCATCATCACCACCACCACCACTACCACCACCACCACCACCACCACCACCACCACCACCACCACCACCACCACCACCACCACCACCACCACCACCATCATCACCATCATCACCATCATCATCATCACCACTACCACCACCACCACCACCATCATCACCATCATCATCATCATCACCACCATCACCACCATCATCACCATCATCATCATGGCACCCGTGTCGTTAATAAATCTCTTGGCATAATACATTTTAATGAGACGAGCTGCAGCACAAGACCACATATATATTCTAGTCTAGTTAGGTCAAAGGTCATGCAGGAGCGTCATAGGTCAGAACGCCTGCCTGTGTATAGAGAGGTTGTGTGAATGTATGTCGTTGCCACCAGGTATAGTGTAAGGCATTATAGTCACCTGTCCTGATCTGGTTAATAATGATAATAATTGTTTTACCTTACCACTAAAGTTTCAGATAAGAAAGTTTACGTATTTTTGTCTTCTCCACATAGTTCATTTTCACTTAGTTTGATAATTGGATTCCTTCCCTTATATTAGCGTTCAGATAGTCAACTTACTCTGTGACATTTTACGATACCTTTAAAGTTAAGAGAAAATTACGAAAATCATGTGGAAAAATTCTTGCCCGTGTCTTCAGTTTTCACGTGAGAGTGTGTCGGTAATCACTCAAGCAACCTTCGTAAAAAAAAATTTCCTGCTGGTGCATATGTATGAGGCGATGCACCAAAAACTATCTGTACTCCGGGTGATCGATGAATCTCAGAATGAACACTGTGACTCCTGTTGTCTCGGTAGGGTTGTCAAAAGCCTTCGTCCGTTGTGTCATATTTTATCAACACAATTTTGTATATATATATATTTTTTTAAGCGACTCAGCGATGGTATTTTGATGTATTATTTATTATTGTTATTATTATTATTATTATTATTATTATTAGTAGTAGTAGTAGTAGTAGTAGTATTAGTAGTAGTAGTAGTAGTAGTACGAGAGTGTTTACATGTTGCGAGGGTGTATGGGGGAAAGAGGATGAGGTGAGAGAACATGAAGGACCTTGGCTTGAGGTGTGAGGCAGGATGGTGTGTTGTTGATGGGCACCAGTCCTCCCCGCCCCTCCGCCCTGCCCTGCTCCGGCCCGCCCCGCCCCGGCCCGCCCTGCCCCCCGCCCCGGCCCGCCCCGCCCGCCTTGCCTGTGACCCTGTAGCAGTGTGGTGTTTACTGAGATGGTGTTGGTCTCTCTTCTTTTTCCCTCTCTATCTCTTCCGTCTTTTATTCTTCCTCTGTCTTCCCTTTCCTTTCTCCCTCTTTTCCTCCTCCGTTTTCCTGATCCTTCTTTCTTTCTCTCCTCATCCGTATTCTCTCTCCTCCCTTTCCCTCTCCTCCTCTCCCTCCCACTCTCCCTCTCATCCTCTCCTTCCCTCCCACCCTCCTCTCTCCATCCTCCTCCCTCTCTCCTCTCCCTCTCTTCCCCTCCCTCTCTCTCCCTCCCACTCCTCTCCCTCCTCGACTCCTCCCTCCCCCCCACACTCCTCCCATCCCCCCGTTACATCCTTTATAAATCACAGGAAAAAAACAAGTATGAGACGTGAGTGTGACAAGTGTGAAGATGATGACCCGAACGGAGGTGTGGTGAGGCCAGTGTGTCATGGGTGTAGCGGGAGAGGTGAGGCCAGGGTGTAGTGTGGCGGAGAGGTGTGGCCAGGGTGTAGTGTGGCGGAGAGATGTGGCCAGGTGGTGTGTCCTGGGTGTGGAGAGAGGTGTAGGGTGTAGTGTGTCATGGGTGTAGCGGAGAGGTGAGGCCAGGGTAGTGTGTCATGGGTGTAGGAGAGGTGAGGCCAGGGTGTGTGTGTCATGGGTGTAGGGAGAGGTGAGGCCAGGGTGTAGTGTGTCATGGGTGTCAGCGGAGAGGTGTAGGGTGTAGGTGTGTCATGGGTGTAGCGGAGAGGTGAGGCCAGGGTGTAGTGTGTGCATGGGTGTGGCGGAGAGGTGAGGCCAGGGTGTAGGTGTGTCCTGGGTGTAGTGGAGAGGTGGTGTGTGGCCAGGGTGTGTCATGGGTGTAGCGGAGAGGTGAGGCCAGGGTGTAGTGTGTCATGGGTGTAGGCAGAGGTGAGGCCAGGGTGTAGTGTGTCATGGGTGTAGCGGAGAGGTGAGGCCAGGGTGTAGTGTGTCATGGGTGTAGCGGAGAGGTGAGGCCAGGGGTGTAGTGTGTCATGGGTGTGGTGGAGAGGGTGAGGCCAGGTGTAGTGTGTCATGGGTAGTGGAGAGGTGAGGCCAGGGTGTAGTGTGTGTCATGGGTGTAGCGGAGAGGTGAGGCCAGGGTGTAGTGTGTCATGGGTGTAGCGGAGAGGTGTGGCCAGGGTGTAGGCGGAGAGGTGGCTGGGGTGTAGTGTGTCATGGGTGTAGCGGAGAGGTGAGGCCAGGGTGTGGTGTGTCATGGGTGTAGCGAGAGGTGTGGCCAGGGGTGTAGTGTGGCGGAGAGGTGAGGCCAGGGTGTAGAGTGTCTTGGGTGTAGCGGAGAGGTGAGGCCAGGGTGTAGTGTGGCGGAGAGGTGAGGCCAGGGTGTAGTGTGTCATGGGTGTAGCGGAGAGGTGAGGCCAGGGGTGTAGTGTGTCATGGGTGTAGGGAGAGGTGAGGCCAGGGTGTAGTGTGTCATGGGTGTGGCGGAGAGGTGAGGCCAGGGTGTAGTGTGTCATGGGTGTGAGGGAGAGGTGGCCGGGGTGTAGTGTGTCGGAGAGGTGAGGCCAGGGTGTGTGTGTCATGGGTGGAGAGGTGAGGCCAGTAGTGTGGCGGAGAGGTGAGGCCAGGGTGTAGAGTGTCTTGGGTGTAGCGGAGAGGTGTGGCCGGGGTGTAGTGTGTCATGGGTGTAGCGAGAGGTGAGGCCAGGGTGTAGTGTGGCGGAGAGGAGGCCAGGGTGTAGAGTGTCTTGGGTGTAGCGGAGAGGTGAGGTCAGGGTGTAGTGTGTCATGGGTGTAGTGGAGAGGTGAGGTCAGGGTGTAGTGTGTCATGGGTGGGAGAGGAGGCCAGGGTGTCTTGGGTGTAGGAGAGGTATACTGTGTCCTGGGTGTAGCGGAGAGGTGTGGCAGGTGTAATGTGTCATGGGTGTAGCGGAGGAGGTGAGGCCAGGGTGTCTTGGGTGTAGGGAGAGGGTTGGGAGAGGTTGTAATGATTCCTTGGTGTATCGGAGAGGCTTGGGTGTAGTGGAGAGGGTGTAGTGTGTTCTGGGCGTGGTGGACAGGGTGTAATGAGTCCTAGGTGTAGTTGAGAGGGTGTAGTAAAGGGGCCTGGGTGTAGTGTAGTGTATCCTGGGGGCGTGGGGTAGCCTTCAAGTGTCCGTCTTAAGGGGGTGTGGTGTGTAAACGAAGGTGAGGTGTCCCATGGGATTAATCACCTTAACTAGGTATTATCCCAGGTGTTCCAAAATTACCCCCTGGGACACCTTGGGACACCGTGGGACACCCTCTTTAAGTAGTGTTGATGTCCCAGATTTTATAAAGAGAGCATGGCCAAGGTGACGTCATGTAGTGTGTCCTAAAATATCATAGAGGACATTATTGAGCGCTCTTAATGACCGAGTCTACCATGACATGTCGAAAAATACTAAGGACATTTATATATGACTAATACTCGTAGTGTTTAAGGCCGTCTCGGAATGTCCTAAAATTACTTAAAACAACAAATATGTCCTAAAATTACTTGAAACAACAATACATGTCCTAAGATTTTAAAACAACCTAACATGTCCTAAAATTACTTAAAACAACAAAATATATCCTAAAATTACTTAGAAACAACAAAATATATCCTAAAATTACTTAAAACAAAATATGTCCTAAAGTTATTTAAAGCAACCTAATATGTCCTAAAATGTCTTAAAAAGATTAAAATGTCCTTTAAGAGTACAGTACCACAATCCTCCCTGTGTCAAAAATAACTCTGAGGACACAACAGGACACCAAGACGTGACCATAAAAGGTCGTTGGTTTCGTACGTTGATTTACATTCAGGATCAGCTGTTTGATGTCAACAAGGCTGGAGAGAGAGAGAGAGAGAGAGAGAGAGAGAGAGAGGGTGTTTGACTCATTTTCACTGACGTCACTCCTTCCCTACCCTCGAAAATTCTCTCTCTCTCTCTCTCTCTCTCTCTCTCTCTCTCTCTCTCTCTCTCTCTCTCTCTCTCTCTCTCTCTTCGTCTCTTTAATTCATCCTCCTTCTCCCTTTTATCTCTTCCTCCTTTGTCTTCAATTACTTTTATCTCCCCCTCTCCTCTGCCTTCTTTTTGTTACCTTTTCTTCCCATTCTTCTCTCCACCACTTCTCCCTCCCTCCATATCTCCCATACGAGTGCTCATTTCCCTTCCTCTCCATCATATTAGTAGCCTCCTCCCTCCCTCCTCCCTCCCTCCTCCCTCCCTCCCTCCCTCCCTCCCTCCCTCCTCTCTCCCTCACACCATTCTTGCCCCTATCATGTTATGGATCTTCTTCTTCTTCTTCTTCTTTTGTTATCCCGTGTGTCTTCTTCTCTTCCTCCCTTCCTATCTTTCCTCCCTTCCTACCTTTCCTCCCTTCCTATCTTCCTCCTTCCTATCTTTCCTCCCTTCCTATCTTTCCTCCCTTCCTATCTTTCCTCCCTTCCTATCTTTCCTCCCTCCCTTCTTCAATTATTTTATGGGTCTGTCTCACCCCTCCCTCTTCTTTCTTCTCCCTCCTCCCTCTCCTTCCCTCTCCTCCCTCTCTCCTCCCCTCCCTCTCCTCCCTCCATCATCATACCAGTCTCCTCCTAGATACCTCTTCTCATCCTCCATTATATTATGAGACTCGTTCTCCTTACTCCGCTCCCCTCGTCTCCTTCGTCATCTGGAGTGTCCTCCCTCCTCCCTCCCTCCCTCCCTCCCTCCCTCTTTCGCTCCCTCACTCTCCTCCTATACCTTCCTCCCTCCCTCCCCCTCCCTCCCTCTCTCTCCCGTCATCTCCTCTCCCCTTCCTCTCTCCTTCCCTTATCATTCTCGCCCCCCCCCTTCCCTCCCTCCTTCTTTCCTCCTTTTTCCGTCTTGTGTACTTCCTTCCCCTCTTCCCTCCCCTCGTTTCCTCTCTCTGTCATCTCGTCTCTGCCTCTCACCCTCCTTGCCTCCTCTCTCTCTCCTCTGCTGCTGTTCCTCCTCCTCCTATCTCCTCCTTCCTTCCTCTCTCCTCTCCTTCTCCGGGGTGTGGTGAGGGCGGGGGCACGCCAGTTAGTGTTCCGGAGGAGGAGAGGTAGGGTGGGGGGTGGTGGTGTGGGGGTCTCAGTCCTGGAAAGCCATCAAACCCAGTCCCCGTCAAGCCTAGGAATCCCAGCCTCCTCCCCACCCCATGAAGGGTTAGAGCCCAGCCCCGTGAAGGGTTAGAGTACAGCCCCGTGAAGGTTAGAGAGTACAGCCCCCATCTTAACCAGCCCTATAAAACCACCATGGTGTTTCCTCCTCCCTCAGGACGTCGCTTTAACCCTCAACGACACGTCTTGAGTTGTACCGGGAGTACCTCTGATTGGCCCTGGATGCCTCTTAGGATTTTCTGAATGTTTCTGGCTGCCTATAAGGTCTTCTGATTTGTCCTGGATATCTATAGGATTTTCTGATAGGTCCTGGATGACTATAAGGTTTTCCTGATCGGTCCTGAATGCCTATAAGGATTTCTGATCGGTCCTGGCTGCCTGTTAGGATTTTCTGATCGGTCCTGGATGTCTATAAGGTTTTCCCGATTGGTCCTGGATACCTATAAGGTTTCCTGATTGATCTTGGCTGCCTATAAGGTCTTCTGATCGATCCTGGATTCCTATAAGTTTTCCTGATCGGTCCTGGATACCTATAAGATCTTCTGATTGGTCCTTGCTGCCTACAAGGTTTTCTAATCGGTTCTGGTTGCCTCTGCGGTCTTCCTGATTGCTATTAGTTGCCTTCAGATCTTGATGGGTCTTGACTGGTTCTGCCGTCAATGTTGGTTGGTTCTGTTGCTGGTAGTGAGGTAGAGTGTGTGTGTGGAGGGGAACTGATGTGGGTGTGTGGGGGTGTGGGTGTGAGGATGTGGGGTGTATGGGTGTTGATGTGAGGGTGTTGGTGTGTGGGTGTATGGGTATTGATGTGAAGGTGTGGAGGATGTGGGTGTATGGGTGTCAATGTAGGGTGTTGGTGTGATGATGTGGGTGTACTGTATGGGTGTTGATGTGTGAAGATGTGGGTGTATGGGTGTTAATGTGAGGGTGTTGGTGTGATGATGTGGGTGTACTGTATGGGTGTTGATGTGTGGGTGTAGGTATTGGTCCCCTTGAGAACTTAACACCGGTCCTAATGGTCAGATTGTACGTGTTATGACTGAGAGTTACTTTATGTCACGCTGTTAAATATATGCTAGTGTTGGAAGCTCAGTCACCACTACAACCGGCCGAGAAATACATTAACTCTCCGCGTATCTCAAAGGCTCGTATGTTATTTTTTTCCTCCTCGTAGCTGGAGATGAGAGAACACATCTTAGTCCCGGTAGAAGTCCTTGTGTCTTCAGCTTCAGGGAGCAAATAAGATGCTTCCTCACGTCTCCAGTTATAGAGGTGGAATGGAACGTTAGAGTCTTTCCTGTTTTCTTCAGCTCTTGTAATGTTTCCACAACTTTCGGGTTGGGTTGGGTTGGGTTGGGTTGGGTTGGGTTGGTTTGGTTTGGGTTGGGTTGGGTTGGGTTGGGTTGGGTTGGGTTGGGTTGGGTTGGGTTGGTTTGGGTTGGGTTGGGTTGGGTTGGGTTGGGTTGGGTTGGGTTGGGTTGGGTTGGTTTGGGTTGGGTTGGGTTGGGTTGGGTTGGGTTGGGTTGGGTTGGGTTGGGTTGGTTTGGGTTGGGTTGGGTTGGGTTGGGTTGGGTTTGGTTTGGTTTGGGTTGGGTTGGGTTGGGTTGGGTTGGGTTGGGTTGGGTTGGGTTGGTTTGGGTTGGGTTGGGTTGGGTTGGGTTGGGTTGGTTTTGGTTTGGGTTGGTTTGGGTTGGGTTGGGTTGGGTTGGGTTGGTTTGGGTTGGGTTGGTTTGGGTTGGGTTGGGTTGGGTTGGTTTGGGTTGGGTTGGGTTGGGTTGGTTTAGGGTCGAGGGAGGGATTATCTCTAGTGATCTTACGTGTATTCTGGATGACCCCCCGCCACCCACCCACCCACCCACCCACCCACACACGGCTCCAACCATCCCTATATAGTTACTGTTCACTACCATGAACGGGATCACACAACATGCTATTTAATAACCTAAATCTAACATGTGTACATCAGGAAGGTTTTCAATAGACCCACAGCTGTCAAAGGTCAGTCATGCTGATATTATTACTACTGTACAAATTATATCTAACTTTCAGGTTAAATAAACTGATTCACTGCAATTCAACTTAATATTCAGAATCATTAAAAACTTTCCCCGGTATTAGAGGCTTGAGAGGAGAGAGAGATTTTGTTTATCGGGACTCGCTCAGATGTTGGTTTCTCTGATTCAGGTTAACTCCCTCACCTCAGTAGTAGTTTTTAAATGTGGTCGAGTCGCTGTGTACTTTTTGACGCCATTTTGGACGAAGTAATTGTTTAAGTCCATTACTCAGGTGTGTACGTTCTCACTTGTCAAGCTCGGAAAATTCAGCATTAACTTCTTCCTTCTTCTTCCTTCTTCCTTCCTTCTTCTTCTTCCTTCCTTCTTCTTCTTCCTTCCTCCTTCCTTCTTCTTCTTCCTTCCTTCTTCTTCTTCCT
Organism: Homarus americanus; assembly: GCF_018991925.1. Taxonomy (NCBI): domain Eukaryota; kingdom Metazoa; phylum Arthropoda; class Malacostraca; order Decapoda; family Nephropidae; genus Homarus; species Homarus americanus. The sequence continues at coordinate 4,414,063 of NW_024712526.1, read as the reverse complement.
TCCTTCTTCTTCTTCTTCCTTCTTCCTTCTTCTTCCTTCTTTTTCTTCATCATCATCATCATCATCATCATACGCGGCGCTGAACATGACCACATATCTGAATGACCGTAATGATGATGACCTTAATAATAGTGAACAGAAGCTGGATGTAATTGAACCCGTTGGAACAAGCTTTGAACACACTTAAATGCAGGGTTACCACAATCATTGAAAATCCTGGAAAAGTCATGGAAAACTGGAAGGAAAAAAACCCCGGCAACTTTCAACACTTACGATGACTGTTTTGTTGTTGTTGTTTTAATAATAATAACTTACATTGTATATATTATGCCTTTTAACATTATATTCCCCAAGGTTCAACGTGTGTATGATGTGCGTATGAGGGTAATAACCTAGAGAGGGAAGGAAGGGTGACTTAACCTTTTGAGTTAGTTAGAAAAATACTTAGTCGATTAGGAGAGAAAACTAAAATATATTACTGTAAACTGTAGAATTTCAATTAGACGCGAGAATGTTTTTTTTGTGGGGGTGGGGGAGGGTCGCTGCATTGACAAGTCCCACAGAAGCCTTTTAATAAGTGATCTGGTCCTGGAAAATGGCATTGTGGTTTGTGTGGGAACTCTTTAAATGGCTTTGGATATAATGTATAAACGTCTTTTAACGTGACCTGTATTTTATGATTCTCACCTTGTCCTTTATTTGTGTAATTTTAACCAGACCTGTACCCTCAGATAACTTTAACCAGACCTGTACCCTCAGATCACTTTAACCAGACCTGTACCCTCAGATCACTTTAACCAGACCTGTACCCTCAGATCACTTTAGCCAGACCTGTACCCTCAGATCACTTTGCAGACCTGTACCCTCAGATCACTTTAACCAGACCTGTACCCTCAGATAACTTTAACCAGACCTGTACCCTCAGATCACTTTAACCAGACCTGTACCCTCAGATAACTTTAACCAGACCTGTACCCTCAGATAACATTAACCAGACCTGTACCCTCAGATAACTTTAACCAGACCTGTACCCTCAGATCACTTTAACCAGACCTGTACCCTCAGATAACTTTAACCAGACCTGTACCCTCAGATAACTTTAACCAGACCTGTACCCTCAGATCACTTTAACCAGACCTGTACCCTCAGATAACTTTAACCAGACCTGTACCCTCAGATAACTTTAACAGACCTGTACCCTCAGATAACTTTAACCAGACCTGTACCCTCAGATAACATTAACCAGACCTGTACCCTCAGATAACATTAACCAGACCTGTACCCTCAGATAACTTTAACCAGACCTGTACCCTCAGATAACATTAACCAGACCTGTACCCTCAGATAACATTAACCAGACGTGTACTTTAAAACAAGGCGCGTAAACTTAACCAATAAAAGTGTGTGAAGATTGTGCCAGTGATACAGTGATGATGGCTGGGGCCGGCGTTCATGCATACATAACAACATGAGTGTGATAGCTGTGTGGTGATAAAACTCATGGAAAACTTAAATAAGTTTACGTGTGGAGCAGAGGCGACCTGGCGGATGTCTTACACTTTGGCAGGTAGTGGTGTGAAGGTGGGTGGGGAGGTGAAGTGGGTAGGTGGTAGTGGTGTGAGGTGGGTGGGGAGGTGAAGTGGGTAGGTGGTAGTGGTGTGAGGTGGGTGGGAGGTGAAGTGGGTGGGGAGGTGAAGTGGGTGAGGTGGTAGTGGTGTGGAGGTGGGTGGGGAGGTGAAGTGGGTAGGTGGTAGTGGTGTGAGGTGGGTAGGGAGGTGGTGGTGGGCAGGTGGGTTATAGGTGTGACTGCTTGTAGTGGTAGTGGTGGTGGTGACGGATGCGGCTGGCGGTGGTGATGGTGTTAGGAAGGGGTTGATGTCATCATCATCATCCGTCACCACATGATCATATCTCACCACTACACCTTCCCTCATCACCAACTCTATATAACTGGGGAGGCTCTTGGCCCTTTGTCACCACTACAGGGACACACAGCTCACCATTATCACCACTACAAGGAGATGTACCACCACCACCACCACGAGTCTTAGCCACATAATATCGTTTCAATCCAAACAAATATATTTACACACAGGTCATGGCGGCTGCATCTTCAGTACACCAATGTGGAAACTACATTTTTTAGTCCCCGTAGAAGTTAGCCCTGGGTGGGTGGGTGGATATAGAAGGGTGTTTGTCTGTCCGTTCCTGCAGTCAGAGTTGGTTTCCCTCACAACTTTCAGGGGCTCAGTGGGTGTGACAGTGTGTTATGACAGAGGCCCGGGGAGGAGGGTGGCACTACGACTACTTATCATGGCTTCTGTCTGTAATTTTATATAGATTTAATAAATTATGATACGGATAAAAATATTACTAGACGTTATTTTTCACATAATAATAATACTTCCTCTCACCTCATCACAGTTTGTGTTCCAGACGAAAAACTGTCGTTGTGTTCTTGTTGTCAGGGTGTGTTGAGTTCGTGCCTACAGGATCGCCTTTGCAGACAGGAGGCGAGGGCACGTATGTCGGGCGAACCTTCCATAATTTGAGGAATGCCTGGCGCTGTCGGAAGCTCGTGTTGGCAATGGTGGGTGACTCATCCGGCGGGTGTTAGGACAAGTCACCCCGGATATCCTCTCTGCAAGGCTGTGTGCTGGGAAGTGTTGATGACTGACCACTCAGGAGACTTGAGCGCCGCTAACATCCACCATCTGTAGGGACGTTGAACCACCACATCCAGCATGTGTTAGAGGAGATGGTTGAATGTTTACGGTGGTAATACTGTGCTGGTTTTGTATCGTTGACACTGTCGTGTATCTCCAGAGAATATCGCCTAAGCCACCGTAAATCTTAAATCTCTGCAGGCAACCTGACCACAACTGCCAGTACACATGCAGTTTTTCTGTCGAATAACACACACACACACACACACACACAGTTATGAGTAAGTTTTCTTGCATCATGAAGTGAGGTACAGGTTTTCACTATGTTGTAGTGAAAACATGTACAATTCCCTCTTGACAGAACACACTGGTAGACATTGCATGACCTCACACACTCGTTACAGAATATTATATCCTTGGAGGTGAGGCTATACTGTCAGGGACACTAGTTACTGCACTCAGAGCTAAAATTATCAGTAGTAATATATCGTTACCTAGATAATATGTTCTGACGGCATTACCAGAAGGCGCAGCACTGGTGGCAGAAAGTGATGGGCGAACCATATGTGGAGCTTGTATTACTACGTGTGTGTGTGTGTGTGGTTCAGGCTGACCTCAGTGTCTGTTAAAACACCACAACACAAGTCCCGGGTTATGAGGGGCTACCAACACGTCGACACTCAGTTTATTAATGGTGTCCAGCAGCCTCCACGTGTTGACCAAACAGTGTGGGAGAGTAATGCGCGAGGGAGGTGTCAACTCACGCTGCCTCTCACCTTGTGACTCATAACACAGCAGCCTGGGGATTGTCGTGGTGAGTGTTATAAGACTTAGGCATCTAGTCAAAGGGGGTAGGTAGTCTTCTCAGTTAGTGGAGTCTGTTTACTTGCCTCTGTCAATAACGGGCCGACAGCCTCCCGCCACCACTTGACAGCTTCCGTCCACTTCATCTTCTTAATGCCAACATCTCCTCACACCATTTATTTACATAACACTAATCAAAACAGACCTGGTAGCGAACAAACAAACTCCCAGTAAACTCTGACGACTTAAACTGCACTTAGAAACTATTAAAAATTTCACCAGTTGAACAAAATAAAAACACGATCGGTGGTGCATACCTCGGCTGACGTCACGCACCACCACACTGTCCTGACACACACCCCGGCTGGTGGTGAGTAAAGTCGTCTGTGTCAGTCTGTGTGTATCTGCGTGTGTTTGATGGTCTGTCTGTCTGTCTGTTTCATTTTGTGTTACTTGTAACATTAGAAAGCCAGTTGTACCCACGGCAATACGGAGTAGTGTTGGGTATTATCTTAACAGGTATTATTCTCACACACACACACACACACACACCACACACACACACACACACAACTTGAATAATTTAGAAGTGTTATTAAGTGGCCACACAGTCCTCAAAGGCGAAGATGGTACCGTTCTCCTGCATTCTCGACCTTATACACAGTTCCTGCATCTCCTTAGTTAAAACAGATAAGGGCTGTTCTTGGTAAATATAAGTTAATATTGCTTCAAGTTTATTATACTACGACGCTCGGCGAATTATGGTATAGCACTGTCTTGTGTCTGTGGTGGGTTTGTAGGTAACACTGGTGCTGGGTGTCTGGGTCGATGTCTGTCTGCCTAGGTTGGTGTCTTCTGACTGGGGTGACCGTCTGCGTGTTTGGGTGGATGTCTGCTTGTGTGGGAGGATGTCTGCATGTATAGGTGGATGCCTGTATGTCTGTGGTGTCTGCATGTATAGGTGGATGCCTGTATGTCTGGGAGGGTGTCTGCATGTATAGGTGGATGCCTGTATGCCTGGGAGGATGTCTGCATGTAGGTGGATGCCTGTATGTCTGGGAGGGTGTCTGCATGTATAGGTGGATGCCTGTATGTCTGGGAGGATGTCTGCATGTATAGGTGGATGCCTGTATGTCTGGGAGGATGTCTGCATGTATAGGTGGATGCCTGTATGTCTGGGAGGTGTCTGCATGTATAGGTGGATGCCTGTATGTCTGGGGGGGGTCTCTGCATGTATAGGTGGATGCCTGTATGTCTGGGGTGTCTGCATGTCTGAGTGGATGTCTGCATGTCTGAGTGGATGTCTGCATGTCTGGAAGGATGTCTGCATGTATAGGTGGATGCCTGTATGTCTGGGAGGGTGTCTGCATGTATAGGTGGATGCCTGTATGTCTGGGAGGGTGTCTGCATGTATAGGTGGATGCCTGTATGTCTGGGAGGGTGTCTGCATGTATAGGTGGATGCCTGTATGTCTGGGAGGGTGTCTGCATGTATAGGTGGATGCCTGTATGTCTGCGGAGGGTGTCTGCATGTATAGGTGGATGCCTGTATGTCTGGGAGGGTGTCTGCATGTATAGGTGGATGCCTGTATGTCTGGGAGGGTGTCTGCATGTATAGGGGTGTGGATGCCTGTTATGTCTGGGAGGGTGTCTGCATGTCTGAGTGGATGTCTGCATGTCTGAGTGGATGTCTGCATGTCTGGAAGGATGTCTGCATGTATAGGTGGATGCCTGTATGTCTGGGAGGTGTTTGCATGTATAGGTGGATGCCTGTATGTCTGGGAGGGTGTCTGCATGTATAGGTGGATGCCTGTATGTCTGGGAGGGTGTCTGCATGTATAGGTGGATGCCTGTATGTCTGGGAGGTGTCTGCATGTAGGTGGATGCCTGTATGTCTGGGAGGTGTCTGCATGTATAGGTGGATGCCTGTATGTCTGGGAGGGTGTCTGCATGTATAGGTGGATGCCTGTATGTCTGGGAGGGTGTCTGCATGTATAGGTGGATGCCTGTATGTTCTGGGAGGGTGTCTGCATGTATAGGTGGATGCCTGTATGTCTGGGAGGGTGTCTGCATGTATAGGTGGATGCCTGTATGTCTGGGAGGGTGTCTGCATGTATAGGTGGATGCCTGTATGTCTGGGTGTCTGCATGTATAGGTGGATGCCTGTATGTCTGGGAGGGTGTCTGCATGTATAGGTGGATGCCTGTATGTCTGGGAGGGTGTCTGCATGTATAGGTGGATGCCTGTATGTCTGGGAGGGTGTCTGCATGTCTGAGTGGATGTATGCATGTCTGAGTGGATGTCTGCATGTCTGGAAGGATGTCTGCATGTGTAGGTGGATGCCTGTATGTCTGGGAGGATGTCTGCATGTAGGTGGATGCCTGTATGTCTGGGAGGATGTCTGCGTGGGTGTCTGAATGTCTGGGAGGGTATATGCATGTCTGGGTGGAAGTCTGCTTGTCTGAGGAGGGTGGGCTGATGTCTGATTTTCTGGAATGTTGGATGGATGTCTGCATGTCTGGGAGGGTGTCTGCATGTCTGCGTGGGTGTCTGCATGTCTGGGAGGGTGTCAGTGGGTAATCTTTACCTGGTCGGAACTCATTTACCGAGACCAGCCATCATCGCCCAACACAGCACACGATGTCAAGAGTCATGTGTCTGTGTCAAAGGTCAGAGGTCAAAGGACATATTCTGGTTATAGGTTAAGGTTACAGTCTGGTCATATGTCAGCGTCTGTTTGGTTATAGGTCAAGGTCACAGTCTGATCAGGGGTCAAAGTCACAGTCAGGTTAAAGGCCAAGGTCAGTGACACATTCTGGTTAAAGGTCAAGGTCAGTTAGGTCAGAGGTCAAGGACACATTCCGGTCGTGGTCAGAAGTCAAGGTTCTAATCTGGTCAGAGGTCAAGGTCACCCTCTGGTCAGAGTTCAAGGTCACAGTCTGGTCAGAGGTCAAGTTCACAGGTCAGCATCGTGGTCAGATCAGAGGTCAAGGCCACATCTAGAGCACGTCAAATTCAGAAGTCCAGGTCACAGTAAGGTCAAAGGTCAAGGTCAGATCTAGGGTCACAGTCGGGTCAGTGGTCAGTCAGGTCATAGGTTAAGGTCACAACTAGAGGTCGGGGTCAGTCAGGTCAGAGGGCAAGATCACCAGTTTGGTCAGCTGTCAAAGTCAGTCAGGTCAAATGTCAAGGTCACATAGAGGTCACAGGTCAGAGTCACATCTAGAGGTCACAGGTTAAGGTCACATATAACTATATCAGGCACTATAACTGTCAGGCACTATAACTATTTCAGGCACTATAACTGTCAGGCACTATAACTATGTCAGGCACTATAACTATGTCGGGCACTATAACTATATCAGGCACTATAATTATGTCAGGGCACTATAACTACGCTAGGCACTATAACTACACCCGGCACTATTATTACGTCAGGCAATATAATTACACCAGGCACTATAATTTCGCCAGGTACTATAACTTCGCCAAGCACTATAACTGCACCAGGCTCTATAACTACACCAGACACTATACCTACAACAGACACTATACCTACAACAGACACTATACCTACAACAGACACTATAACTACGCCAGGCACTATAACTACGCTAGGCACTATAACTACACCCGGCACTATAACTACGTCAGGCAATATAATTACACCAGGCACTATAATTTCACCAGGTACTATAACTTCGCCAAGCACTATAACTGCACCAGGCTCTATAACTACACTAGACACTATAACTACGCCAGGCACTATAACTATGCTAGGTACTATAACTACACCAGACACTATAACTACACCAGGCACTATAATTACACCGGACAGTAACACACTATACACACCAAGCTTTGTAAGGCAAAACCCAGTAGACTAACTCACTATAATACCACACAGAGGTAGGTATAGTGCTAAATTAACTATACTTCACTATACCGTAAAACCATACAGTCCCAGAATGAATGTATAATAATTAATCCTTCCTCCCCACCGTCTAGTGCTGCTTGACACACACACACACACACACACACACACACACACACACACACACACACACACACACACACACACACACACACACACACACACTATATTCCTCCTCCCTCTCTCAGTTTTTAGCCCTAAAGTTATTTATATATATTTTTCGCCCTCACATTTTTCCTCTCGGACCCTCTGGATTATTTTTTAGGCTCCCTGGTTTTGGACTCTCTGGTTTTGAGCTTCCTGGTTTGGGGTTCCCTGGTTTTGAGCTCCCTGGTTTTGGACTCCCTTGTTTTGGACTCCCTAGCTTAGGACTTGGTTTTGGACTCCCTGGTTTTGGACTCCCCAGTTTAGGACTCTGGTTTTGTACTCCCTGTTTTTGGACTCCCTTGTTTTGGACTCCCTAGCTGAGGACTTAGTTTTGGCCTCCCTGTTTGTCTGTTGGTTCATCTTTATGTCTGTCTGTCAGTTTGTTTATTTATCTGTGTGTCTTTTTCTGTCAGTTCTTCTGTGTATTTGTCTGTCTGTTAGTTCATTCATCTGTCTGTTCATCCATCTGTCTGTCAATCCTAACAGACCGTAACTAAATTAAACCAGCCAAACCCTCGCCTTTAGTCTGAAAAAATTCGGGTCTGATTCAGAGCTTCTTTTCCTTTATGGTCTCACTTCGATAGTCAGGGAGAAAATTCGGTGACCGGTGAAAAGTCACACAAAAAAGTAACAATTTTAGCAAGGTTAGGTGAGGTTAGGTTAGGTGATAGTTTGGGGGGGACTTTTTTCCGAGGGTTATAAATTCATCCCACAACCCTTGGCAAATCTGAGTTCAGGACGTTTATCTGTTGCGGTAGTGTTGTGTGGGTGTGTGTGATTGCTTCTAGGCGTGGGTAGGCATGTAATAATAATAATAATAATTAACGGTTTATTGAAAAAGTTCAGCAGCCCGGAGGCTGAAAATATACATTGGACAAAAATGACTTATTACATACAAAGACATTGGGTGGGTGGGTCATTTAACAAAAGCTTTCATTACTGAAAGGAGAAGGAACAATGATTGAACATACAAATTATTATCGTCTACAGTTGATGGCCCGGGCCTGGGCTGGTCATGGAGACACCAGGTGGTGTGGCGTTCACGTGGTGTAGTAACTCGTCCTCGGGTGTTGATATAAGAACATAAGAACATAAGAAAATAAGGAGTCTGCAATAGGCCGGTTGGCCTGTGCATGGCAGCTCCTGTCGAGAGTTACTACCACTCTCTATCATCCATGAATCTATCTAGCCTCCTTTTGAAACTTTCCAGAGTTCCCGCACTTACTACAAAGTTGCTAAGCTTGTTCCACTCGTCCACCACCCTATTTGTGAACCAGTTTCTTCCTATCTCCCTCCTAAACCTTAACTTTTCCAACTTGAATCCGTTGCTCCGAGTCCTATCCTGCTCGGATATTATAAGAACTTTATCTATATCCCCTTTATTGATTCCTTTCACCCACTTAAATACTTCTATCATATCTCCCCGCACTCTTCGTCTTTCTAGGGAATGCAAGTTTAGTTTCTTTAACCTATCCTGATATGGAAGGTTTCTAAGTCCCGGAATCATTTTTGTCATTCTTCGCTGCACCGACTCTAGTGAATTTATATCCATTCTATAATAGGGCACCAGAACTGAACCGCATAATCGAGGTGCGGCCTGACTAGCGCAAGATATAGTTGCAATAAGACCTCTGCACTCTTGTTACTTACACTTCTAGATATAAAACCCAATACTCTGTTTGCCTTATTTCGAACATTAACGCACTGTTTTCTAGGCCGTAGGCCCGGGCTTACAAGTACCCCTAGGTCTTTTTCACAAGTCGACTTCTCTAGGTTGATGTTGTTAAGGCTGTATACATTGACAGTATTTGTTCTTCCAATATTAAGTACGCTGCACTTGCTGGTGTTGAATTTCATTTGCCATTTTTCAGACCACCCCTGCAGTTTATTTAGATCCTCCTGTGATGCATTTGCATCCTGCCCTGAATATTTGCATCCTGCCCTACCTGACGTGGTCATGGAGACACCAGGTAGTGTGGTGTTCACGTGGTGCAGTAACTCGTCCTCGGGTGTTGATATGAAAGACCTCACGTGGTCATGGGGACACCTGGTGGTGTGGGGTGGTGTCACAGTACCTTGCCCTGCTGGGTGGTGTTGTGTTATCTCGTAGTCAGGTGCATAGCCGGCCGGCCCTCTGTTGTTCCCATGGTGGACTGATTAGCACGGCGGTCAGTTCCCAGGGGTGCTTATCCCACTGGTGGGTCACGACGCTCACTGGTACCGTCTATTGCTGAATTCACTATCTTAAACACTGTTCAACACTGGTCCCACTTCTTTCCGAAACGAAATTGTTACTTTTGATTATGTTGATATCCCGGTGGTGAGGATGGGTCGGGGAGAGGGACTTAGGGAATGGGCCGAACATTGGCCAAAGGGGGGCCGCTGCGCCTGAATAGGTCTCGACCATACGGTGGCCAAGGATGTAGTGTTTGTCTACATGTGTGATCGTGAGTAGGCTTGTGTGTTGGTGTGTGACCTGCATAGGTCTTCAAGTGGTTCACCAGGTCACCTGCAGGAGAAGGGAAAGCAAGGTCAAGGGGTTGTGATGTAGCGGGTGGCCATGGCGAGGGAGGGCCACCTAGCTACAGGTAGTACCTCACCACACCACCAGCAGGAGCTTCGACGTTTTCCTGCAACATGTACCAGAGACCTGCGCCTCGCTCACTGCTGTATTGTTTCAGGCTCTGTAACCTTGTACCCCGGCGGGGGACGTGACGCCACGCCCACGTCAGCAACACCTGACAGTGAAAACTAAGTGATCACCACGTCGGCACACGAGGCTCGGCTACCACGAGGCACTAATAATACACTTTCGTGTTACTCAGATGTACCCCAAGACCTATTAGACCCTAACCTAATCATTGAGACTGGGGCTAATAGTCTCGGTGACCTTCAGGGACTTAGGTCCATTACCACTTGAGTATATTAGGCCTGGGTCGCATTCCCTATTGTTACTTTAGGTTGGGTTAGGTTGGAACCCATTAAGACTGGTTAGTGGCCGGGTCTTTAGGGCCAGGAGCCATTTCTTATCCCTTGGGATCTCGAGGGCTGGCGGGACTAGATCATAGACTCTTGTTTGTGGATGAATATGAACAACAGCGTTGATGGATATCTAACTGAAGGTGAGTGTGACAGTTTGGGAGCAGCCGTAGGTGTAGGGGGCTAGTTAGGTGTAGGATTGTTGATGGGTGTGGCAATAGTCATGAGTGATTACATGGGGTGTAGAGATGTGGGTGTGAGTAAGATCTAGGTGTGCGAGGGTTTGTGGGCGGGTCTAGGTACTGTAGGTGGGAGTGAGGGAGTTGGCAGAGAGTTGGGTGTTAAGGTGTAGCGAGTAGGAGGAGGCAGGGCCTAGAACCATCCCCAGGAACAGGTTAGCTAAGGTCAGCCGCACACATTGACGCACACCCACCCGCCTCCACCACCACCACGCTCTTTATTGATCTGCCTCGCTCTCTGTTAGACTCTTCCGGCCTTGCCAAACATAGAGAAATATGCACTACATTTATGATCATGTGCCAGAATACTCACACCTTTATATATCCCGGTCATTACGGTGGCCGCCAGCTGTTCACCTACGATCAATGCCAGGACGCGGAACTCAGATGGACCAGTCGACCACACCTGTGTCAACAAACCACTGGGTCACGTGGGACGCATACATCGCCTGTCCCAGCATATCACAGTGCCAGGGGAGGCTGTACCGACTACCGAGCATGTAGTGTAAATGAGGCAAGGGGAATAAAAGACCTGAGTTATGCATCTTGAAGAGTATAGTGGTGTGTTCCTCCCCGCCAGTCTCCGGGTACGTGGTGTGTTGTTTGTTGACACCCGTGTTATACCTGAGGGGGCGGGGCCGCTAATAGATGTGTTAGATCACTGCTACAGGACATCTCTTGGCATAGTGTGAGACTAGTTTGTTTACACATGTTATATTACTTACCGTACAGTGCATTTGTTGACAGAGTGCATGGCAGGATTACTTATACGTTATCTGTAGTGCTAAGGTGTAATTGGGTTGGGTTATGTATGATTTAGTAATACATCTACAAAAGTAATTAGTGATCTGTCCTGGGGGCGGATGGGGACTGCACACGCTGCCAATAGTCTCAACTAACGCATTTTTATTTATTTATATAAATGTTACGAACTTGCATATGTTTTGACGCTGTGTTGACTGTCGTGGTTACGTGACTTAGAACACCGGGTCTTGCTCCACCAAGATTCCTGAGTGTTAATTTTCTCCTTCAACTGATGGTAAGTGAACCGTGTGTAATTATGATAAACGTCTCAGTGTAATTTTGATGTTTTTTTAAACGATATTTCACCTCTTTAGCTGAAGTAGTTCAGTTGGGTACGTTCATACATCTCCATTTACCAGCAAGATGTAAGGTATGACTATTGTAGCTTGAGAAATGGATACAGACGGCTTCCTGGCTCAGTAGTCCAAGGGCTCCCTTCCCTAATGCCCCCCCCCCCCCATTCGGGTCTTTTTGAGCCCCAGTAGGCCCCAATAGACCCCAAACCTGACCATTGGTTAGGTTAGGTTAGGTCAGGTGAGGGGTGGCGGCTCGTGCTAGCTATAGACTGTGTGTGGCGACCATCTTGCGTTTTTAAGGTAATGGAGGGAAATATAAGTAACTTGGACGATAGAGGAGTGACATACTGTGCCTTCTTTACTGAGGAAGAAACAGACAGGTTGATAAAAAGACGACGGGGGATAGGGACGGGGACAGAGAGGCAGATAGACAGGCACACAGAGAACGAGAGACACAGAGAAAGGACAAATTGAGAAAGAAACACAGATATAGCCATTTTTTGTATGGAGAAGCTGCATCTCATGTCTCCTCGCAGTTTCCTCTCCCCCTCCTCGATTATTCGATTATCTCTCTTAATCCTGGTGGAGGGTCTTGGTTATTGATGTCTGCTGGAGGAGGAGGTGTTCTTCTCCTGCTGAGGGACGTCTTGGCTGAGGTGTCTTGAGGTTAGGTTAGGTTAGGTTAGGTTAGTGCACACAGATAAATCTTCCTTGGGTTTGCGTTAGAGTAAGTTAGGTTAGATTACTTTAAGTTACATTTGTTTATGTTACATTAGGTTAGCTTATGTTAGGTTAGCTTATGTTAGGTTAGCTTATGTTAGGTTAGCTTATGTTAGGTTAGCTTATGTTAGGTTAGCTTATTTTGGGTTAGATTAGCTTACTTTAGATTGAGGTGGGTTGACTAGGTTTGGGTTTAGTTAGGTCATATTTCGCTAGGTTAGGTTTGATTTGGTCAAATTTGTCTTGGTTTGTCTAGGTGATGTATGGTTCGGTTGGATACATATTATTTTAATGAACGGATAAGTTGTCATTAAAAAAACATTTATAAACCCAAACGCCTCCAAAATATATAATTATTAATAAATGAACATACAGAATATGAAGTACAGTCACTCAAAAAAATTATCTGTACAAAATTGTGTTGATAAATTATGACACAACGGACGAAGGCTTTTGACAACCCTACCGAGACAACAGGAGTCACAGTGTTCATTCTGAGATTCATTGATCACCCCGAGTACAGATAGTTTTTGGGGGTGACTGTACAGGTATACTGAGTACACGATGCAGCAGAGTACACATACTAGGGCTCCTTGTACACACACACACACACACACACACACACACACAGGATTTATTGAACAGTCTCCAAAACTGGGCCACCAACAACCATGTCACCATCAACCATACCAAGACCATGGTTATGCACATCAACCTCTCCTCCGACATTGTCCCACCTCCTTCTATTACTGTAGGTCCCAACACACTCCAGGTTGTAGATTCCACGAAGCTCCTCGGCATCACCATAGACAACAAACTAAATTGGAAACCACACGTCAGTGAAGTTGTCAAATCCTCCAGTTTCCGTCTCCACCTGCTCCGCCGACTCAAGTCCCTCGGAGTTCCTGCACACGAGCTCCTCGGTGTATACACAACATTCATACTTCCCAAGCTCACCTATGCCTCCCCCACCTGGTCTTCCTCCCTAAATGCCACACAACGTAAACACCTAGAAAAAGTGCAAAAGAGGGCATGCAAGATTATTCTCTCCCCTTCCTACTCCACATATCAAGAAGCGCTCAACACACTGACCCTTTCGACTCTCACTGACCATCACCACGGCCTCATCTGCAAATTTGGTAAGAAGCTTCTACACCATCCTCGACACCGGCCCCTACTACCACCTGAGATCCCCTGTCTGAGAATCACACTGACACCACAACCGCATCCAGCCCATACGTGCACGAACTGGATCGCTATAAGAACAGCCCAGTCCCAACCATTGTAAAAATTATCAATAACATGTAATAAATCAGTGTATTCACTCCCCAGTAAACACTGCTCCTTACACTGTCACTATGTTGAAAATGAACTGTAGTTTGAGCTGATCCCCATCTAAGTTATTATATGTCTTATTTGTGTCACTTATGTTACTTGTATATTATTTGTAATTCGTAACCCATTCCCCAAATATGTAACTGTATATTTTCAGCCTTCTGGCTGCCAAGCTCTTTCAATAAACCGTTAATTATTATTATTATTATTATTACACACACTGGCGACGCTGTAGTAGTCTGTTTGTTCTGTGATATTTACATAGTGTCAACAGAGGTGATAAGGGTGCCAGTGTGGAGTGCCAGTGTCATGATGCCTTGATGGCCAGTGACCTCATACCCGGGTGCTTGTTTGATTTTTTTTTCATATACAGCGCCTGGCACCCCTCAGTTGACCCCTCTACCCTCCCCTCCCTCTTATCCACCCCTCCTCCCTTACCCTCTCCCCCCCTTTTTTGACTGACTGACTGACAAATTGACTGACTGACAAGAGTGAGCGAGTAATTGTCTCCTCTGTGTGTGTGTGTGTGTGTGTGTGTGTGTGTGTTGGGGGTCCATTTAGTACTCTGTTAGTTGAGTTGATTGTTGTTGGTGATTGAAGTTTAAGGTGTTATTGACTTTACTGAGTCTGTGTCGATTGACCTTTCTTTCTTTCTTTCCTTCTTTCTGTCTTTCTTTCTTTTTCTTTCTTTTTTTTTCTTTCTTTCTTTCTTTTTTCTTTCTGTCTGTCTGTCTGTCTGTCTGTCTCTCATTAATCACAGTTTTCACCAAAGGGTCAGCCAGCCAGCACACGGTACCCTCCTACCACACACTTGTATACAGCGGTGTGTGTGTGTGTGTGTGTGTGTGTGTGTGTGTGTGTGTGTGTGTGTGTGTGTGTGTGTGTCTTTTGTTTTTTATCAGTAAGTGACATTCTGTGGGTAAGTGTGGCTGCCGTAACACCTTTGTATCATGTCTACACTACACTACCGTCTACACTCTACAGTCTAATTCTACTCATTACACTACAGTCCACAGTCACTCTACAGCCTACACTCTACTGTCTACACTCTACAGCCTACAGTCTACACTCTTTGCAGTCTACACTGTACGGTCTACACTCTACAGTCTACACTCTACGGTCTACAGTCTACACTGTGCGGTCTACACTCTACAGTGTACACTCTACAGTCTACACTCTACATTCTACACTCTACACTACAGTCTACACTCTAGTCTACACTGTACGGTCTACACTCTACAGTCTACAGTCTACACTGTACGGTCTACACTACAGTCTACACTCTACAGTCTACACTCTACGGTCTACACTCTACGGTCTACACTCTACATTCTACACTACAGTCTACACTCTACACTACAGTCTACACTCTACAGTCGACAGTCTACATGTACTAGCTAGGTGAGTTCTCAGGCCTATCTCACCTGCTGTCTGTTGTTCCGCCGCTGAACACTCCCCTCACTCCCCCACCCTCACTCCCTTCACCCTCCCCTCACCACCTTCACCCTCCCCTCACCCCCTTCACCCTCCCCTCACCCCCTTCACCCTCCCCTCACTCTCCCCTCACCCTCAACCTTCACCTCCTTCCCTCACCTCAACCTTCACCTCCTCTCCCCTCACCCTCAACCTTCACCTCACTCTCCCTCTCACCTCAACCTCAACCTTTCCCCTCCTCTCCCCTCACCTCCGCCTCGCCCCATTGACTTGCCTCCTCCAGCTGACATTATGATGTGGTGTGTGTGTGTGTGTCTTTAAGCCCCCCTCCTTCTCTCCTTCCTTCCTTCCGTTTCTACCTTTCTCTTTTCCACCCTACTTCCTGCTTTCTTCTCTATTGTCAATTCCTGTTTTCCCCTCATCATTCCCTCCTTCCGTGTGGTGGTGGTGGTGCACTTCACCTCCCCGGCCCCTCTGGTGATGGTCTTCCGGGGGGACAGGTCGTCACGCTCTCAACTCTCACTCAGTATAGGAACCAAAACAGAGATATGTTCAGTAAAGTCGTCATACCATTTGATATAATGTGTGCAGGTACATGATGTACACTCGTTCCAAAAACTATCTTTACCATTTTGTGAGACAATATGACACAACAGACGAATGATTTTTGACAACTCTACCGTGACAACAGGAGTCGCGGCAGTACACAGATAGTACAGGTATACAAACAGTGGTAAACAGTGAGTCGATATAGTGAAGGTGACCCCAACAGAGCTGTCTTATGCTTGACTGTTTCTTACTGTGATGGAGGAACTCATCTTCGCTGTAGTCACTCTGTGTCCTCGACTCTCTATCTAGATTGTTAAAATTTTAAGTTAAAACATTTTCTTACTTGACTGTAAGTCCGAGGAGACATGTAAAGTCACCATGTGTTTAAATACAGTAATATTCTGTATATTTTAGAATTTCGAAGAATGTGTCTTTTAATTATACCTGTATGTATTTGATTGTTGCTTTTGCTGCATGTGTTCAAATACATGTGAGGTATTGTCTGGGTGGCCAGGTGGGGGTCGATCTTACATGACAACAGGAAGCGTGAAGCCCCGGGCCTGGGCCCCCTCAAGCGTAGGGCCCGGGGCCGGGACGGTGTTAAGAGTTGATGTTTATAAAGTCTAACAAGTAACGAATTGTTTTGTTAATTGTTAACGAAGTATTTTTTTTAAGTTCACTTGTTTTCTTATAACTAAACACTCTCAAAGAGGGAAGAAGTAATAAACTAGCTATTGGAAGCCACAACGAGCCAATCTGGGAACTTGTACAGTATTTCTATGTGCCAAATATACATATATGCAAGAGTGTATTTTGGTATTACAAAATCACCGCATTTATAACTGTAGTTAACAGGTGTATTTGACCCCAGCTCCAGTCCGGAGATTAAAAGTGTTGTCTGCTTAAAAATGAAAATAAATCCCTCTTTAACTGTAGGTACTGCATCAGGGGTCATCTAGGCTTTAGTCAAAGTATAGTTTCGGCGTCATTTTGGCCCGTTTTTGCAGCAGGTTAATTGAGATAGATGGAACGCTCACGTGTCCAATAAAGAGACAAATTTAAGTTACGGAACTTGACATTGCGAACCCCGACCAGCTGCACTTAGTTGTTGATCACTGAGACAGAAACACGATGTAAGCAGTAGTTTACCTCGTACGGGGATAAAATACTCTTCACTAACAACTGAACTTAGAGTACTTAATGAATGAAGATGAACGTATAATGTTACATGTGTTATAACAAGTGTTCACTGTTCATAAGACGTGATGGTGTTCAATGCTCTTTCATCTCATGGTGTTCAGTACTATTAGATACAAAGATTGATGGTCAATACAAGTTTAAATCCGTGTTGTGTATTAGTGTTCAGTTTCGTTCAGTAAAGTGTACCGTTAGTGTTGTCCTGTGAAGCACCTGTGGGTGTTCCGGCTCGACAGGTAAAAAACTGCGTGTTTACAATGGCGCATTTTGTGTACCATTATACCGGTGTAATTATTATACAGGGATGGTATCTATTTATGACACGACTAATTATTATTATTATTATTATTATTATTATTATTATTATTATTATTAAAGATGAAAGGATCCACTACTCTCCGATAAAACAGTGAGTGTTCAGTAGTGTTCAGTATTAGGTAAACACGGCCGGAATATAATGTGATTAAGAGGAATCTTTTGTGTTGACTTCATTTGGCCGTAATTAAGTTTATCAATATTAATGAGTTGAACTGATGATCATTTTAGGCAAGTTCTCTCCTACCGTATTGGGTACATGCGTGTAATGCTCTGTCATTATTATTATTATTATTGTTGTTGTTTTTTATTATTATTATTGCTGTTTGTTGTTTTATTATTATTACAGAATTAGTCATATTTTCCAGCAGGCGTCTGAGTTAATCATGCGTTATCCTTCCTGCCTTCATTATCCAGGACCTCATAGCTTCACCAGGTATACCGTGTGAAGCCTGTGTGTTGAAGCTCACTCGCCCTCTCATCATGACGCTGCTGGGATTAATAAACTTCTGATCCTGTAGCCATGTTGAGTTTGTGAGAAATTACCATAAATAGTTTTAAAGTTTTATTATATAGTACTGTATTGATTTATATTTAGTGCTGTATTGGTTTATTTTTAGTACTGTATTGGATTTATTTTTAGTGCTGTATCGGATTTATTTTTAGTGCTGTATCGAAAGTGTTAGGCTGGATTATTTATATCAGTTAATTCACGTGTAGATTTTTTATTATTTATATTTACTTCATATTTGTTATTTATGTTTAGTACAGATTTACATTACTATATAAATCTGTATACTCCGATGCTGGTGAAATTCGTTTATGATCAGATTACGTAGTGAGGATTTGGCTGTTCAGTTCCTAGTGTGTGTGTGTGTGTGTGCGTTCCCTCTGTTACATGGCTGTGTATGTTTGTCCTGTGTGTGTGTGTGTGTGTGTGTGTGTGTGTGTGTGTGTGTGTGTGTGTGTGTGTGTGTGTGTGTGTGTGTGCGTTCCCTCTGTTACATGGCTGTGTATGTTTTGTCCTGTGTGTGTGTGTGTGTGTGTGTGTGTGTGTGTGTGTGTGTGTCCTTGTCAGTGACTGTGTGTGAGTAAGCTTGGGTACGTATGTCCGTCTGGTTCGTGTCTCTGCCCGCCTGGGTATGTGCATGTGGTTCGTGCCTGCCTGACTCCCCCGCCCGAATGCTTGACAATCTTGCCAGTGTGGGCTGTCAGTCATGCACCGTGGCCGTAGTGCATGACGGTCACGTACCACCAGCTGCTATGTATCGGGTACTCTCTCTCTCTCTCTCTCTCTCTCTCTCTCTCTCTCTCTCTCTCTCTCTCTCTCTCTCTCTCGGCCAATTTCCTCCATTATTTTTCTCTTTCTTTAATGTGATAATTTGAACTCTGTAAATTTTTCTGTGTTAATTTTAATCACGTGAACCTCTGGAATTACAATCAAACTTCCTCACCCTTAATTATTTTGGAAAATATGTATACTTTTTAATATCCAGTTCAGGGAAAAAAAAGTAAATAAAAGTTGAATCTGGGGAAAACTTTAGAAGGGAAAATACCGAGTCTGGGAAAAAACTATATAATGCAGAAGTTTTATTTGAGGAAAACTATAATGTGGGTATGTTATAAAGCCTTGTATAAAACGACGTAGTTATTAACCTTGTATAAAACGACGTAGTTATTAATCTTGTATAAAACGACGTAGTTATTAAGCTTGTATAAAACGACGTAGTTATTAAGCTTGTATAAAACGACGTAGTTATTAACCTTGTATAAAACGACGTAGTTATTAAGCTTGTATAAAACGACGTAGTTATTAGCTTGTATAAAACGACGTAGTTAGTATATAAAACGACGTAGTTATTAAGCATAAAACGACATGATATATTAAGCGACGTAGTTATTAAGTATGTATAAAACGACGTAGTTATTAAGCTTGTATAAAACGACGTAGTTATTAAGCTTGTATAAAACGACGTAGTTATTAAGCTTGTATAAAACGACGTAGTTATTAAGCTTGTATAAAACTACGAGTTATTAAGCTTGTATAAAACGTAGTATTAAGCTTGTATAAAACGACGTAGTTATTAAGCTTGTATAAAACGACGTAGTTATTAAGCTTGTATAAAACGACGTAGTTATTAAGCTTGTATAAAACGACGTAGTTATTAACCTTGTATAAAACGACGTAGTTATTAACCTTGTATAAAACGACGTAGTTATTAACCTTGTATAAAACGACGTAGTTATTAAGCTTGTATAAAACGACGTAGTTATTAACCTTGTATAAAACGACGTAGTTATTAAGCTTGTATAAAACGACGTAGTTATTAAGCTTGTATAAAAGGACGTAGTTATTAAGCTTGTATAAAAGGACGTAGTTATTAAGCTTGTATAAAACGACGTAGTTATTAAGCTTGTATAAAACGACATAGTTATTAAGCTTGTATAAAACGACGTAGTTATTAAGCTTGTATAAAACGACGTAGTTATTAAGCTTGTATAAAACGACGTGTCATTTTTAACGTCACTCTGGGTGGTTTACGACGCCCTAATCTTACCTAGCACGTAATCAAGCTTTTTGGTTTTGTATTAAGTTTTATAACCTTGTTAATTTTTGGGGGTGTGTGGTTTATGGTCTTTTGTTAATTTTAAGTAGTTTTTTTTTACCTTTAATTTCACATATCTATAATTTTGGGGGATAATTTGTTTGTAATCGAAATGTCAACGTTAAATGAGTTTGCACCTTGTTATATGGCATACGGTTGTTAGCGTAATAGTGGTTGTAAATAATTGTGTGAAGACTGTACAGTAAGTGTGGGCCCCAGACCTGCGAGATCTTCACTATACTGTATAGTCACATGACCTATAGTACAGACACTAATGATGATGTAGCAACTCCAGTAATAACAAGAATACCACCCTGACAACACTGCTGGTGGCTCAGTGACCACACCCTGACAACACTGCTGGTGGCTCAGTGACCACACCCTGACAACACTGCTGGTGGCTCAGTGACCACACCCTGACAACACTGCCGGTGGCTCAGTGACCACATCCTGACAACACTGCTGGTGGCTCAGTTACCACATCCTGACAACACTGCTGGTGGCTCAGTGACCACATCCTGACAACACTGTTGGTGGCTCAGTGACCACACCCTGACAACACTGCTGGTGGCTCAGTGACCGCACCATAACAACACTGCTGGTGGCTCAGTGACCACATCCTGACAACACTGCCGGTGGCTCAGTGACCACATCCTGACAACACTGCCGGTGGCTCAGTGACCACATCCTGACAACACTGCTGGTGGCTCAGTTACCACACCGTGACAACACTGCTGGTGGCTCAGTGACCACACCCTGACAACACTGCTGGTGGCTCAGTGACCACACCCTGACAACACTGCTGGTGGCTCAGTGACCACACCCTGACAACACTGCTGGTGGCTCAGTGACCACACCCTGACAACACTGCTGGTGGCTCAGTGACCACACCCTGAAACACTGCTGTACCAGTGACCACACCTGACAACACTGCTGGTGGCTCAGTGACCACACCCTGACAACACTGCTGGTGGCTCAGTGACCACACCCTGACACACTGCTGGTGGCTCAGGACCACACCCTGACACACTGCTGGTGGCTCAGTGACCACACCCCTGACAACACTGCTGGTGGCTCAGTGACCACACCCTGACAACACTGCTGGTGGCTCAGTGACCACACCCTGACAACACTGCTGGTGGCCAGTGACCACACCCGAAACACTGCTGGGGCTCAGTGACCACACCCTGACAACACTGCTGGTGGCTCAGTGACCACACCCTGACACTGCTGGTGGCTCAGTGACCACACCTGACAACACTGCTGGTGGCTCAGTGACCACACCCTGACAACACTGCTGGTGGCTCAGTGACCACACCGACAACACTGCTGGTGGCTCAGTGACCACACCTGACAACACTGCTGGTGGCTCAGTGACCACACCCTGACACACTGCTGGTGGCTCAGTGACCACACCTGACAACACTGCTGGTGGCTCAGTGAACTGGGTGGGACCACACCCTGACAACACTGCTGGTGGCTCAGTGACACACCCTGACAACACTGCTGGTGGCTCAGTGACCACACCCTGACAACACTGCTGGTGGCTCAGTGACCACACCCCTGACAACACTGCTGGTGGCCTGTGACCACACCCTGACACACTGCTGGTGGCTCAGTGACCACACCTGACAACACTGCTGGGCTCAGTGACCACACCCGACACACTGCTGGTGGCTCAGTGACCACACCGACAACACTGCTGGTGGCTCAGTGACCACACCCCTGACAACACTGCTGGTGGCTCAGTGACCACACCCTGACAACACTGCTGGTGGCTCAGTGACCACACCCTGACAACACTGCTGGTGGCTCAGTGACCACACCCTGACAACACTGCTGGTGGCTCAGTGACCACACCCTGACAACACTGCTGGTGGCTCAGTGACCACACCCTGACAACACTGCTGGTGGCTCAGTGACCACACCCTGACAACACTGCTGGTGGCTCAGTGACCACACCTGACAACACTGCTGGTGGCTCAGTGACCACACCCTGACAACACTGCTGGTGGCCCAGTGACCACACCCCTGACAACACTGCTGGTGGCCAGTGACCACACCCTGACAACACTGCTGGTGGCTCAGTGACCACACCCTGACAACACTGCTGGTGGCTCAGTGACCACACCCTGACAACACTGCTGGTGGCTCAGTGACCACACCCTGACAACACTGCTGGTGGCTCAGTGACCACACCGACAACACTGCTGGTGGCTCAGTGACCACACCCTGACAACACTGCTGGTGGCTCAGTGACCACACCCCGACAACACTGCTGGTGGCTCAGTGACCACACCCCTGACAACACTGCTGGTGGCTCAGTGACCACACCTTACAACACTGCTGGTGGCTCAGTGAACACACCTGACAACACTGCTGGTGGCTCAGTGACACACCCTGACAACACTGCTGGTGGCCAGTGACACACCTGAAACACTGCTGGGCCGTGACCACACCTGACAACACTGCGGTGGCCAGTGACACACCGAAACACTGCTGTGGCTCAGTGACCACACCCTGACAACACACTGCTGGTGGCTCAGTGACACACCCTGACAACACTGCTGGTGGCCAGTGACCACACCCTGACAACACTGCTGGTGGCTCAGTGACCACACCGACACACTGCTGGTGGCAGTGACCCACCCTGACAACACTGCTGGTGGTAGTGACCACATGACAACACTGCTGGTGGCTCGTGACCACACCCTGACAACACTGCTGGTGGCTCAGTGACCACACCTGACAACACTGCTGGTGGCTCAGTGACCACACCCTGACAACACTGCTGGTGGCTCAGTGACCACACCCTGACAACACTGCTGGTGGCTCAGTGACCACCCCTGACAACACTGCTGGTGGCTCAGTGACCACACCCTGACAACACTGCTGGTGGCCCAGTGACCACATCCTGACAACACTGCTGGTGGCTCAGTGACCACATCCTGACAACACTGTTGGTGGCTCAGTGACCACACCCTGACAACACTGCTGGTGGCTCAGTGACCGCACCATAACAACACTGCTGGTGGCTCAGTGACCACATCCTGACAACACTGCCGGTGGCTCAGTGACCACATCCTGACAACACTGCCGGTGGCTCAGTGACCACATCCTGACAACACTGCTGGTGGCTCAGTTACCACACCGTGACAACACTGCTGGTGGCTCAGTGACCACACCCTGACAACACTGGAAGTGTTTATTGTATTCCATGTAGCAAATGTAATTGTAATTATGTAGGACAGACAGGAAAAACACTGCAGCTCAGAATCAAACAACATAAGTATAATATTAGAACAGCATCTGAAAGCAGTGCCTTGTTCGTTCATGTTAGGAATAATAATCATCCCATTGCTTGGGAAAAAAGCTTAGAAGTATTTAAATCATCTTGTGTCACAGAAAGACTTCTGGTTGAAGCTAGTTTGATTAAGGAATTAAAATCAATAAACCTTAGTGATGGTCAGTTCAAAACTGATAATATGTTACATAAATTTATTTTTCAGTGGCCCAAGGTTAAAAATGCTTTGAAAACCTTTGATCTAGATGAATGATATTTATTTTGTGGGTCCCTTATTTTTGACCTGACCTGACTAGTCACGTCACCCCCTTCTCTTAAGCTCCTCTACGTGTGTGTTGGTGTGGGGATTAGTGGATGACATCATTATGACCTGTATATTTAAGCCTCTCTCTGTCCATGTATTCCAGTTGCCTCTGAAGATGTCTTGAATAAAGACGAAAGCTAAGGTGCTCCGTTGTTTCCATTTTCCCGTGTGATTTTATCAAGATTTATCTTATCCACGTTTTCATTGTGGATTTACATGAAATATATATATATATATATATATATATAATTTTTTTAAATAAACTTTGTAATGTTAGTTTTACCAAATATTGTTCCATTTATAACGTAACAGTTGAGTTAAAAACTTTACCATAAAACTGTGAGCCAACAATACGTTCATATAGACCCTGGGGAGAAGTCTCTTGTTATTATCTCCATCATCTCTCTCTATCTCTCTCTCTCCCACCTTCCGTTTCCTCCGTCGCTTCTCATGCACCTCGAGTTTCAATCAAGTCGGCGGGGAAGTTTTACCAGTATTGCCGGGAGCGGTGCCAACACATTGCCCGCCCCCACCCCCCCACCCACCCCGCCCACCCACCAACCCACCCACCTACCCACACTGTTTTTGCCCTCCGGGAAGTTCTTGAATGTTTTTCCCTTGGGGGGGGGGGGAACTGTATCTTATGGCAGGATGTTTGGTGCAGCGAGTCCTTAGTTGGCAACACTTATTGTTATTATTATTATTATTATTGTACGTGTAGTGTTAATGTACCTTTCAGTCAATACCATAATATCATATCAGTTTTCTTTCACGTTTCATAAATGTGAAGTAACATTGGTATAGCCTCAAGTTATGTGGTTAATGTCTTTACAGTGTCCTTAGTAATTAAGCTTTTTTATCCCATGTTTAGTGTCAATGTTTGTTTTGTGGCACCTGATTGGTTACACCCAGACCTCGGCTACACCAATCCCCTTCAGTCTATACCCAGGGGACACCTTAGTCGACCCGGTGGTGAATGTGTGCACAACTTAATCCTTTGAGTACGATAACTTACCCCATGTGTACGATGACTAGCTCTCATGTGTACGATAACTAACCCCCCGTCACCACTAATGCCTTGTCTAACCTAACCTAACCTCACCTTACGACACCCGTTTTTACTCTTCACTTAATTTCTTCTTTTCTGCAGTTTATTTTATTTCTATTTTGTTTATTCTGGTGATTTATGTTGTATTTTATTTGTATTTTTATCTTTTGTTATTGTTTTTTTTTGCGAATTTATTTGGATTCTTTTGTAGTTATTATTATTATTATTATTATTATGGATTTCGTTTTCTGTCTTAGTGTGTATAATGGGATTGCTTCTAGCGTCATCTACATGTCTGTGGAACTGACTGATTGTCTTTCTGTGTGTGTGTGTGTGATGTATGTGTGTGTGTGTGTGTGTGTGTGAGGACTGGCAGGTGTGTACAAATTGGTGATAAAATTGTTTCATATACAAAATAATGTAAAAAAAAAAGAAGGCTGTTTTCATGATTTTGTATACAGGGAAAATCATCAATAAATTATACAAGAAATCCTAAATCTGTCCTGGTCTATCTGTGGGGATTTTGACTCAAGGGATTTTTTACGTATATTTATGTCAGATTTCCTCAAAATATAAAAAAAAATACAAGAAAAAACCACCAGAGGAGTTTTTTATATATATATTTATTTGCTCTTATAAAATTGTTATACGCGGTAATAATAACCAAAGTCCTTGCCGTCGTCCCTACAGATGTCAACAACGATACAGCTCCCCCCCTTAATGGTGCGAGGCATTAAGGGGGGAGCTGAGATGAGAGAAATGAAAGTGTTGGGAGATGAACCTGATAACGTGGTACACAGGTGGTGAGGTGGGGTGAGGTCGACCACGGGGCACACACACACACCTGTTGCTTCACCTTGCGTCGCCCTCACACCTACACCCACAAAATTATCACGTAATTTTCACTTCACCTACACATGTAGGTAAAAGTATTGGTACACACGTATATATGGTCTCGAATAATGTATAGGTATGCAGTTATTATATAAATTGGCTTCACGTTCATTATATTTATTTTTTAATTGGCTCAGGTTAGTAGGTGGAAAATTACACGTACAATGATTTTATGTTGCGGCTTGCGACAGGTGTGTGTGCTGGGAGGCAGGTACAAGTAGCTACAGATTCTGTTGCTGTCAGTGGTATGGTAACCTCCCCACGATGATGACATTATTATTATTAAACTGGTGTCTTAAGTCTGATATGATTACACTAGACCTTTGAACCTTCTCTACCGAATAAGTTCATTTCTCCTTCAGGTAAATTTCCAATGTCCACCTCAATCACTTATAGGTTAGGTTTTTAATGGTTGCCCCTCGTGTAACGAGAATGGCCGGCTCAAGGGCCACCTAGGCGTGAATTTGTGTAAGGTGTAAAAGCTGTCGCCAACACAACTACCACATCCTAAGTTAACGAGCTGCATGACCCAGTGTCAAGGAGTAGTCCGAGAAGACCGGGCAACTCGCCAACTGCGATCCGCAAATCGGTTAATATCCAGGTTCCCAATTACTGCTGGGTAGACAGAGGCAAAGGCGTAAAGGGGAGATATGATAGAGGTGTACAAGTGGGTAAGTGGGATTAACAAGGGTAAAATGGAAGATGTTCTGAAGCTCAGTAATAACGAAATAACTAGAACAAATGGCTTTAAATTAGATAAATTCCGATTCAGAAAGGATATAGGCAAGCACTGGTTTGGTAATAGAGTTGTGGATATGTGGAATAGGCTACCGAGTGCTATAGTAGGATCGGGGACGCTAGGGAGCTTCAAGACGAAGTTGGATAGGCACATGGAAGTGCTGGGATGGGTGTGAAAGGGATCTGCCCTGTATGGGCCAGTCGGCCTCCTGCAGTATCCCACTTTCTTATGTTCTTATGTTCTTATGAAACTTGCCCATAGTTTCACCCTGCCGGGGATCGAACTCGGGTCCGGTCGATTGCGAGGCGAGCATGCTGACCAGTACACCATAGGTTGCCCTGAGTTAGGTTAGTGTGTGGTTTAGGGCACCGCCGTGTGAGTCTACTTCCGTGTGTCTCGGCTTAGGTAAACCTGTTTGAGGAGTTCTACACATCACTAGTTAAGAGGGACGGTAAATGTTAAGACCCTTTCAGAGTCCAGCTTCGTGTCGTGTGTGTGTGTGTGTGTGTGAGGCTGTTGGGTGAGTTCTTCCTTCACCAGTTACTGTGAGGGGGAGGGAAGGGTGGTGGAGGGTAAGGTGAACCATCCTTGTGCCGCACCTTCATGAAACAGTTGTTCACGTCACCACTTAAGAGAGAAAGTTTTATTACGAACCTTTGAGTATCCGGGACAAGGGCAAGAATGTATGATGACTTACGATGGCCACATGTTGATGATGACCATGACTTGTATAGGCCAAATGGACCCTGAAATAATGTGACCTAACCCAACCCAACCTAGGCTGTCCTAACCTAACCCAACGTTGAGTATTTTTATTTTTCCCGTAAGTATCATATTTGTATAAGCATTGAGGGATTATGACATATCGTGTTCTCATGTTGTTAATGGCTGTATTATTATGTTTAAAGTATCAATTGTATGTAATATTTAGAATGTATACCATCTTGGGAGGAGAAAACACCATTAACAGAAGATAAATAAGCGGCAATCTACTGTACACCTTCCTCGGCCTACTGTAGGTGGGTACTTGATGAGACGACTGGACAAGCCACGAGAAACTGGAATACAAAGAATAGATTGAATTGAATTGAAACAGTTTATTTAGCCAGAAAAACACAGATACAGAGTGGATAATAATAACAATATTAACATGGCTGAGCCAGTTGAGAACCTGGGCTCTCTTTGAGGCACCTGATATATACTGTACATTTATCTCAAGGAAGTATTATGTAACATTTAGTATCATCTGGAATAGTACAATAGCATGGTAGTAATAAGAACATCTCATAGTGTTACCACGGTTATCACTTCAATATTTATTTATTTTATTTATTTATTGTTTATTTATTTATTTATATTTATATTATAAGTATATACTGTACATAAATTACAGTGGAATTGAAAAACATAAGTATAATGGGGAAGCAGTACAACCTGGGTTGTACAGTAATAAGGTTGAGCAAGAGGACAGAGCTGTCAGAATTATGTCTAGTTGGCAAATTTATTTATTGCAATGGTAATTTCTTTTCTATTTACATGATAATTTCCGATAAAACGGTTTTGATGGTACGAAATCAGGATAGCAAGAGAATCCAAGGAGAATCCCAAGGGATTTTTCCAGGTATAAAGGACAAAGGTCAAGGACAAAGTGGGGCCTTTAAAGTCAGAGAGAGGAGACGTGATTGATGATAGTAAGATAATAAGCAAAGCATTAAACAGCTACTTCTTATCAGTTTTCACAGAAGGAATTCACAAGGTAGTAGATAATGACGAAAATTACGATGTTATTTACTTAGACTTTAACAAAACGCTTGACAGAGTACCGCATCAGAGGCTTCTGAGAAAAGTTAAGGCTCATGGTATCGAGGGGAAAGTTTTAAATTGGGTAAAATCGAACACAGGGTCAGCGTAGATGGTGTTAAATCTGAGTGGGGCCGTGTAACCAGTGGGGTTCCCCAGGGGTCAGTACTGGGCCTACTTTTGTTCATAATCAACATAAACGATCTAGATACTGGGATCAGCAGTGACTTAAGCAAGTTTGCGGATGACACCAAAATAGGGCGACCGATTAATTCAGGGCAGGATGCAAATGCACTACAGGAGGATTTAAATAAACTGCAGGAGTGGTCAGAAAAATGGCAAATGAAATTCAACACCAGCAAGTGCAGCGTACTTAATATTGGAAGAACAAATACTGTCAATGTATACAGCTGTAACAACATTAACCTAGAGAAGTCGACTTGTGAATTAGACTTAGGGGTACTTG
The DNA here is from genome assembly GCF_018991925.1 of Homarus americanus. Lineage (NCBI taxonomy): Eukaryota > Metazoa > Arthropoda > Malacostraca > Decapoda > Nephropidae > Homarus > Homarus americanus. Next base: position 4,385,484 of record NW_024712526.1, on the reverse strand, counting down.
TAAGCCCGGACCTACGGCCTAGAAAACAGTGCGTTAATGTTCGAAATAAGGCAAACAGAGTATTAGGTTTTATATCTAAAAGTGTAAGTAATAAGAGTGCAGAGGTCTTATTGCAACTATATCTTGAGCTAGTCAGGCCCCATCTCGATTATGCTGTTTAGTTCTGGTGCCCTTATTATAGAATGGATATCAATTCACTGGAGTTGGTGCAGCGAAGAATGACAAAAATGATTCCGGGACTTAGAAACCTTCCATATCAAGATAGGTTAAAGAAACTAAACTTGCATTCCCTAGAAAGACGAAGAGTGCGGGGAGATATGATAGAAGTATTTAAGTGGGTGAAAGGAATCAATAAAGGGGATATAGATAAAGTTCTTATAATATCCGAGCAGGATAGGACTCGTAGCAGCGGATTTAAGTTGGATAATTTTAAGTTTAGGAGGGAGACAGGAAGGAACTGGTTCACAAATAGGGTGGTAGACAAGTGGAACAAGCTTAGCAACTTTGTAGTAAGTGCTGGAATGCTGGAAAGTTTTAAAAGGAGGCTAGATAGATTCATGGATGATAGAGAGTGGTAGTAACTCTCGACAGGAGCTGCCATGCACAGGCCAACCGGCCTATTGCAGACTCATTTTTATATAAATGAGAAAGTATAAGTTCTGTTATAGATATTACAAAGAAATATTAATATTTGTGAAGCTCTTGACTTTGTGTGTGTGTGTGTGTGTGTGTGTTTGTTTTAGGGGAATCAGCAAACAGCTGTTGCCGACGAAATAAGTGAAGGGAAAATGTCAATAAAACCTGTTTCTTCTTGGACCTGTTGGTGTGAGGTAAAAGATGAAGCCTCGTATGACTCATTTTATTATATTATATTTTATTTTATTTTAATTTATTTTATTTTCTCGCATCATGGGAAATAATTATCCATAATGTTATCACAGCGGCTTTTGGAGGCTGTTTTAACATGGTGATATTGAAGAATATATATATATATATATATATATATATATATAATATATATATATATATATATATATATATATATATATATATATATATATATATATATATATATATATATATATATATATATATATATACAATACTAATATGTGGATAATATAAATGTATAGTGTTAGCTCAACAATGTGTATAGGTTAGATACATATTAATGAAATTACAGTGTGTGTTACTTTACAGGTATGTGAGAGACACCGTGACACTGTGCTGACACCTCCTGCTGAAGCACCCTGTGTCCCCCTCTGTTGACCAGGTGGGTAGGTGTGTTAGTTCTGTATTAGAATTATGGGAGGGGGGGGCAGTAGGTGTGTTTGGTGGTGTGGTTGTGTGTTGTGGTGAGGGAGAACGCAGAGTGGTGGTGAATAAGAGAGGGGAATTATAGGAGGGGGAGAAAGGGAATGAGGTGGTGGGTGATGGGGAGAGATGAGCGGGTGAGTGATGGCGGGGGTGAATGAGGTAGTAGTGGAGGTGGAGAGGAGGAAGATGGAGAGGGACAGGGAGGTATTGGAGGTAGGGTCAGGAGGATGGAGGTAAGGGACAGGGAGGTACTGGAGGTAAGGGCAGGGAGGTACTGGAGGTAAGGGTCAGGAGGTACAGGGAGGTGACGGGCAGGGAGGTAGGTGCTGGAGGTAGGGGTCAGGGGAGGTACTGGAGGCGGGGGAGGTAGCAGGAGGTAAGGGACAGGGAGGTACTGGAGGTAAGGGTCAGGGAGGTACTGGAGGTGACGGACAGGGGAGGTACTGGAGGGTAGAGAGGTCAGGGACGGAGGTACTGGAGGTACAGGAGGCTGGAGGTACTGGGTAAGGGACAGGGGTCACTGGAGGTAGGGTCAGGGAGGTACTGGAGGTAGGGCTAGGGAGGTACTGGAGGTAGGGGTCAGGGAGGTACTGGAGGTAAGGGACAGGAGGTACTGAGGCAAGGGTCAGGGAGGTACTGGAGGTAAGGGTCAGGGAGGTATTGGAGGCAAGGGACAGGGAGGTACTGGAGGTAGGGACAGGAGGTACTGAGGTAAGGACAGGGAGATACTGGAGGTAGGGACAGGAGGTACTGGAGGTAAGGTCACGGAGGTAGGGACAGGAGGTACTGAGGTAGGGACAGGGAGGTACTGGAGGAAAGGGACAGGGAGGTACTGGAGGTAGGGTTAGGGAGGTACTGAGGTAAGGGTCAGGGAGGTACTGGAGGTAAGGGACAGGAGGTACTGGAGGTAAGGGTCACGAGGTACTGGAGGTAAGGGTCAGGGAGGTACTGGAGGCAAGGGACAGGGAGGTACTGGAGGTAGGGTCAGAGGTACTGGAGGTAAGGGCAGGGAGGTACTGGAGGTAAGGGACAGGGAGGTACTGGAGATAAGGGTCACGGAGGTACTGGAGGTAAGGGTCAGGGAGGTACTGGAGGCAAGGGACAGGGAGGTACTGGAGGTAGGGTCAGGAGGTACTGGAGGTAGGGACAGGGGAGGTACTGAGGTGACGGACAGGAAGTACTGAGGTAAGGGGCAGAGAGGTACTGGAGGTAAGGGTCACGGAGGTACTGGAGGTAAGGGTCAGGAGGTACTGGAGGTAAGGGTCAGGGAGGTACTGGAGGCAAGGGACAGGGAGGTACTGGAGGTAGGGTCAGGAGGTACTGGAGGTAAGGGTTAGGGAGGTACTGGAGGTGACGGACAGGGAGGTACTGGAGGTAAGGGTCAGAGGTACTGGAGGTAAGGGTCACGGAGGTACTGGGGGTAAGGGTCAGAGGTACTGGAGGTAAGGGTCAGGGAGGTACTGGAGGTAAGGGATAGGGAGGTACTGGAGGTAGGGTCAGGGAGGTACTGGAGGTAAGGGTCAGGGAAGTACTGGAGGTAAGGGTCAGGGAGGTACTGGAGGTAAGGGTCAGGGGTGCTGGAGGTAGAGTTAGGGAGGCGGCGTCCGGCATATCAACAAAGTAACCGCCACTCTTCGCCCTCACCGGTTTTTAAAGTGATCTCGGTAGCTGTCTGCTGACTCCTGCTTGTGCTGCTGTTGTCTGCTGGCTCGTGCTTGTACTGTTGTTGTCTGCTGGCTCCTGCTTGTACTGTTGTTGTCTGCTGGTGCCTGCTTGTGCTGTTGTTGTCTGCTGCCTATACTGTTGTTGTCTGCTGCCTGTACTGTTGTTGTCTGCTGCCTGTACTGTTGTTGTCTGCTGTTTGTACTGTTGTTGTCTGCTGGTGTCTGCTTGTACTTTTGTTGTCTGCTGCCTGTACTATTGATGTCTGCTGCCTGTACTGTTGTTGTCTGTTGTGAAGCAGACAAGCGGCCCTAAATCATCTACCTACGATATAATACCCAGCCAGTGCTTACGACTACACGTTAACCCTACACCTTCAGGTTTGCAAGGTGGTCACCCCGCTTCTCCTTCTTCTTCTTCTTATTCTTCTTCTTCTCCTCAACTATCGTTACACCTTCTTTCACTCTCCCCCTCTTCCTAACACACTAAACCACACACCACCACTACCGCTTCACCACACATCACCACTACCGCTTCACCACACATCACCACCTAGCCGTTTCACACACATCACCACACTACACCACCCAATTACTTCCCACACCACCACTACTGCTTCACCACACATCACCACTGCCACCACACATCACCACTATCGTTTACCACACATCACCACTGCGCTTCACTACACATCACCACTACTGCTTCACCACACATCACCATTTCATTGCTCACACACCAATTGCTTCACCACACATCACCACTACGCTTTCACACACACCACCACTACCGCTTCACCACTCATCACCATATTACCCACACACCACCACTATCGCTTCACCACACATCACCACAACCAGAATGATGATGGTGTTTATAAATCGTTTGGAAGGTTGCCGACACCAGGAGCGCTGCTGCTATTTTAAGACTGCATTCTCGTTACTAGGTGAAGGTGTTTACCGCGCCCCCTACTGGCCTAATGTCTTCCACTGCTCCCGCCTGTTGTTGTGGGTGTGGGTATAGGTGTGGGTGTGGGTATTGGTGTGGGTGTTGGTGTGGGTATAGTGGGTGTGTGTATTGGTGTGGGTGTGTGTAGTGTGGGTGTGTGTATTGGTGTGGGTGTGTGTATTGGTGTGGGTGTTGGTGTGGGTGTGGGTATAGGTGTGGGTGTGTGTATTGGTGTGGGTGTGGGTATTTGTGTGGGTATTGGTGTGTGGGTGTGATAGGTGTGGGTGTGTGTATTGGTGTGGGTGTGGGATGGTGTGGGTGTATTGGTGTGGGTGGTAGAGGTGGGGTGTGTGGATTGGTGTGGGTGTGGGTATTGGTGTGGGTGTGGGTATAGGTGTGGATGTGTGTATTGGTGTGGGTGTTGGTGGGTATTGGTGTATGTGTGGGTGTGGGGTATAGGTGTAGGTATGGGTGTTGGTGTGGGTGTGGGTAGAGGTGTGGGTGTGTGTATTGGTGTGGGTGTGGGTATTGGTGTGGGTGTGGTATTGGTGTGGGTGTTGGTGTGGTATAGGTGTGGGTGTGTGTATTGGTGTGGTGTGTGTATTGGTGTGGGTGTGTATTGGTGTGGGTGTTGGTGTGGGTGTGGGTATAGTTGTGGGTGTGTGTGTTGGTGTGGGTGTGGGATTTGTGTGGGTATTGGGGTGTGGGTATAGGTGTGGGTGTGTGTATTGATGTGGGTGTGGGTATAGGTGTGTGTGTGTATTGGTGGGTGTTGGTGTGGTGGGTAGGGTGTGGGTGTGTGTTGGTGTGGGTGTGGGTATTGGTGTGGGTGTGGGTATGGTGTGGATGTGTGTATTGGTGTGGGTGTTGGTGTGGGTATTGGTGTTGTGTGGGTGTGGGGTATAGGTAGGTATGGGTGGGTGTGGGTAGAGGTGTGGGTGTGTGTATTGGTGTGGGTGTGGGTATTGGTGTGGGTGTGGGTATTGGTGTGGGTGTGGGTATTGGTGTGGGTGTGGGGTATAGGTGTAGGTATGGGTGTTGGTGTGTCATTAATTAGTCTCAAGGAATTTTTGACCATTAAACAATATTTGGCTTCACGAGAATTTTACCAGGCCTCATTTAGATCCTTGTCAACAATGTATATTTTAAAATCATTAGTTATTTTATTTTTACTATAGGTTTTATATCTAAATGGAGTTATATTTAAGGTCAAGACGCCATATTTATATTTGTAAATAAACAAGATTAAAATATCTCAATTTGTAGTGGTGTTTGTCAATAAAAGGTCTTTAAGTTTCAGTAGGTTAAGTGAGTCTGGTCTGTCGAGGAGGAATAGTATCGTGTTGGTTGAAGATAACATGAACCACTTGGGGATTTCACCTTTATCGGCAATAGTTCCGATATCAGTGAAGGTTGCAGAGGCTAACGTTACGATATCGGATCATTAGCGTGTTGGAGGAGAGCTGTAACTGTAGCCACCAGGGAGGATAATGTTGAGAGTTGGTAACGTTAACCACTTGGTTATGCCTTACCTTGCCATTAGTCCTTTGGGAGTCAGTCACAGGGTAAATAGTCGGTGTTATTGTTGAGGATTTGGTCAAGTATTGCGCTCTTCACGAACATGAGAGAGAGAGAGATAGAGAGAGAGAGAGATAGAGATAGATCCCACCCATCATTGTGCTCTCTCTCTCTCTCTCTCTCTCTCTCTCTCTCTCTCTCTCTCTCTATCTCCACACACACACACACACACACACACACACACACACACGTCCAGGGTGCCAATACTCACATCTATCAGTTAGTATGAATACATATGTCTGTCTGTTTGTCTCTCTGCCTGTGTTTACATTAGCCTGTCATTATTGTTGTCTCCACCTGGCCTCTGTGTGTGAGTGTACGTGCGCAGGTAGACTGTGTTGTGGTTTTAGTGGTGGTAATGGTGGTGGTGAGGGTAGTGGTGGTGTGGTGACGGTAGTGGTGGTGTGGTGAGGTAGTGGTAGTAGTGGTGTGGTGACGATGGTGGTTGGGGGTAGTGGTGGTGGGGTTAGTGGTAGTAGTGGTGTGGTGACTGTGAGGGTAGGTGGTGAGGGAGGAGTAGTGGTGTGGTGACGATGGTGGTTGGGGTAGTGGTGGTGGGGTTAGTGGTATTAGTGGTGGTGGTGGTAGCAGTGGTGGGGTGGTGTGGTTAGTGGTAGTAATTATGGTAGTGGTGGTACAATAGCGGTGAAGACATGTTACCTGTGAGTGGTCTACTGGCGGGCCGCAGGTGTACTTAGGTGTGGAGACCGTGACGTAAACCAGACGTGACGGCCAGTGGAGTGTATGATGGCGGTGGTGGATCCTAGTATTTCAGAGCTCAGGATTCGATGTTTTCCGGGTTCGTTGGTGGATGTTAGTATTCAAGGGCAAGGGTTCGATGTTTTCAGGGGTTCATTGGTGGATCCTAGTGTTTCAGAGCTCAGGGTTTGATATTTTCAGGAGTTCATTGGTGGATGTTAGTGTTTCAGAGCTCAGGGTTCGATGTTTTCTGGAGTTCATTGGTGGATGTTAGTGTTTCAGAGCTCAGGGTTCGATGTTTTCTGGAGTTCATTGGTGGATCCTAGTGTTTCAGAGCTCAGGTTCGTGTTTCTGGAGTGGTGGATGTTAGTGTTCAGGCTTAGGTTCGATGTTTCGGAATTCATTGGTGATCCTAGTGTTTCAGAGCTTAGGGTTCGATGTTTTCTGGGTTCGTTGGTGGATGTTAGTGTTTCAGAATCAGGGTTCGATGTTTTCAGGGGTTCATTGGTGGATCTAATGTCTTAGTGGCTAGGGTTAAATGTTTTCTGGGTTCGTTGGTGGATGTTATGTCAGAGGTGATGTTTTCTGTTCGTTGGTGATGTTAGTGTTAGGCTGGGTTCGATGTTGCTGGGTTCATTGGTGATCTAGTGTTTGAGCTCAGGTGATGTTTCTGGGTTCATGGGATGTTAGTGTTTCGAGCTCGGTTGATGTTTTTGGGTCTGGTGGATGTTAGTGTCTCAGAGGCAAGGGTTCGATGTGTTCAGGGGTTCGTGCGGTGTGCATTATACATTTTATCTTTTGCCCTAATTTGAAGTATACTGTATACTTGTATGTCTGTATATATTTACATGATGTAGATGCTGTTGACTATATACCAGCACCAGCACTACACCATAACAGCTGCATGGGCTCTTGACCACACTGTATGTATACCTGGACGTGTGTGTGTGTGTGTGTGTGTGTGTGTGGTTCACCATAAGGCTATTAGTGTCTACTTTCTGATGGTGCCTTACATCCTAAAACCTGATCCACACACACACACACACACACACACACACACACACACACACACACACACACACAGCAGTTACAGTGGATGCCCATCCTCTCCAGTTAGTGCAGCCTGCCAAACTCCTGGGTGTTACCATAGACCACAAACTGGACTGGAAGGCCCATGTAAACAACACTATCAAGGCAGCCTCGTACCGACTCTACACGCTACGACGACTCAGGTCACTTGGAGCACCCACGCCAGAGCTGAGGACTATCTACAACGCATTTATTCTCCCCAAATTAACGTATGCGTCCTGCAGTCGTCTTCTCTCAACTCCACCCAACAACGCCAGCTGGAGAAGGTACAGAAAAGGGCCTGCAGAATCATGCTCGGCGCAGATTACTCCGGCTACACCAACGCTCTCTCTACCCTGGAAATGCCATCCCCCAGTGACCTCCACCACCAGGCACTAGCAAGGTTTGGCAGTGGACTACTGCACCATCCTTGTCATCGCCACCTCCTGTCACCAGCAGTCCCCCACCCACCTCGCGCCACTACAACAAAATTCAGCCCATAAGAGCCCGCACTGATAGATATAAGAATAGCACCATCCCATCTATTGTTAAAATAATAAACAGCTCTTGATTTATGTACTGTACAACCCTGTAAATGTATTGAACGTATATCATTATGTCTAAATCACATGAGTTGTATATTTTCAGCCACCAGCTGCAACTCTATTAATAAACCGTTTATTATTATTATTATTATTATTATTATTATTATTATTACATTTCTGTTTCTTCTCATGCTCTCTGATTCGTCATTGTCTCTTATATAGTGTACTCTTGTTATTCCTTCCTCTCGCCTTACGTTTCTCTTCCTCTTTCACTCATAAGGGTAGTTAAGGATTATTCATTGTCTTTTTTTTAGGCTTTGTTTGTTCTAGCTTTTATCAGTCAATATTTTCCTTCTTCGTTGTCTTCATTCTCCATTTTCTCCTCTCATCCTTCTCCATCTCACCCACTTCCTCCTCTCAATCCCATTTCTCTTTCTTTTCCTCCTCCCCTCCTCTCCATTCTCCTCTTCCTCCCTCTCATCCTCATTCTCCTCCTCCCCATTCTCTTCTTCCTCCTCCACATCCTCATTCTCCTCTAACCCTCTCCCCCCTTCTCTCTCTTCCTTCCGGCTGTGTCTCTGGTAAGGAGGAGGAGGAGGAGGATGATGCAGGAGCAGGCTTCCGGCTTGGGTGGTGAGGAAGCCTCTAAATCCTCGTAAATATTCCGTTTGTAGCTGAAGCCTCACACCGCAGCACTAATTTCCTCTGAGGCTTCTTCCTGGAGTCTCTGAGGCTCCTACGTTACTCTTATTGGTGGTAGGAGAGTACGGTACACTAGAGGTAGAGTATTACACTAGAGGTAGGAGAGTGGGTACACTAGAGGTAGGAGATGCGGTTACACTGGAGGTAGGAGAGTACGGTACACTGGAGGTTGGAGAGTACGGTACACTGGAGGTAAGAGAGTACGGTACACTGGAGGTAGAGAGTGCTACACTGGGTAGGAGAGTACGGTACACTGGAGGTTGGAGAATTGGTACACTGGAGGTTGGAGAGTGGGCACTGGAGGTTGGAGATGCGGTACACTGGAGGTTGGAGAGGTACGGTACACTGGAGGTAGGAGAGTACGGTACACTGGAGGTAGGAGAGTACTGGCACACTGGTGGTAGGGAGAGTCTGGTACACTGGAGGTAGGAGTACGGTACACTGGAGGTAGGAGAGTGCGATTACACTGGTGGTAGAGATGCGGTACACTGGGTAGGAGAGTACGGTACTGGAGGTTGGAGATGCGGTACACTGGAGGTAGGAGAGTACGGTACACTGGAGGTAGGCGAGTACGGTACACTGGAGGTAGGAGAGTACGGTACACTGGAGGTTGGAGAGTACGGTACACTGGAGGTAGGAGAGTACGGTACACTGGAGGTAGGAGAGTACGGTACACTGGAGGAGGAGAGGAAGGTGTGGAGTAAGATGGAAAAGGTCGGTTGTATGGGAGTAGCAGACCCAGGGGAAGGTGGGTAAAAGGGTCGAGAGGAGGTGGGGTGGGGTGGGGGGGTGGGGTAGTGGTGGTGGGGGGAGCAGCAGCCAGGTAAGGACGACTCCCTAGGATGTACTGAAGTAAACATTTGGTAGATGAGGCAGCGGCGGCCCTCACCTCTAATGCACACCCTCTACGACCCTTTCTTCCATTACCTCTTTCTACCTCCCTCCCTTCCCTTCTCTCTCCTTGGTGTTCCTCTGCCGTAGGGTGGGGGCTGAAGAAGACCCCCTCAAGAAGCCCATTCAAGATATTTCTCTCTTCTACAGGAGTAATTCTGACCTGACGAGCGAGGTAGTCTCAGGTAGATGGGCTTTTCTCTCTTTCCTTTTCTGTGTTAGGAGAGAATTTTGTCTTCATTTCAACTTGGTGTATCACAAAAGGAGAATAATGTGTGTTTTGTGTTGGTCTTTTTTTATGAGGTGTTGTTTCTTGTGCGTTGTGTTGACATTGTGTTGTGTTTAACATGACGTGTGTGTGTGTGTGTGTGTGTGTGTGTGTGTGTGTGTGTTGAGAATTATAGCTGTCTTTTGCAGCCTTCTCACTGTTTTTGTTGGCGTGACACAACGTGTGTGTGTGTGTGTGTGTGTGTGTGTGTGTGTGTGTGTGTGTGTGTGTGTGTGTGTATTACTACTAATAATAAACGGTTTATTAATAGAGTTGCAGCCGGTGGCTGAAAATATACAAACTTACATATGATTTAGACATAATGATATACATTCAATACATTTACAGGGCTGTACAGTACATAAATCAGGAGTTGTTTATTATTTTAACAATAGATGGGATGTTGCTATTCTTATATCTGTCAGTGTGTGTGTGTGTGTGTTTATCTTGGCGGTTGGAGCCGTTGAGCCATTAAGACTGTCTCATGTTAACATTGATATTTTACACGACAGTCACACGTACAGAGATACTCTTTACTTCGTTACTGTACATCAACAGTAAATAAGTACATTTGTATCGCAGTGCAGTACACACACACACACACACACACCCTCCCCCACACACACACACACACACACACACACACTCACACACACATACACCACCTTATCTTAACCGACTTAGCGGACCAGTACCAACCACCTCAACCAATGCCTCCTATCGGGTGTAGCACACACCTATCAGTGCTCTGGTCCCCAGCTGCCACTCCCACTCAGGTACAGAGACCCTACATCAAGACCTACAGGCCGATTACTGACTCTGCAGTGCGTCTCTTCGGGTAGTTGATAGTTCACCATCCCTGGATTGAAGTACTTAGTGTGGATGACGTGGACACCAAATGGATAAATTATACCAACACCACCACGGAAGCGCACCACCACCACTTCTTCCCCGAGAAGTCCGTCAGATCTCACCCAGCTGATTTGCCCTGGATCACACCTTGGATCAAAAGACTTATGCAACAGAGAGGCAGAGCCTTTTATCTCGATGACCACAACCACTACAGGTCCCTTCGCAACCGAGTCATCCGCAAAATACGCACTGCAAAGAAGTCTCACTACCCAACCAAATTGCAACACCTGAAGCAGACCAACATCAGTCCGTGGTAGTAAGCAAGAACTCTGTGGACTAAACAATAAAACACACCCCCTACCCTTCCTGAGCCATCTCTCTCTAATGTTGACGCAGCTGAGCAATTTAATAACCATTTCGCTACTATATGCCAGACGCTCCCCGGCTTGACACAACTAATCTCCTGCTTACCTACCAGCCTACTGACTTAGTGGAAGAATTTAGTAGCAAAACGTCTGGACAAACTGAAGTTAAAACGCTCCCCCACCCCCATTGACTTACCAATGAAACTCTTCAAGGAGTTCTTCCCGGAGCTTGCTGAGCCCTCTGCTCCATCATCAATGCTTCCCTCAGTCAAGCCAGATGCCCAGCTGACTGGAAGACTTCATATGTGTCACCTGTGCCCAAGTCAACCAGCCCACAATCCTTAAATCAGCTACGATTCATTGCAGTCACCCCAATACCCAGCTTAATTTGTGAAAGTTTTGTGTTCGACTGGGCCTACAGTATGCTGATATTGCAGGAGCCGTAGATCCTCAGCAATTTGGTAATATGAAACTTCCTCCACCACTCACTGTCTTACAGCTTTCTCGACCACATATACCGCCATCTGGAGAAACGAAAAACGTCTGTAGCTGTCGCCTTCATTGACTTCACCAAGGCATTCGACCTAGTCGACCACAATTTAATCATCAACAAAGCTATCGACCTCGGGTTTCGAAGAAGTCTTGTACCATGGCTTACAGACTTCCTTAGTAACCGACGCCAAGCTGTACGCTTCCAAGGGGCTGTCTCCACCTTTCAGTCACTCACCTGTGGCGTCCTCCAAGGCACCAAGATGAGACCACTATGCTTCCTTATGCTGATCAATGATGCCCTAAGAGAAACCCCTGCTCGCTGGAAATATGTCGACGACTCCACCATTGGGATCAGCGTCAACAATTCTGCTCCTATACCGCCCTTCAGGATTTATTGAACAGTCTCCAAAATTGGGCCACCAACAACCACGTCACCATCAACCATACCAAGATCAAGGTTATGCACATCAACCTCTCCTCCGATGTTGTCCCACCCCCTTCTATTACTGTAGGTCCCAACACACTCCAGGTTGTAGATTCCACGAAGCTCCTCGGCGTCACCATAGACAACAAACTAGATTGGAAACCACACGTCAGTGAAGTTGTCAAATCCTCCAGTTTCCGTCTCCACCTCCTCCGCCGACTCAAGTCCATCGGGATTCCTGCCCCCGAGCTCCCCAGTGTTTACACAACATTCATACTTCGCAAGCTCACCTATGCCTCCCCTACCTGGTCTTCCTCCCTTAACGCCACATAACGTAAACACTTAGAAAAAGTGCAAAAGGGCTTGCAAGATTATTCTCGCCCCTTCCTATTCCACATATCAAGAAGCGCTCAACACACTGACCCTCTCGGCTCTCACTGACCATCACCACGACCTCATCTGCGAATTTGGTGAGAAGCTTCTGCACCATCCTCGACACCGGCTCCTACTACCACCCGAGATCCATTGCCCGAGAATTGCTGTTTGACACCACAACCGCACCCAACCCATACAAGTACGAACTGATCGCCATAATTTCTCACTCTTGATTTATTTTTTAAATTTTGTATTTTTTTATGGTTATTATTTTTATTATTGTTTTATTATTATATTTGTATTAATTTGCTATTAATTTTATTAATTGTTGTAATAATAATAGATATTATTATTATTATTATTATTATTATTATTATTATTATTATTTGTTTTTATATTTTCGCCCCCAGGCCTGATGTGGGTCATTACCTGTGCCCGGGTGGGCTAATGCCTAAAAAAAAAATACAGTGTATTCACTCAGTCAATCTTACTTTTTGCACTGTCACTATGTTGAGATGCCCTGTAGTTTGAGCTTCTCCCCACCTAGTTATTATATATCACATTTGTATCACTTATGTTACCTGTATATTATTTGTAAATCAAGAGACCCATTCCCCAATTATGTAACTGTATATTTTCAGCCTTCCGGCTGCCATGCTCTTTCAATAAACTGTAAATTATTATTATTATTATTATTATTATTATTATTATTATTATTATTACACATACACTTCAATACCGCCACCACTCCAGTGCAAGCTCCGGCAGCTACAGTGGATGCCCATCCTCTCCAGTTAGTGCAGTCTGCCAAACTCCTGGGTGTAACTGTAGTCCACCAACTGGACTGGAAGGCCCATGTAAACAACACTATCAAGGCAGCCTCGTACCGACTCTACACGCTACGACGACTCAGGTCACTTGGAGCACCCACGCCAGAGCTGAGGACTATCTACAACGCATTTATTCTCCCTAAACTAACGTATGTGTCACCAGCCTGGTCGTCTTCTCTCAACTCTACCCAACAATGTCAGCTGGAGAAGATACAGAAGAGGTCCTGCAGAATCATGCTCGGCGCAGACTACTCCGGCTACAACAACGCTCTCTCCACCCTGGAAATGCCATCCCTCAGTGACCTCCACCACCATGCACTAACAGGGTTTGACAGTGGACTACTGCACCATACTCGTCATCACCACCTCCTGCCACAGGCAGTCCGCCACTAACAAATTCAGCCCATAAGAGCCCGCACTGATAGATATAAGAATAGCACCATCCCATCTATTGTTAAAATAATAAACAGCTCTTGATTTATGTACTGTACAACCCTGTAAATGTATTGAATGTATATTATTATGTCTAAATCACATGTAAGGTTGTATATTTTCAGCCACCGGCAACTCTATTAATAAACCGTTTATTATTATTATTATTATTATTATTATTATTATTATTATTATTATTATTATTATTACTACACACGCTTCCTCATGAAATAACTGTGGGTGAATTTTGTTGCAGTGAAAAACACGGTGGCTTAGAGAACAATACCCAAGGCCTGTGTTAAGGTAAGGGTCGTGGGGGTGGTGTGTGTGCTGGAGATGTACCCACAGTGTCTTATTGTGAAGCTCCACTGCCATTTGTCTCTTGTTTACGCGTGAAAGTCGACGATGACACAGCGGCAGTCAGTGTCTAGGTGGAGGTAATTTCATCTTGTAGGACAGTGATGAAAGTTCGTCTCTCTGCGCTGTACATAGTGACTCAGCCGACGAGGGTGTGTGTGTGTGTGTGTGTGTGTGTAACTGGAGAACAGTGGGAGCTACATATGATCAACCCATATATCGTTTGTGTTCATCTGGGGAACCCTTACAGCTTTTGTTTTAGATCACAAGGTCAAGGTCATAGCTCAGTTGACACACCTACCTCGAGTGCAGTTAATTTATTATACTTATATTTTATACCTCTGAAGATCATACATACATTCATTCAGCTATATATACATACATACACGGTGTATTGGCCAGCATGTGTGGTTGGCTCTCAGGGTGTACATACACTGTGTACAGCGGCAGACAGTGTGGTGGAGGTGTGTGATGTGATACTCCCCACGCGGGCATACACCACACTGCTCCCCCTCCACCACACTGCTCCCCCTCCACCACACTGCTCCCCTCCACCACACTGCTCCCCTCCACCACCTGCTCCCCCTCCACCACACTGCTCCCCCTCCACCACACTGCTCCCTCCACACCTGCTCCCTCCACCACACTGCTCCCTCCACCACCTGCTTCCACCACTGCCTCCACCACACTGCTCCCCCTCCACCACACTGCTCCCCCTCCACCACACTGCTCCCCCTCCACTACACACCAACAGAGAGTCTGTGTTTAGTGTTGTTCTTATTAGTTCTTTAACTCTCAAGGTGATTATAAGAGTCAGTATTGGTGGCTGTAGGGGTGAAACTACCACTGTTCGCGTAATATTCCCGCTACTATGTTTTTTTGGGGGCTAACTATCCTTGTGTGAAGGTGAAGCGCAGAAGCGTTTACAGTGCCCAACAGGGAAGCATGCTAAGTTCATGCTTGCCTTATGTCTCATGATTTAAGGGCGTAGAAGCCTGAAGAGTCAAGGGCGTAGAAGCCTGAAGAGTCAGTGGTTTATGTCTAAGCAAGTTATTGGTAGGCTCCAACAACTTTCCCTGAATACGAATTCGCACCTTTCGATTTTACAGCAGGTACCTACTTTACTGCTAGGTGAACAGGGACCAAGGGGACTAGGAAGAGTGTCCAAACAACTTCCGCCGGCCCGGGAATCGAACCCATGACATCTTGCGAGGGCAAGAGCGGTACCGCTCTATCACCAGCTACTCTGTTGACGGGGTTACTGGGTGTCACATCACCCGAACACCTGGCAGGGGTCATCGTGTTCACTGTAATATTAACAAAGCTGACAGACCAACATTGATCACACTGTACCTGTATATGGTGTGTGCAGGTCATGTATGTCACACGAGAACAAAGGACTATCATAGAATCGTGTCTCTAGCATCACGATAAGGCATTACTACACAGGTTACGTGAGTATCTTTAAGACACGAGACTTACAACCACAGGAACTATGGCGTGTTGACGTGTGTCGTACTGTGGGGCGTGACAGTGGACTACCCCAAGCACTTCACACTGTTCATGGAGGAAAGTTACATCAGTTCACTTCATGTTATTCTAACGTTCATACATACGGACGACATTTTTCTCACTGTTGAATACTTAGTTTTGTTATTCCATCATGCTGTAGGTAACTGTGTCATTATACCGGTGGTTATTTACCTGCACGGTGCTGTTAACTCTTGGTGTGACTCAGGTATTGACCTTCACCACGCTTGTCTCTACTCAACTGTTTGTTTATGCAGTAGTTTTATGTCATTGTGTTATAAGAGTTACAGTGGTATGGGTTGCCACTAGTGACACACCCTCACCCAACCTAACCCATCACTCACCCTTACCCATCACCCAACCTAACCCATCCTCACCCTTACCATCACCCAACCTAACCATCATCCAACCTCACCCATCATCCAACCTAACCCATCATAACCTCACCCATCATCCAACCTCACCATCCTCACCCTCACCCACCACTCACCCTCACCCACCACCTCACCCATCACTCACCTTCACCGTCCTCCCACCCTCACCCACCACTCACCATCACTCCCACCCTCACCCACCACTCACCCCACCACTCCACCCTCACCCACCACTCACCCATCACTCACCCTCACCCACCACTCACCCATCACTCACCTTCACCCATCACTCACCCTCACCCCCACCACTCACCTTCACCCACCACTCACCCACCACTCCCCACCTTCACCCACCACTCACCCACCCCTCACCCACCACTCACCCATCACTCACCTTCCATCACTCACCCTCACCACCACTCACCCATCCACTCACCTTCACCCATCCCACTCACCCTCACCCACACTCCACCCTCACCCACCACTCACCCTCACCCACCACTCACCCCTCACCCACCACTCACCATCACTCACCTCACCCACCACTCACCCACCACTCACCTTCCCCACTCACCCACCACTCACCCTCACCACCACTCACCCATCACTCACCTCCCATCACTCACCCTCACCCACCACTCACCCATCACTCACACCTTCACCCATCACTCCCACCCTCACCCACCCTCACCCTCACCACTCACCCATCCTCACCCCTCACCCACCACTCACCCACCCTCACCCTCACCCACCACTCACCCATCCTCCACCCTCACCCACCACTCACCCACCCTCACCCCTCACCCACCCTCACCCATCACTCACCTTCACCCATCACTCACCACTCACCCACCACTCACCCATCACTCACCCTCACCCACCACTCACCCACCACTCACCTTCACCCACTACTCACCCTCACCCACTACTCACCCTCACCCTCACTCACCCTCACCCATCACTTCACCCCACCACTCACCCTCACCCACCACTCACCCTCACCACCACTCACCCTCACCCACCACTCACCCTCACCCACCACTCACCCCACCACTCACCCTCACCCACCACTCACCCATCACTCACCTTCACCTCACTCACCACTCACCCACCCTCACTCACCCATCACTCACCCCTCACCCACCACTCACCCACTACTCACCCTCACTCCTCACCTCACCCACTACTCACCTCACCCACTACTCCCCCTCACCCCACCCTCACCCTCACCCATCACTCCACCTTCACCCACCTCTCCACCCTCACCCTACTCACCCTCACCCACCACTCACCTTCACCCACCACTCACCCTCACCCACCACTCACCCTCACCCATCCACTCACCTTCACCCACTACTCACCCTCACCCACCACTCACCCTCACCCACCACTCACCCCTCACCCACCACTCACCCTCACCCACCACTCACCCCTCACCCACCACTCACCCCTCACCCATCACTCACCCTCACCCACCACTCACCCACCACTCACCCTCACCGTGTTCTCACTCCCCTTGTGTATTCTCTTAGTTGATTTGTGAACCTATTTTTACCGTCACATGTTGGGCCAATCAGTGTGTGTAAACAACGAGTGACGTCAGCATATGTTATAATGCTTTGACTGTATTTTAGGTGGGTTAGTATTGTGTGTGTGTCAGTCATCCATCTTGCCTTCATCCAGGTCTCATCTATCTGCCCATCTCCTCACCCACCATCTCCTCACCCACCCTCCGCTTCTGCCCACCCACTCACCAACTTACCTTCAACGTCTGCCAACCCACCCAGCCACCCACCGCCCGTGTTGCATTGTGCCGCCCAAATGCTGCAGGTGGTGGGCGGGTGTCCTGCCATGAAAACAAGTCTGAGCTAAAGTGCCCCCTTAGGGAAGTGTGGGGAAGAAAGGTAGGAAATGGATGTTGCATTGTGTAACATACGTGAAGACTAAGGAGCTGTTTCAGGAGAGAGAGAGAGAGAGAGTACGGAACATAGTGACCTGACAGTATTCTATGACAGTGTTCAACTGGGACACTTTTTTTTTTTCCCGCCAGAAAGAGAGAGAGCGGAAGTTCTGTGCCTTGATCCTCTACACCCGTCTGTCTTTTTTCCCGTTCAACTTTCCTTCCTTTCTTCCGCCCGCCTATCCGTTCGTCCGTTCACCCACCTACCCGTCCGTTCCACCTCACTTCACTTCTGTGAGGCGAAACTCTCTATGTTACATAATCAGGTCGTTGTTTTTCTGTGCACGAATGGGTTAAAATTGCCACCAAAGTTTTAAAAACCCCACGAAAAGATTAGAAACCTCCACAAAATTATAAAATCCTCCATTAAATAAATAAAAACCTCACTTCTCTTTATTTCCCCTCATTTTCCCTCTCCCTCTCTTTCCCTTTCCCCTCTTTCCTCCCTTCCCCCCCCTCTCTACCTCCCTCTCTATAAAGGTTAGAACATAAAGGGTCAAGACCTACAGCAGACTGGAGTGTTAAGAGCTCAGTGCTGGGGGTTGTGTCACAGGGTGCTGGGGTGTGTCACAGGTGCTGGGGGTGTGTCACAGTGGGTGCTGGGGTGTGTGTCACAGTGGTGCTGGGGTGTGTTACAGTGGTGGGGTGTGTCACAGGGGTGCTGGGGGTGTGTCACGAGGTGCTGGGGTGTGTCACAGTGGTGCTGGGGGTGTGTCACAGTGCTGGGGGTGTGTTACAGGGTGCTGGGGGTGTCACAGTGGTGCTGGGGGTGTGTGTCACAGGGGTGCTGGGGTGTGTCACGGAGTGCTGGGGGTGTGTTACAGGGTGCTGGGGGTGTGTCACAGGGGTGCTGGGGTGTGTCACAGTGGTGCTGGGGGTGTGTCACAGTGGTGCTGGGGTGTGTGCCAGTGGTGCTGGGGTGTCACAGGGGTGCTGGGGGTGTGTTACAGGGGTGCTGGGGGTGTGTCACAGTGGTGGGGGTGTGTCACAGGGGTGCTGGGGTGTGTCACAGGGTGCTGGGGGTGTGTCACAGTGGTGCTGGGGTGTGTCACAGTGGTGCTGGGGGTGTGTTACAGTGCTGGGGGTGTGTCACAGGTGCTGGGGGTGTGTCAGATGGTGCTGGGGTGTGTCACAGTGGTGCTGGGGTGTGTCACAGGGGTGCTGGGGGTGTGTTACGAGGTGCTGGGGGTGTGTCAGTGGTGCTGGGGTGTGTCACAGGGGTGCTGGGGGTGTGTCACAGGGGTGCTGGGGGTGTGTCTGAGTGGTGCTGGGGGTGTGTCACAGTGGTGCTGGGGGTGTGTTACAGGGTGCTGGGGGTGTGTCTGAGTGGTGCTGGGGGTGTGTTACAGGGGTGCTGGGGGTGTGTCACAGGGGTGCTGGGGGTGTGTCACAGTGGTGCTGGGGGTGTGTTACAGGGTGCTGGGGTGTGTCACAGAGGGTGCTGGGGGTGTGTCACAGGGGTGCTGGGGGTGTGTCACAGGGGTGCTGGGGGTGTGTGTCACGGGTGCTGGGGTGTGTCACAGGGGTGCTGGGGTGTGTCACAGTGGTGCTGGGGGTGTGTGTCACAGGGGTGCTGGGGGTGTGTCACAGTGGTGCTGGGGGTGTGTTACACAGGGGGTGCTGGGGGTGTGTCACAGTGGTGCTGGGGGGTGTGTCACAGGGGTGCTGGGGTGTGTCTCAGTGGTGCTGGGTGTGTCACAGGTGGTGCTGGGGGTGTGTCACAGTGGTGCTGGGGGTGTGTCACAGTGGTGCTGGGGTGTGTCACAGGGGTGCTGGGGGTGTGTCACAGTGGTGCTGGGGGTGTGTCACAGGGGTGCTGGGGTGTGTCACAGTGGTGCTGGGGTGTGTCACAGTGGTGCTGGGGGTGTGTGTTACAGGGGTGCTGGGGTGTGTCACAGTGGTGCTGGGGGTGTGTCACAGGGGTGCTGGGGTGTGTCACAGTGGTGCTGGGGGTGTGTCACAGTGGTGCTGGGGGTGTGTCACAGTGGTGCTGGGGGTGTGTCACAGGGGTGCTGGGGTGTGTCACAGTGGTGCTGGGGTGTGTCACAGTGGTGCTGGGGGTGTGTCTGATAGTGCTGGGGGTGTGTCACAGTGGTGCTGGGGTGTGTCACAGGGGTGCTGGGGGTGTGTCACAGTGGTGCTGGGGGTGTGTCACAGTGGTGCTGGGGGTGTGTCACAGTGGTGCTGGGGGTGTGTCAGAGTGGTTCTGGGGGTGTGTTACAGTGGTGCTGGGGGTGTGTCACAGGGGTGCTGGGGTGTGTCACAGTGGTGCTGGGGGTGTGTCACAGGGGTGCTGGGGGTGTGTCACAGTGGTGCTGGGGTGTGTCACAGTGGTGCTGGGGTGTGTCACAGGGTGCTGGGGGTGTGTCACAGGGGTGCTGGGGGTGTGTCACAGGGGTGCTGGGGTGTGTCACAGGGGTGCTGGGGTGTGTCACAGGGGTGCTGGGGTGTGTCACAGTGGTGCTGGGGGTGTGTCACAGGGGTGCTGGGGGTGTGTCACAGGGGTGCTGGGGTGTCACAGTGGTGCTGGGGGTGTGTCACAGGGGTGCTGGGGGTGTGTCACAGTGGTGCTGGGGGTGTGTCACAGTGGTGCTGGGGTGTGTCACAGTGGTGCTGGGGTGTGTTACAGGGTGCTGGGGTGTGTCACAGTGGTGCTGGGGGTGTGTGTCAGGGGGTGCTGGGGTGTGTCACAGGTGCTGGGGGTGTGTTACAGTGGTGCTGGGGTGTGTCACAGTGGTGCTGGGGTGTGTCACAGTGGTGCTGGGGGTGTGTCACAGTGGTGCTGGGGGTGTGTCACAGGGGTGCTGGGGGTGTCTCACAGTGGTGGGGGTGTGTCACAGTGGTGCTGGGGGGTGTGTCACAGTGGTGCTGGGGGTGTGTCCAGGGGTGCTGGGGGTGTGTCACAGTGGTGCTGGGGGTGTGTCACAGTGCTGGGTGTGTTACAGTGGTGCTGGGGTGTGTCACAGTGGTGCTGGGGGTGTGTCACAGTGCTGGGGTGTTACAGTGGTGCTGGGGTGTGTCACAGTGGTGCTGGGGGTGTGTCACAGGGGTGCTGGGGGTGTGTCACGGGTGCTGGGGTGTGTCACAGTGGTGCTGGGGGTGTGTCACAGTGGTGCTGGGGGGTGTGACCTGCTGGGGGTGTGTCACAGTGGTGCTGGGGGTGTGTCACAGTGGTGCTGGGGGTGTGTTACAGGGGGTGCTGGGGTGTGTCACAGTGGTGCTGGGGGTGTGTCACAGGGGTGCTGGGGTGTGTCACAGTGGTGCTGGGGGTGTGTACAGTGGTGCTGGGGGTGTGTCACAGTGGTGCTGGGGTGTGTCACAGGGGTGCTGGGGTGTGTCACAGGGGTGCTGGGGGTGTGTCACAGTGGGTGCTGGGGTGTGTCACAGTGGTGCTGGGGGTGTGTTACAGTGGTGCTGGGGGTGTGTTACAGGGGTGCTGGGGGTGTGTCACAGTGGTGCTGGGGGTGTGTCACAGTGGTGCTGGGGGTGTGTCACAGTGGTGCTGGGGGTGTGTCACAGGGGTGCTGGGGTGTGTCACAGTGGTGCTGGGGGTGTGTCACAGGGGTGCTGGGGGTGTGTCACAGTGGTGCTGGGGTGTGTCACAGTGGTGCTGGGGGTGTGTCACAGGGTGCTGGGGTGTGTCACAGGGGTGCTGGGGTGTGTCACAGGGTGCTGGGGGTGTGTCACAGGGGTGCTGGGGTGTGTCACAGGGGTGCTGGGGTGTGTCACAGTGTGCTGGGGGTGTGTCTGGGTGCTGGGGGTGTGTCACAGGGGTGCTGGGGGTGTGTTACAGTGGTGCTGGGGTGTGTCACAGGGGTGCTGGGGGTGTGTGTCACAGGGGTGCTGGGGTGTGTCACAGTGGTGCTGGGGGTGTGTCACAGGGGTGCTGGGGTGTGTCACAGTGGTGCTGGGGGTGTGTCACAGTGGTGCTGGGGGTGTGTACGTGGTGCTGGGGTGTGTTACAGGGGTGCTGGGGTGTGTCACAGTGGTGCTGGGGGTGTGTCACAGTGGTGCTGGGGTGTGTCACAGTGGTGCTGGGGGTGTGTGTTACAGGTGCTGGGGGTGTGTCACAGGGGGTGCTGGGGTGTGTCACAGTGGTGCTGGGGTGTGTGTCACAGGGGGTGCTGGGGGTGTGTCACAGTGGTGCTGGGGGTGTGTTACAGGGGTGCTGGGGTGTGTCACAGGGGTGCTGGGGTGTGTCACAGGGGTGCTGGGGTGTGTCACAGTGGTGCTGGGGGTGTGTCACAGTGGTGCTGGGGGTGTGTCACAGGGGTGCTGGGGGTGTGTCACAGTGGTGCTGGGGTGTGTCACAGGGGTGCTGGGGGTGTGTCACAGGGGTGCTGGGGTGTGTCACAGGGGTGCTGGGGGTGTGTCACAGTGGTGCTGGGGGTGTGTCACAGTGGGGTGCTGGGGGTGTGTCACAGGGGTGCTGGGGGTGTGTCACAGGGGTGCTGGGGTGTGTCACAGGGGTGCTGGGGGTGTGTCACAGGGGTGCTGGGGGTGGGTCACAGTGGTGCTGGGGTGTGTCACAGGGGTGCTGGGGTGTGTCACAAGTGGTGCTGGGGTGTGTCACAGGGGTGCTGGGGTGTGTCACAGGGTGCTGGGGGTGTGTCACAGGGGTGCTGGGGGTGTGTGTCACAGTGGTGCTGGGGGTGTGTGTCACAGTGGTGCTGGGGTGTGTCACAGTGGTGCTGGGGTGTGTTACAGGGTGCTGGGGTGTGTCACAGGGGTGCTGGGGGTGTGTCACAGTGGTGCTGGGGGTGTGTTACAGGGGTGCTGGGGGTGTGTCACAGTGGTGCTGGGGTGTGTTACAGGGGTGCTGGGGGTGTGTCACAGGGGTGCTGGGGTGTGTCACAGGGTGCTGGGGGTGTGTCACAGGGGTGCTGGGGTGTGTCACAGTGGTGCTGGGGTGTGTCACAGGGTGCTGGGGTGTGTCACAGTGGTGCTGGGGGTGTGTCACAGTGGTGCTGGGGTGTGTCACAGTGGTGCTGGGGGTGTGTCACAGTGGTGCTGGGGTGTGTCACAGTGGTGCTGGGGGGTGTGTCACAGTGGTGCTGGGGTGTGTCACAGTGGTGCTGGGGGTGTGTCACAGTGGTGGGGTGTGTTACAGGGGTGCTGGGGGTGTGTTACAGTGGTGCTGGGGTGTGTTACAGGGGTGCTGGGGGTGTGTTACAGTGGTGCTGGGGGTGTGTTGGGGTGCTGGGGGTGTGTTACAGGGGGTGGGGTGTGTCACAGTGGTGCTGGGGGTGTGTCACAGGGGTGCTGGGGTGTGTCACAGTGGTGCTGGGGGTGTGTTACAGGGTGCTGGGGGTCATGCAGTGGTGCTGGGGGTGTGTTACAGGGTGCTGGGGTGTGTTACAGTGGTGCTGGGGTGTGTGTACAGGGGTGCTGGGGTGTTACCATCACGTCTTTAAGTGTCATTGTAGCGGTGTAGGTGGCCGGGAGGGAGGGAGGGAGGCGGCAGGCTGGGAAGATATGGGTCATTCTCTCTTTCTCTCTCTCTCTCTCTCAGATATACAGACACAAACACACGTAGACAATACCTTAAATCAGAGAAGGAAATAAGGAAAAACGATAGATAGATAGATAGAGAGGAGGTCGAGAGAAGAGAGAGAGAGAAAGAACGTGGGAGGAAGAGGTGATTGATTTATGTGTTGCTGTAGTCAAGTTGTACTCCTAACACTCTTTTCTATGTGGTGGTGGAGATGGTGGTGGAGATAGTGGTGGAGATGGTGGTAGTGGTGGAGATGGTGGTAGTGGTGGGGGTGGTAGTGGTTGGTGGTGGTGATCAGATAGTGTACATCACCACTACCATCATCAGTTGGGGGGGTGGTAGTGGTGATGGTGGTAGTGGTGGTGGTAGTAGTGGTGGTGGGCTCGTGTTCTCACTTGTCTCTCCTCTTACATCCCTTGTAATGTTATACGTGGGTCGTGGGGGTTGTGGGTCATGGGTGTTGTGGATCATGGGTGTTGTGGGCCATGGGTGTTGTGGGTCGTGGGTGTAATAATAATAAATATAATAATTGACGGTTTATTGAAAAAGTTCTGGGTCATGGGTTGTTGTGGGTCGTGGGTGTTGTGGGTCGTGGGTCATGGGTGTTGTGGGTCGTGGGTGTTGTGGGTCGTGGGTGTTGTGGGTCGTGGGTGTTGTGGGTCATGGGTGTTGTGGGTCGTGGTGTTGTGGGTCATGGGTGTTGTGGGTCGTGGGTGTTGTGGGTCGTGGGGTTGTGGGTCATAGGTTGTTGTGGGTCATGGGTGTTGTGGGTCGTGGTTCGCGGTGTTGTGGGTCGTGGGTGTTGTGGGTCGTGGGTGTTGTGGGTCGTGGGTGTTGTGGGTCGTGGGTGTTGTGGGTCATCGGTGTTGTGGGTCGTGGGTGTTGTGGGTCGTGGGTGTTGTGGGTCGTGGGTGTTGTGGGTCATGGGTGTTGTGGGTCATGGGTGTTGTTGTGGGTCGTGGGTGTTGTGGGTCGTGGTGTTATGTGTCATGGGTGTTGTGGGTCGTGGGTGTTTGTGGGTCGTGGGTCGTGGTGTTGTGGGTCGTGGGTGTTGTGGGTCGTGGGTGTTGTGGGTCATCGGTGTTGTGGGTCGTGGGTGTTGTGGGTCGTGGGTGTTTGTGGGTCGTGGGTGTTGTGGGTCATGGGTGTTGTGGGTCGTGGGTCGTGGGTGTTGTGGGTCTGTGTTGGGTCATGGGGTGTTGTGGGTCGTGGGTGTTGTGGGTCGTGGGTGTTGTGGTCATGGGTGTTGTGGTCGTGGGTGTTGTGGGTCATGGGTGTTGTGGGTCGTGGGTGTTGTGGGTCATGGGTGTTGTGGGTCATGGGTGTTGTGGGTCATGGTTGTTGTGGGTCGTGGGTGTTGTGGGTCGTGGGTGTTGTGGGTCGTGGGTGTTGTGTGGTCGTGGGTGTTGTGGGTCGTGGGTGTTGTGGGTCGTGGGTGTTCGGGTCGTGGGTGTTGTGGGTCATGGGTGTTGTGGGTCATGGTGTTGTGGGTCGTGGGTGTTGTGGGTCATGGTGTTGTGGGTCGTGGGTGTTGTGGGTCATGGGTGTTGTGGGTCGTGGTGTTGTGGGTCGTGGGTGTTGTGGGTCGTGTGTGTTGTGGGTCGTGGGTGTTGTGGGTCGTGGGTGTTGTGGGTCGTGGGTGTTGTGGGTCATGGGTGTTGTGGGTCATGGGTGTTGTGGGTCGTGGGTGTTGTGGGTCGTGGGTGTTGTGGGGTCGTGGGTGTTGTGGGTCGTGGGTGTTGTGGGTCATGGGTGTTGTGGGTCGTGGGTGTTGTGGGTCGTGGGTGTTGTGGGTCGTGGGTCATGGGTGTTGTGGGTCATGGTGTTGTGGGTCGTGGGTGTTGTGGGTGTGGGTGTTGTGGGTCATAGGTTTGTGGGTCGTGGGTGTTGGGGTCATGGGTGTTGTGGGTCATGGGTGTTGTGGGTCGTGGGTGCAGCAGCAGCAGGAGGAGATAGTGTTGACCGACGCATTGGCCAGGTAGAGGCAGGTCTGGGCGGTACACCTGTGGGCTATACCGTTATGTCAATAGAGGCGCCAGGGATATGTGTGTGTGTGTGTGTGTGTGTGTGTGTGTGTGATGAACTGGAGGCGAGTTAACATGCTCCCTATCGCTATCACTACCAACCACCACCCATCACCACAACAACGACACCACCACGCTTGGCTTTAATTTATAACGCGAAATGTGGGAACACCTGTCACCATGATGCGAGGTTTGGAAGGTTAATTATTATTTTTCGTCTCTCTCTCTGCTCTCTCTCTCTCGTGATCCGTATTATATAAACATGAGACACATATTACAGTATACTTGACTAGTGTTGGTCTTAGTGTTACACGTGTACCCTCCTCCTCCTCCTCTCAGTGCTTAAGTAAATGTTTGTAGTGTGTTGCTCTCGTCTCGTGATGACAATGTTTGTGATGTTGAAATGTTGTACTCTAAATGTTGTACCTAAAATGTTTTACTCTAAATGTTGTACTCTAAATGTTGTACTCTAAATCTTTTACTCTAAATGTTGTACTCTAAATGTTGTACCCTAAATGTTGTACTCTAAATTTTGTACTCTAAATGTTGTTTCCTAAATGTTGCACTCTAAATGTTGTACTCTAAATGTTGTACCCTAAATGTTGTACCCTAAATGCTGTACTCTAAATGTTGTACCCTAAATGCTGTACTCTAAATGTTGTACCCTAAAAGTTGTACCTTAAATGTTGTACCCTAAAAGTTGTACCTTAAATGTTGTACCCTAAATGTTGTACCTTAAATGTTGTACCCTAAATGTTGTACCCTAAATGTTGTACCCTAAATGCTGTACTCTAAATGTTGTACCCTAAAAGTTGTACCTTAAAGTTGTACCTTAAGTTGTACCTTAAATGTTGTACTCTCTAAAATGTTGTACCTAAAGTTGTACCTTAAATGTTGTACCATAAATGTTGTACCCTAAATGTTGTACCCTAAATGTTGTACCTTAAATGCTGTACCCTAAATGTTGTATCTAAATGTTGTACCCTAAATGAAGCGACATAATTGTTTCATTAATCCCGGCACAGCATACAGTATATAACGCGTCAATTGAAAGTTGTGTCTGTCTGTCTGTAACGTTTGGTGTGTAGTCTTACTTTATCCCCGCAACCCAGGCAGAGGTGTTTATTTGTCTCTCCGTGTATGCGTGACAAATTTGTCTTTGTCTTGTGGGTGGTGGTAGTAATTTGATAGTCATAAACTCTGAAAATTGGATAAATTCCGTTGCATCAAGATAAATATGGTTTCCATCCCTGTAAATTTCCCCAAACGTGGTAGATTGATATAAATTTTTGATGGTAGAATGCATGGTGATATGTGTGTGTGTGTGTGTGTGTGTGTGTGTGTGTGTGTGTGTGTGTGTGTGTGTGTGTGTGTGTGTGTGTGTGTGTGTGTGTGTGTGTCGTAACTTACTGGGCTCTTGAGGATTTAGTGAAGGTTTAGTCTGAGAGTGTCAAGAGTGCGGCCGTCAGTGTGAGAGTGCCAGGAGTGCCACCAACCTCAGTGTGGGGAGAGTTATAGCCGCTGACTTTGAGTAATTCAACTAGTTCGGGTACCAACAGATTTACCGTGTGGTGTGTGGGGGAGGGGGAGCCCGGTGGTACTGCTGCCTTGTGTGGTTGTTACTGTGTTGGCGTATCTAGTGTAGTAGCTGTTATTATTATTATTATTATTTATTTATTTATTATTAGTATTATTAGTATTATGTGTTGTTGTTATTATTATTATTATTATTATTATTATTATTATTATTATTATTATTATTATTATTGTTGTTGTTGTTGTTGTTGTTGTTGTTGTTCGTCACTACTGAGTGTTGACTGGGGCCAGGCTATGTATGCAGGGGCGTATATTGGTTATGAGGTGAAAGCCTTGCTAAGTCTTAAGCTGTGGCCATATTTCTTAGTTAAATTTTTAAGTTTATTGTTGAGAGAGGTTGGGATGAGAGAGGTTATTGGTATGGTCTGGGTGAATCTAATATATTTCCACCACCATCACTACTAGTACCACCAACGCCACTACTAGCATCACCACTACCACTACTAGCACCAGGTTCTGACAGTGTGTGTGTGTGTGTGTGTGTGTGTGTGTGTGTGTGTGTGTGTGTGTGTGTGTGTGTGTCCCTCTCAACTAGCTCTGTACACTAAATCAAATGCCTTAGTTAGACCTATCGAAGCTAATGGTAAAACCCGGCGTCCTGGTCTAAAATTCACCCAGCATAAGAGGGGTCGGGATAGGTTAGGTTAGGTTAGGTTAGGTTAGGACAGGACACACGACTGAAACATCTTGGAATGTTACCGTGTTGTTTGTGATGCGGATGGAGGCGAGAGTAGGAAGGGGTCGGTTAGTGTCGGGAGAGTCGTGATTGAAAGAATGAAGGATGGCAGGGAGACGTGTGTTAGTTGAAGAGTGAGAGAGTGAGAGTATAGGGGCTGATAATACTGTGTGGGTGGTGTGGGTAGGGTGGGTGGTGTGGGTAGGGTGAGTGGTGTGGGTGGGGTGAGTGGTGTGGGTGATAGTGAGGTGAGGTGAGATTGTGTGGGTGAGGTGGTGTGGGTGGTGTGTGGTGGTGTGTAAGTGGTGTGTGGATAGTGTGGGTAGTGGGCTGGATAGAGGTCACACAAGCCCCGGTAATATAAGTGTCAGAGTTAATACTGATATATTTGACACAGTAAGCTGATGAAGAATCCTGCCAGCGTGAGTAATAATGATAATATACTGTTATAATAATAATATTAATATAGTACGGTTTATGTTTCAATGAAAATTAATTAATCCTCCTACTTTACTACCTGACTTACTTGCCACCTGTGTCACTTGTCAACAGTTATGTGTGTGTGTGTGAATATTCTCCCTTGATGAGTTTGAATTGTCTAACCTAACCTAACAATAACCTAACCTGACCTGACCTCATCTAGGGATATTTTACCTGATAATTAAACACTCTAACGTTACCTGGGGAGCCTATAGGTTAAAATAGGTAAATTGTGTTTTGTTAAAGTTAAATTAGGTTCACGTTAAAATGGTTAATATTAAGCTGAAATAAGCTGTGGGGTAATCATCAGGTGAACCTTGAATTTCATATTTAATGTTATGTATATAGTTTTGACCCAACCGTGAGGACTCTGCCCGCACGGATTATTGTGGTTAAGCTTACTGCTCCTGGTCATGTTGCTGTATATGGTTGTGTGTGTGTGTGTGTGTGTGTGTGTGTGTGTGTGTGTGTGTGTGAAAGAAAGAACGTGCAGTTATGAGTGAGTGAGTGTCACGGGCGTTAAGGACAGCAGCACCCAGCCCTGGCCTCTCTCCTCCGTGTCACCTCCCTCGTCACACATCCTCTCTTTGTTGACCCCATGTGTCATGACCTCACCTGTGTCACTCCTCACCCTGGCAGCGGTGAAGGTCCCTGGTGGCCAAGCTGGTAGGAAGAATAGTGTACGTGACTGGGCCCCACACACACACATTGAAGGCGCAGTTATCCTAGGAAGGTGACCATGAGGGGGCTGCCTACCGTACGCCCACACTGAACGACGGAACCTCCTTATCAGCAGCTACAGTACATCCGCTCTAACGTGGCTTGACGCCCCCGTCCGCTCGCCCTATTTTCCTTTGTCCACCAACACACACACACTGGCTGCCGTCGCTGGGCAAGATGGAACTGATAACATCCATGTCATGCTCCTCTTGGGTCCCGAGGAATTACTGACACTGTTGATCACCCCGCCTAAGAAACAACCCAGGAAGACGACATAGACGCCACCACCCTCACCCCCTCCCTCCGCCACCTTAAATCTCTGATATACACTGTACAGCGTGAGGTCTTCCACGAATATTAGACTAATCTTAAATTTCAGGGTAATCGCCTACTGCACCGTTATGACGCAGTTGCTGGAGATGCCAACCGCTGTGTCAACCCCTGACTCGGTCTCTCCATATGGTATAGACAAGTCTGTGCCTCGGATAGTTACTCCTGGCATTACATGAACACCTTTGGGCCTGGCTGCACTAGATGTGAGCTATGTGTACGACCCCATGCTCTCCCCCCACTACATCCTGACATGTCCTGAAACTCTTCCTACAAGTCCTGAGTCGTCACCATCACGTCGTCTCCTCCTGACCAAATATCCCTCCCAGACACAGAGTCCTCCCTACGTACACATCCTTCCTTCATTACATTAACTCCCTTATACAACCAGTGGCCCCTCATCATGTTAATCTAACAACACCATCTTCAACTCCGCTGCTTCTCTCTTGGGTGGTTTTGTGATCCACCCCACCTCTCTATGTTGACCTCATTTGA
>NW_024712526.1:4210634-4353400 GCF_018991925.1 Homarus americanus | reverse complement strand
AGGAGAGGTGGTAGTGGTGGTGGAGGGTGAGGGGGTGTAGTGGTAGTGGTGGTGGAGGGTGAGGTGTGGTAGTGGTGGAGGGAGAGGTGGTAGTGGTGGTGAGGGTGAGGTGCGGTAGTGGTAGTGGTGGTGGAGGGAGAGGGTAGTGGTGGTGAGGAGGTGTGTGGTAGTGGTGGTGAGGGTGAGGTGCGGTAGTGGTGGTGAGGGTGAGGTGTGGTGGGTGGTGAGGGAGGTGTGGTGTGTGGTGGTGGTTGGGGACCGGATGTAACCCTCACTACCTGTGGTGCCCTCCCTGCCTTCCCCTCCCCCACGCTATTCTTCCTCTCCCTCCTAGCTCTGTTCCTCCTTCCCTCCCTCCTCCTTCCCTTCCCTCACCTTCACTGCCTCTTCCCTGCTGACGTTTTTTAGGAAAGTCTTCGAGGTAGTAGATAATGACGAAAATTACGATGTTATTTACTTAGACTTTAGCAAAGCGTTTGGCAGAGTACCGCATCAGAGGCTTCTGAGAAAAATTAAGGCTCATGGTATCGAGGGGAAAGTTTTAAATTGGATAAAATCATGGCTCACCGATAGAACACAGAGGGTCAGCGTAGATGGTGTTAAATCTGAGTGGGGTCGTGTAACCAGTGGGGTTCCCCAGGGGTCAGTACTAGGTCCACTCTTGTTCATAATCTACATAAACGATCTAGATACTGGGATCAGCAGTGACATAAGCAAGTTTGCGGATGACACCAAAATAGGGCGGCAAATTAATTCAGGGCAGGATGTAAATGCATTACAGGAGGATCTAAATAAACTGCAGGGGTGGTCTGAAAAATGGCAAATGAAATTCAACACCAGCAAGTGCAGCGTACTTAATATTGGAAGAACAAATACTGACAATGTATACAGCCTTAACAACATCAACCTAGAGAAGTCGACTTGTGAAAGAGACTTAGGGGTACTTGTAAGCCCGGACCTACGGCCTGGAAAACAGTACGTTAATGTTCGAAATAAGGCAAACAGAGAATTAAGTTTTATATCTAGAAGTATAAGTAACAAGAGTGCAGAGGTCTTATTGCAACTATATCTTGCTCTAGTCAGGCCGCACCTCGATTATGCGGTTCAGTTCTGGTGCCCCTATTATAGAATGGATATCAATTCACTGGAGTCGGTGCAGCGAAGAATGACAAAATTGATTCCGGGACTTAGAAACCTTCCATATCAGGATAGGTTAAAGAAACTTAACTTGCATTCCCTAGAAAGACGAAGAGTGCGGGGAGATATGAGAGAAGTATTCAAGTGGGTGAAAGGAATCAATAAAGGAGATACAGATTAAGTTCTTATAATATCCGAGCAGGATAGGACTCGGAGCAACGGATTCAAGTTGGATAAGTTTAGGCTTAGGAGGGAGATAGGAAGAAACTGGTTCACAAATAGGGTGGTGGACGAGTGGAACAAGCTTAGCAACTTTGTAGTAAGTGCTGGAACTCTGGAAAGTTTCAAAAGGAGACTGGATAGATTCATGGATGATAGAGAGTGGTAGTAACTCTCGACAGGAGCTGCCATGCACAGGCCAACCGGCCTATTGCAGACTCCTTATGTTCTCTGCCTTACTGTGTCATCCTACTACACATCCTCCTCCTCCTCCTCCCCTTTCTATTTTTATCACTACGAACATCTTCCGTTTCCCTTCCTGTCCATATATCTTACACCCTTCCCCTTCCTCCTCCTCCTCCCCCCTTCCTCCTCCACCCCCCTCTCCCCTAACCCCCCTCCTCTTCCCACCTTGCCGTTACCTGGCCACTATTTAAGGGGGGGGTTGATTAGTCACGGCTCCTCCCTCCCTCCCTTCACCCTCTCTTTCTCTTCCCACCTCTTTATGATCCTTCTCCCACATCCCCTCCCTCCACCTCTCCTCCCTCCTCCCCTCCCTCCCCTCCCTCCCCTCTCCCCTCTCCCCTCTCCTCCCCTCCCCTCCCCCCCCCTCCCCCCCTCCCCTTCCACCTCCTTCCTTTCCTCACCCACCACCTCACCTCAACACCCTGTGACCTACCCGTGAATAAGCTGGTACCGCTGTCTTGCTTGTGAGAGAACTACAGTACTACTAATCTTACCCTAGTTTACCCTAATCACCCCTAATTTACCCTAATCACCTAATTTAC
Source organism: Homarus americanus (assembly GCF_018991925.1). Taxonomy (NCBI): domain Eukaryota; kingdom Metazoa; phylum Arthropoda; class Malacostraca; order Decapoda; family Nephropidae; genus Homarus; species Homarus americanus. The sequence continues at coordinate 4,351,256 of NW_024712526.1, read as the reverse complement.
CCTATTTGACCCTAATATCCCCTAATCTACCCTAATCACCACTAATTTACCCTAGTTTAACCTAATCTACCCTAGATTTAACCTAATTAACCTAATTTACCCTAATCTCCCCTAATCTCCCCTAATCACCCCTAATCTACCCTAATCTCCCCTAATCTACCTTTATTATTACAGTACAGTATTCTACTTCTCTCAGTTGTTCCTGTAGGTATTGTACTGTCAGACTGTACCTTCTGTAATGTCTGAATGATCGTTGTTATTATTATTATTATTATTATTATTATTATTATTAGTATTATTATTATTATTATTATTATCATTATTATTATTATTATTATTATTATTATTATTATTGATTGTATTTTTATTGTTGTTTTTGTTATTATTATTATTATTATTATTATTATTATTATTATTGTTATTATTATTATTATTATTATTATTATTATTATTATTATTATTATTATTATTATTATTGTTATTATTATTATCATTATTGTTATTATTATTATTATTATTATTATTATTATTATTATTGTTATTATTATTATCATTATTATTATTATTATTATTATTATTATTATTATTATTATTATTATTATTATCATTATTATTATTATTATTATTATTATTATCATTGTTGTTATTATTAATATAATTATTATTATTATTATTATTATTATTATTATTATTATTATTATTATTATTATCATTTTTATTATCATCATTATTATTATTATTATCATTATTGTTATTATTATTATTATTATTATTATTATTATTATTATTATTATTATTATTATTATTGATTGTATTATTATTGTTGTTTTTGTTATTATTATTATTATTATTATTATTATTATTATTATAATAATTGTCATTAATATTATTATTATTGTCATTATTATTATTTTTATTAGTTACCATCAGTATATACAAGGTCAAGTAACAGGCCATAACCAGCCACCATTTCTTAATAATTAATCACCATGAACCATCCATCAGGGGTTTAGCCAGCGGACAAATTACCCCGCCCAGTAATTAGCCAATATCGTCTTTATGATCCCACCTAATTATTGCTCATCTAATTAGCCGATACACTGGTGATCGCTGGGGTTAATTGGTGGCCCACGGTAATTACCTGTTTGAGTGGTAAGTCAACAGATGATTTCCCAGAGTTGATTCACATTGAGGGGGGTGGATGGGTTCATAGTGGAGATGGGTGGGTTGAGAGTGTGGATGGATGGGTTCAGAGTGTGGGTGGATGGGCTCAGAGTGGGGTGAGTGGGGGTGGGTTAAGAGTGTGGTGAATGGGGTGGCTGAGGTCGGAGTGAGGTGGGTGAAGATAAAAACATAACATAAGAAAATAAGGAGTCTGCAATAGGCCGGTTGGTCTGTGCATGGCAGCTCCTGTCAAGAGTTACTACCACTCTCTATCATCCATGAATCTATCCAGCCTCCTTTTAAAACTTTCCAGCGTTCCAGCACTTACTACAAAGTTGCTAAGCTTGTTCCACTCGTCCACCACCCTATTTGTGAACCAGTTTCTTCCTATCTCCCTCCTAAACCTAAACTTATTCAACTTGAATCCGTTGTTCCGAGTCCTATGCTGCTCGGATATTATAAGAACTTTATCTATATCTCCTTTATTGATTCCTTTCACCCACTTGAATACTTCTATCATATCTCCCCGCACTCTTCGTCTTTCTAGGGAATGCAAGTTTAGTTTCTTTAACCTATCCTGATATGGAAGGTTTCTAAGTCCCGGAATCATTTTTGTCATTCTTCGCTGCACCGACTCTAGTGAATTTATATCCATTCTATAATAGGGGCACCAGAACTGAACCGCAAAATCGAGGTGCGGCCTGACTAGCGCAAGATATAGTTGCAATAAGACCTCTGCACTCTTCTTACTTACACTTCTAGATATAAAACCTAATACTCTGTTTTCTAAGCCGTAGGTCCGGGCTTACAAGTACCCCTAAGTCTCTTTCACAAGTCGACTTCTCTAGGTTAATGTTGTTACGGCTGTATACATTGACAGTATTTGTTCTTCCAATATTAAGTACGCTGCACCTGCTGGTGCTGAATTTCATTTGCCATTTTTTCTGACCTCTCCTGCAGTTTATTTAAATCCTCCTGAAGTGCATTTGCATCCTGCCCTGAATTAATTTGCCGCCCTATTTTGGTGTCATCCGCAAACTTGCTTATGTCACTGCTGATCCCAGTATTTAGATCGTTTATGTAGATTATGAACAAGAGTGGGCCCAGTACTGACCCCTGGGGAACCCCACTGGTTACATGACCCCACTCAGATTTAACACCATCTACGCTGACCCTCTGTGTTCTATCGGTGAGCCATGATTTTATCCAATTTAAAACTTTCCCCTCGATTCCATGAGCCTTTACTTTTCTCAGAAGCCTCTGATGCGGTACTCTGTCAAACGCTTTGCTAAAGTCTAAGTAAATAACATCGTAATTTTCGTCATTATCTACTACCTCGAAGACTTTCCTAAAAAATGTCAGCAGATTTGTTAGACAAGATTTTCCCGTTGTAAACCCATGTTGAGAGTTGTAGATTAATTTGCTTTTCTCTAAATGCGATTGGATGCTATTTGCTATAATTGATTCAAGAAATTTCCCCACTACTGACGTCAAACTAATCGGCCGGTAATTTGACGCTGATGCTCTGTCTCCCTTTTTGAATATGGGTACTACATTTGCCTGTTTCCACAAGTCTGGCACAACTCCCGTGTCTACTGATTTTGTAAATAAATTTACGAGGGGTCCGCATATCTGTTCCTGACAGTCTTTCAAAATTCGAGGGAAAATTTCATCCGGCCCTGGGGATTTTGTGTTCTTTAATTTTTTATCTATTTAAGAACATCCTCTTTTCTGATAGTGATATTCTTTAATTTCTCTTCTTCATTTCCCCTAAATATCAGTTCCTCCTCTGGAATTTCCTCGTGAATTTCTTCTGTGAAAACTGATAAGAAGTAGCTGTTTAATGCTTTGCTTATTTTCTCACTGTCATCAATCACTTCCCCCCTCCCTGACTTTAAAGGCCCCACTTTGTCCTTGACCTTTGTCCTATAAACCTGGAAAAATCCCTTGGGATTCGCCTTGGATTCTCTTGCTATCCTGATTTCGTAGTCCATCTTTGCCTTCCTTACATTTTTCTTAACATTCCTAGATAGTTCATTATATCTATTTCTGGGCTGCTCCTCCCCTGCCTTTAATTTCTTATAAATTCCTTTCTTTATTCCTATGTCATGTTTAAGTTTTCTGGTCATCCACCTTGGCTCATTTTTATATGATGGCTGGGTTCAGAGTGGGGACGGGTGGCTTCAGAGTGGGGGTGGATGGGTCCAGATTGGGGGTGGATGGGTTCAGAGTCGAGGTGAATAGGTGCAGAGTGTGTTGGATGGGTTCAGTGTGGGGTGGGTGGGCAGAGTGGGGGTGGATGGGCTCAGAGTGGGGTGGATGGGTAGTAGAGGTGGATGGGTTGAAAGGGGGGTGAATGGGTTCAATGTGGGTGGATGGGTTCAGAGTGGGGTGGATGGGTTCAGAGGGTGGATGGGTTCAGAGTTGGGTGGATGGGGTTCAAAGTGGGGTGGATGGGTTCAATGAGGTGGATGGGTTCAGAGGGGTGGATGGGTTCAGAGTTGGGTGGATGGGTTCAGAGGGGTGATGAGTTCAGGAGGGGGGTGGATGGGTTCAGAGGGGTGGATGGGTTCAGAGTGGGGTGGATGGGTTCAGATTGGGGTGGATGGGTTCAGAGTGGGGTGGATGGGTTCAGAGTGGGGTGGGTGGGTTCTTATTAGGGGTGGGTGTCAGGCCAGGTCGTGTCGTCAGGTCAGGTCAGGAGTCAATCGGAGGTTCTGTCTCGCTGTCTGGTGTATGTTGAAGTCAATTTGGGATGATTGGAGGCAGGAGACTGTTAGGTGGATGGCTGTTAAGTCCTCAGATGAAAGAGTTGGGGTGTGTGGCGGCGCTGAGGTCGAAGGCTTGTCGAGTCTTGGGTTAATTCCTTATGAGATTGTGGTGACGGCGGGTCTAGGTGTGTGTGTGTGTGTGTGTGTGTGTGTGTGTGTGTGTGTGTGTGTGTGTGTGTGTGTGTGTGTGTGTGTGTGTGTGTGTGTGTGTGTGTGTTCTAGAAACTTAAGAGGAACCATTGTAATTTCTCTCTCTATATATATATATATATATATATATATATATATATATATATATATATATATATATATATATATATATATATATATATATATATATATATATATATATATATATATATATATATGTATATATATATATTCACACTGAATCTCTTGGCATGTACTCGTCAACTTGTGGTTCACCTCCATTCATTTGTGTCCTCGTCATCACCACCTCCTCGTCACCACCACCTCCTCGTCACCACCACCTCCTCGTCACCACCACCTCCTCGTCACCACCACCACCACATCACCACCACCATTCCACACCTCTGCATCACCGCCACCACATCACCACCATACCACCACCTCGTCATCACCACCACCACATCACCACACCTGTAAGTTTTGTCGCTCCCACACCTCCCATGATGAACTCCGTCAACACTTGAATGGAAGAACGTGAAGGACACAGACGACGCACTGTTTTACACCGAGACGAGTAAACAGGAGCGGTTTTTTTTGTGTTTGTAGAGAAAGGAGGGTGAAAGAAGATAAGAGGTGGGGGAAGGAAGTTATAGTTCGGAAATATTCAGGAGGAGGTAAGAGAGGGCGGGCTGACCGCTTAGCTAAGCTAATAGTGTGTTAGGGTTGTGTCATGGGTTAGTTATTGTCTGTCGGTACAGGCACTAGACATCCTACCCTGTCCCATATATGGGTGTTTTAACGGCCTTATGTCATATTCCACCGACCCTACTGGCGGATGCTGGTCTAGGGAGGTTGTCTATTGCCTGGCCGTGTAGATCGCGGGTGGTAATGGACCTTTTGAGATTTGGTAACTTTTTGGGAACCATGTATGGTTGTCGTTATCTGGTGGGAGTCTTTGAAGGAGTTCTTGCTCTGATCGTTCTATCTTTTGCCAGATTCTGCTGGCCAGGGTGTGCAGCTGCTGGTTGATGGGTTTCATTCTCAGGTCTCTATGTATCTCGGCTGTGGTTCTGGTGAAGGGGAATCTTTCACCTGTGACATGGTGATGAGGTTATGGAGGGAGGGGTGGAGGGGCTGAAATAGGAGGTAGGGAGGCAAGGAGGGAAGATAAGAGGGTGGGGAGGCAGTGAGGAAGGTAAGAGGGTGGGAGTCAGAGGGGAAGGGGTGGGAAGAGGGTGGGAGGTGGGGAGGGAAGGTAGAGGTGGGGAGGCATGAGGGAAGGCAAGAGGGTGGGAGTCGGGGAGGAAGGTAAGAGGGTGGGAGGTATGAAGGAAGGTAAGAGGGGTGGGGAGGCTTGGAGGGAAGGTAAGAGGGTGGGAGCATGGGAGGAAGGTGTAGGGGAGTGGGTGGGAGGCAGGGAGGAAGGTAAGAGGGTGGGGAGGCAGGGGAGGGCAAGAGGGGTGGGAGGCAGGGAGGTTGCAAGAGGGTGGAGCAGAGAGGGGAAGGAGGTGAGGCAGGGAGGGAAGGTAAGAGGTGGAGGCAGAGAAGGTAAGAGGGTGGGAGGCCGGGAGGAAGGTAGGAGGTGGGAGGCAGGGGAGGGGAAGGTAAGAGGGTGGGAGGCAGGGGAGGGAAGGTAGGGTGGGAGGCAGGGGAGGGGCCAAGAGGGTGGGAGGTGCAGGAGGAAGGAAGGTGGGGTTGAAGGAGAGAGAGAGAGAGAGAGAGAGAGAGAGAGAGAGAGAGAGAGAGAGAGAGAGAGTTAGAGAGAGAGAGAGAGAGTTAAGTGGGTTATGTTGGTGTGACTTTACCTTTGTGGTTTTTAGGGTGTGACTGTACTTGACCCTAGTAAAGGTTGCATTGTGGATATGACATGTACCTTTATTTTGAACCTGTAAGTGTTGTATTGTGGATTATATGACTGTACCTATCTGTAGCCTTTTAGTTTAGACTGTACCTGTATTTTTACGTTCTTTATACTATTTTTAGTCGTGCCTTTGTGATTATTACTGCACCTTCTAGCAATATATTGATAAGGTTGGATAAATCTTAAAATATATCTATTGTTTAGAACATAAGAAACTGCAGCTGGCCTATTGGCCCATACTGGACAGTCCCATTTACACCCAACCCCTATTGCTCATATATCCACCCAACCTATGTTTGAAGCTATCCAGCGTGTTCAAGTTAATGATGATGTTTGATAACTTGTTCCACTCGTCCACTACTCTATTTCCAAACCAATGCTTACCTATTTCGCGCTTAAATCTAAATTTGTCTATTTTAAAACCATTGTTACGAGTTCGCTCCTGGTTGGATAGTTTGAGTGCCTTTGTAATGTCCCCTTTGTTTAGCCCTGACTTCCATTTATACGCCTCTATCATGTCGCCCCTCGCTCTACGTCTCTCGAGGGAGTGCAAATTAAGATGCTTTAACCTGTCTCTGTACTCCAGGTTCCTAAAGCCCGGGATTAGTCTTGTCATTCTCCTCTGAATTCTTTCCAAGGATTCTATATCCATTCTGTAATATGGTAACCAGAATTGAACTGCGTAATCCAAGTGAGGTCTCATAAGTGCAAGATATAAGTTTTAGGATGACCTCGCTAGTCTTGAACTAACACTCCTTTGTATGAATCCAAGTACTTTATTAGCCTTGTTTCGAGCAAATTCATATTGTTTACTTGGTTTAAGTTTCCTACTTATCATTACTCCTAAATCTTTCTCGCAGTCGGATTTCTCAATAGCATCGTTGTTCATCTGTTATCTGGTTTCCCTGTTTACATCTCCTAAACTGAGTACTTTACATTTGTCCACATTGAATTTCATCTGCCATTTTTCAGACCATTCGAAAAATTTGTTTAGATCTTCCTGTAGTTTTGCGGAATCCTTGTCAGATTTAATTACACGCCCTATTTTAGTGTCATCAGCAAATTTACTTATGTTGCTGTCTATGCCGATATCTATGTCGTTTATGTATATAATAAATAATAATGGTCCAAGTACAGGTACTGAGCCTTGGGGAACTCCACTTGTGACGTTATTCCAATCGGATTTAGTGCCGGTAATGCTCACTCGCTGTTTCCTGTCCTGTAACCACTCCCTAATCCATTTTAGAATATCTCCTCCAATGCCATGAGCCTCCACTTTTCTTATTAGTCTTTCGTGGGGGGACTCTGTCGAAAGCTTTGCTAAAGTCGAGATATACCACATCATAATTGTGCCCCTCGTCCACTGATTCGAAAACAGCTGAAAAGAATGTTAATAGATTAGTCAGACATGAACGCACGCTTGTGAAGCCATGTTGGGAATCATTGATCAACTTGTGCTTCTCCAGGTGATTTCGAATAGAGCTTGAAATTATTGCTTCCAGTAATTTGCCTACAATTGATGTTACACTGATTGGACGGTAGTTAGAGGATAGTGATCTATCTCCCTTCTTGAAAATCGGTATTACATAAGCTCTTCCTTACATTCCTTTATACTCTGGCAAATATCTCATCGGGACCTGGTGACTTATTAGGCTTTAGTTTGTCTATGTGTTTGCTAACATCGTTACTAGTTACTACTATCTCACTTAATCTATTTTCTTCACTATCTCTGTATAGAGTCGGTGCCTCGGGTATCATGTTTAAATTTTCGGTGGTGAAAACTGATGACAAATATTTATTCATATCATTGCTCATTTCTCCGTCGTTATCAGTTAGCTCGCCGGTATCTGACTGTATTGGCCCAATCTTGTCTCGTGTTTTAGTTAAATACATTTGATAGAATCCCTTGGGGTGTGACATCGCCTTCCTTGCTACCTTCAGTTCATTATTCCTCTTTGCTTACAGTGTCACGTTGATAAAAATTCCCATCACAATAATGATATATTTTGCCGTCATGACATGAACCTGATTGTCTGTCTGTCCCTCTGTTTCTGTTGTCTTCTTCCGCCCACTCATCAGGTTTACTGTACATCAACTCTACTATAAGAATGTGTAAGTACTTATAATATAAATGTACAAAAAAATAATCAACATAGTGATAATCGTGGTACCATTCTATTATGTATTTACCAACATCCTCGAGATAAATGTACAGTATATATTAGGTGCCTTCAAGAGGGCTCAGGCTCTCACTTGGATCAGCCATGCCAGTGTTTTTATTGTCCACTCTATCAGTATTTTTCTGGTCCAAATAAACTGTTTCAGTTTCACTATCAATCAACCCCAGTGTATATAATGGCAGGAGTTATGTTGGCGATAGTGATGACAGGTGATAGTGGGGGATAGTGACAGGTGATAGTGAGGGGTAGTGACAGGTGATAGTGAGGATGGTAGTGGTGGTAGTTGGTAGATGAGTTATGTTGGCGATAGTGATGACAGGTGATAGTGGGGGGTAGTGACAGGTGATAGTGAGGATGGTAGTGGTGGTAGTTGGTAGATGTGGTGGATGGAGGTGTTGAGTCCTTCCAGTGGTGCAGGTGGTTGTAGGCGTCACTGGCTGGCTCGATCCACAACACCCCTCCCTCCCTCCACCAACCTGTTCCTCTCCTCTCTACTAAATGTCTCACTACTATAATTGATCACTTCTCCTCACTACCAGGGCGGCCGGGAGATAAATTTCCCCGGGTGTTGCCTCTTGTAGTTGTCTCAGTATCGATGGAGGGATCTCTGAGTACGGGGGGGTGGGGTGAGAGAGAGAGAGAGAGAGAGAGGTGTGTGTGTGGCGACCTGGTGTCTGGTCAACAGTTGTCAGGAGGTGTTGTGTTCTGGAGATGCAATCATGACGTACTTGTTGAGGTGGGTGAGTCTGTCTGCCTCCCTGCTGCCTGACCTCCCGTTGTTTCCTCCGTCCATCTGTCTCAAGAGCTGTCCATTCTACCCACAAGCACTCAGTCAAGTCATAATGTTGCTGCCTCCATCCATCCATCCATCCACATGCTCTCTCTCTCTCATACGTGTCCACCGGTAACCTCTTCCACCCATCCCACCCACTAGCACCTCCTCCACCCATCCCACCCACAAGCACCTCTTCCACCCATCCCACCCACTAGCACCTCCTCCACCCATCCCACCCACTAGCACCTCCTCCACCCATCCCACCCACTAGCACCTCCTCCACTCACGCCACCCCTCACCCTGGTCACCACACTTGGGACTCAGCCATTGAGGGAAAACTGATTGAGAACTGCAGTGTGTGAGCTACCATGAGGCGCCGAGAGGCATGGTTATTGACAACCTCTCATGGTCGTAATGGTGTGGTGAGCGGCTAAGGGGGTCGTGTCCTGCTAGTGTGGTGTGGTGTAGTGTACAGTAGTGTAGTGTGGAGTGTTGTGTTGTGGTGTGTGTGTGTGTAAGCTGCTAATGGGGGTCGTGTATCTGTTGTTGTTGACCTCAGTGTGTGGAAAATGTGACCAGAATAACGGGTGGCAGGCGGGACGGGGAGGGGTTATGCGTGTGTTTTGAACAAGAGGAAATTGTGATTCATCTATTTATTTTTATTTATTTATTTTTTACTTTTGTGGTTATATTGTGCAGGTAATGGAGGAGGATGATTCATGATGATTGGTTATACCTGAGTCACCACCATACTAGTTTGATGAAGACACACACACACACACACACACACACACACACACACACACAGACACACACACACCTGGTCGTTAAGTGTGTTGTGATTGAGCTCTTACACTGCCACCCCCTCCCGCCATCCCCATAACTTAGGAACTCCCCCCACTCACCCCCTTAAGTCCCTGACCCCACCTCCCCTCCCCGACCACTATCACCACTATCACCTTGTTGTCTCCGAGTCTCAATGGTAAATAAACCTGTGTGTGTGTGTGTGTGTGTGTGTGTGTGTGTGTGTGTGTGTGTGTGTGTGTGTGTGTGTGTGTGTTACCTATACCACACCTGTACACCACATGTAACCTATCATACCACACCTGTAGCTACCTGGTTAATGTATCACCTGAGAACCAGTTTACGGCCGTGGATAATGACTACTGTGTGAGCTGCCTTATTACTCAACTGCTTAACATGGTCACCCCAATCAGGTAGTGAGGTGACGGTAAGTAGTGGACCTGGCCACAGGTGAGCAGTAGTGATACCTGGCCACAGTGAGCAGTAGACAGGGGTACCTGGCCACGGTGAGCAGTACAGGGGGGGTGATGCCTGGCCACGGTGAGCAGTAGACAGGGGGTACCTGGCCACGGTGAGCAGTAGACAGGGGGGAAGGGTGATACCTGGCCACGGTGAGCAGTACCTGACGGTGAGCAGTAGACAGGGGAAGGGTGATACCTGGCCACGGTGAGCAGTAGAGGGAGAATTACCACGCGTAGACAGGTGGTGAGCAGTAGACAGGGGAAGGGTGATACGGCCACGGTGAGCACGGTGTAGTCTATGTCACACCACGGGCGGGGGACAACACGGTGTAGTCTATGTCACACACGGGCAGGGGACAACACGGTGTAGTCTATGTCACACACGGGCGACAACACGGTGTAGTCTATGTCACACACGGGCGGGGACAACACGTGTAGTCTATGTCACACACGGGCGGGGAACAACACGGTGTAGTCTATGTCACACACGGGCGGGGTCACACACGGGCGGGGGACAACACGGTGTAGTCTATGTCACACACGGGCGGGGGACAACACGGTGTAGTCTATTTCACACACGGGCGGGGGACAACACGGTGTAGTCTATGTCACACACGGGCGGGGGACAACACGGGTTCCTGTTATTGATGTGTTCACTTGTATAGGAATATTATCAGCTGTAGGACGTGGTGCCACTTCGTCTCCCCTCACTCTGGGGTTGTGACTCGAGGTATCTGAGAAACATATCGAGGTCAGTCTTCTTCAGTTTTATTTTCAAGCATGTTGGAATAAAATGTCAACTTGTCTTTGGCAACATTATGTGTTTCGGCAAAAACCTAAGCGCTAATACCTTATAATCCTTCAAGAAAACCTAACCTAACCAAATCTAACCCAGTTGAGTAGCCAGTGGGATTTAGTCGGTGTACTGAAAGTCTTATTTTGTGTTAAGGTTCAGTCACGTTCCACCTCATTAAGCTGTAGTCATGATCCTTCAGTGGAAACTTTACATATATTAGGGTGAGTCTCGCCTCCCTCCCTCCACTACGCTTTATTTAACTCCTGAAAAATATTTGCATGTTTCCCATCATTCCTGCTTACTAGTACTGGCTGCCTGCTGTGTGGTGGCCGCCCTGTTACTACTAGCTGGCCTCCCGTCAACGCTCTTAAAAGAATTATTTCCCCTAAGTATTTTTCCACTACAGCGCGGATTCTGTAAAGGAAAAAGTGACTAGGGGAAACTTTTCTCGTCAGTATGAGAGTTGGTCATTGGGCGTGGTAGTGACTCCCTGGGTCCGGGTGCTCGGGGTTCTTACGGTGACTCTTCCTCATGTAAGAACGCACTTGACTGGTTGACCGAAGCTGATCCGAGAAAAAAAAACACTTTCAACCGTTTCATAAAAGTTACATGGAAATTCTACCTTGATACTTTCACTACTTTTGCTTTGTTGTTAGGGAAGAAGAGTAGTGTTAGGGAGATCCCCCCCCCCCCATGTTGGTTTTGTTCGTTTTCGTATTCGTATTTCAGGAGAAAAGCGTTATACCGGGGAAAGACTCGGCTGTGTTAGAGTAGACAGAATTGATTACATTAGACGAGCGTAACAAGTATCCAGCGTGTATGAGGTGACAAAAGGTTGATAAAGCCAGACCACAGTGGGCGGAACTCTTAGTGCCATTTGCCATAGTGCCTGCCTGGCCTAGGACAAGCGCCCAATACTGATCTTGTTACTGAACTTGCCGTATACCTGTGGTGATGGTGGGGCTGGTGGTGTTGTTGGTGTTGGTGAGGCAGATATTTTTTTTTTTTTTACAGGGATTAGCCCACCCGGGCACAGGTCACTGACCCACATCGGGGCCTGGGGGGCGAAAATGTAATAATAATAATAATAATAATAATAATAATAATAATAATAATAATAATAATAATAATAATAATACATAGTAAATAAATGTTATAATCAGAAATAAAAATTTGTAAATAAAATAATAATGATAACAACAACAACAACAACAACAACAACAACAACAATAATAATAATAATAATAATGATAATAAAGAATCATAAAGAAATATAAAAATGAAAAAAAAAAGATAAAAAGTGAGAAACAAATGAAACCTTGCAATTGTGTGTAAATGAGGCAGAAAGTCAGATGAGGGAGGAGAGGGTGTGGTGCTGTGCCATTAAATATACTGTACAGTGTGCTTGGATCTGTCCCTAAAATGTTCAATTTTTTCGCAGTCTAAGACGTAGTGTTGGAGTGTGTGGCCTTACACTTTACATTTAGTTTTGTTCACATCTGCCTGAGGGATATACTGCCAGAGGTACTTATATCCTAACCTTAGTCTAGCAGTTACAACATCTTGTAATCTAGTGATCTTGTTACTGTTCCATATACATGTTTCACTTGATACATCTCATCATGGTAAACATTGGACTGACTAGTGGTGGTGGTGGTGGTCGGAAGGTGCTGTGGTGGTGGTGGTGAGAGACACCCCCGGGGTTGTGGTGTACCATCCGCGCCATGACCATGCACATCCTGACCCACCACCATCCTACCACCATCGTCCTACCACCATCACACCACCACCACCATTGTCCTACCACCACCACCCACTCTTCCCCCACAACAACACCCATCCTTTAATTCCTCATTCGTTTACACGGTTATATATCAGCGGGTGACAGAGGTAGTGTGGAGGAGGTGAGGTAGTGTAGCAACCTCCCAATGAGATGTGAAGGTTTTCGTGCACACTCTGGGATATGTCTGCTCGGGATGTGTAGACTTAGTACTGGTAGACAGACAGACAGACAGACTTCCCGGCCACAGGCGATACACGTGGCCCCAGCAACAAAGCTCATCCTGGACCATGCCTGCCTGCTCTCTCTCTCTCTCTCTCTCTCTCTCTCTCTCTCTCTCTCTCTCTCCCATTCAACACTTCAGCTGGATCTCTTCATTGTTATTCTCGAATAATTCTGCAAAGTTTCTTCATTCTCCCCCCCTCCCTGCCTGCCAACCTCCTCCTCCTCCCTACCTGCCAACCTCCTCCTACCTGCCAACCTCCTCCTCCCCTACCTGCCAACCTCCCCTCCTACCTGCCAGCCTCCTCCTCCTCCTTACCCCACCCAACCTCCCCTCCTACCTGCCAGCCTCCCCTCCCCACACCTGCCAACCTTCCCCTCCCCTACCTGCCAACCTCCTCCTCCTCCTTACCTGCCAGCCTTCCCCTCCCCTGCCTGCCAACCTCCCCTCCCCTGCCAACCTCCTCCTCCTCCTTACCCCCTGCCAACCTCCCCCTCCCCTACCTGCACCAACCTCCTCCTCCTCCTTACCTGCCAACCTCCCCCCCTCCCTTGCACTGCCAGCCTCCCCCTCCCCTACCTGCACCAACCTTCCCCTCCCTGCCAGCCTCCCCCTCCCTACCTGCCAACCTTCCCCTCCTTGCCTGTAACCTCCCCCCTCCTACCTGCCAACCTCCCCCTCCCTACCTGCCAACCTCCTCCTCTTCCTTACCTGCCAACCTCCCCCTCCCTACCTGCCAACCTCCTCCTCTTCCTTACCTGCCAACCTCCCCCTCCCTACCTGCCAACCTCCTCCTCCTCCCTACCTCCTCACTACATCCTTGACCACCGAAGGGTCAAGACGTACCGGGCGCTCCTCTGGCAGCAGCCAGGTCAACTGTTAAGTTGGCCCATACCAACCCCCTCCCCTGAACCCTCCTCCCCACCGGAATATCAACAAGTTCTCGCCAGAAGTTACTATTTCATTTAGGAAAGTAATGGAACCAGTGTTGAATAGTGGTGAACAGTGCTTAAGTCAGTGAGAACAACTCAACAGTAACAGTCGTACCCAAGTTAACCTTCACACAGTGAGGTCCCAGGTACCCAGTGATAACGATCCGTGAGACCCAACAACAACCAGCGATGTGTTAATCCGTCTACGATAGGAAGGCCTAAGACCAAACCTCACTCATATAAGACCATCTGTGAGGGAATTACTACACCACATGAGGTCCCTCATAACACCATCTGTGAGGGAATTACTACACCACATGTCCCTCATCACACCATCTGTGAGGGAATTACTACACCACATGTCCCTCATAACACCATATGTGAGGGAATTACTACACCACGTCAAGTCCCTCATCACACCATCTGTGAGGGAATTACTACACCACGTGAGGCCCTCATAACACCATCTGTGAGGGAATTACTACACCACGTCAGGGTCCCTCATAACACCATCTGTGAGGGAATTACTACACCACGTGAGGCCCCTCATAACACCATCTGTGAGGGAATTACTACACCACGTGAGGTCCCTCATAACACCATCTGTGAGGGAATTACTACACCACGTGAGGCCCCTCATAACACCATCTGTGGGGAATTACCACACCACGTGAGGTCCCCTTAACACCATCTGTGAAATTACTGCACCACGTGAAGCCACTCCAACGCCATCTGCAGGGAGTTACTACACCACGTGAGGCCCCTCATAACACCATCTGTGAGGTAATTACTACACCACGTGAGGTCCCTCATAACACCATCTGTGAGGGAATTACTACACCACGTGAGGCCACTCATAACACCATCTGTGAGGGAATTACTCCACCATGTGAAGTCCCTCATAACACCATCTGTGAGGGAATTACTACATCACGTGAGGCCACTCATAACACCATCTGCGAGGGAATTACTACACCACGCCAGGTCCCTCATAACACCATCTGAGGGAACTACTACACCACGTGAGTTCCTCCTAACACCATCTGGGAGGGAGTTACTACACTACGAGTTTGCTGTTCAACACCTATATTAATCTGTATGTTCACTATATGTTCCTTTACCTTTCTCTAATGAAGGCTTTTGTTAAACCACCAATGTATGTAATAAGTCATTTATGTCCAATGTATATTTTCAGCCTTCGGGCTGCAGAATTTTTTCAATAAACCGTTAATTATTATTATTATTATTATTATTATTACCCCAGCACACCTCCCCCTTTCGCCTGTTAACCTCCCATATTATTATTATTATTATTATTATTATTATTATTATTATTATTATTATTATTATTATTATTATTATTATTATTATTATTATTATTATTATTATTATTATTACTATTACTATTACTATTACTATTACTATTATTATTATTATTATTATTATTATTATTATTATTATTATTATTATTATTATGTGGGGTTCCCGAGTACCGCTAACATTCAGCGTCAGGAGTCACATCATTCAGGCTATGGCTCGTGTAATTATCTAGATACCTGACACACTGAATTAATCCCCGTGTTAAGCCGAATTTTTCCTGAATTATTATGCAAAAATGGATCCAGGTCACGTTTAAAGAGTAACACGTGTGTGTATGTATGTATGTATGTATGTATGTATGTATGTATGTATGTATGTATGTATGTAGACCAAGGCAGGGCTGATTGTTCATTTGACACCTCTCCCACCAAGATGTTTCACCACCACCACCACCACCACCAAAGCATGTAAGGTGTTGACCCTGGTGTTAATAAGTTAAGTGGTTGGTTAAGTGTCTGTGTGTGTGATGTGAGGGTGTTAATGGTGGGTGGAGGGGGGTGATAGTGGTGGAGGGGGTGATAGTGATGATGTGAGTAGAGGTAGTGGGGGTGATAGTGATGGTGAGTAGAGGAAGGATTGATAGTAGTGGTGTGGGTGGGGTGGGTGACAGTAGTGGGGGTGGAAAGTTGGCAGTGTCGTAGGTAGAGGGGTGGTGGTGATGGTGAGTGGAGGTAGTGGGGGTGATGGTGATGGTGAGTGGGATGATGGTGATGAGTGAGTGGGGGTGATAGTGATGGTGGAGTGGAAGTGGTGGGGTGATGAAGTGGTGGTGGGGGGGATGGTGATGGTGGGGAGGGTGATGGTAGTGGTGAGTGGGGGGGTAGTAGTGATGGTGGTGAGGGTGATGGTGATGGTGGTGGGGTGATGGTGATGGTGAGTGGGGTGATGAGTGATGGTGAGTGGGGTGTGTTAGTGATGTGGTGGGTAGGGGTGAAGTAGTGATGGTGGAGTGGGGTGATGGTGGGTGGGGGTGGGAGTGGTGGAGTGGTGGAGTGGGGGTGATGGTGGTGGTGGGTGGGGTGGTGGTGATGGTGGGTGGAGGTGGTTGGGTGGGGGTGGGGTGGGGAGGTGATGATGAGTGATGAAGTGGTGTTGATGGAAAAAATTGTGAGTAGAGGTGATAGTGATGGGTAGTGGGGTGGTGGTGATGGTAGAGTGGGGGGTGGTGGTGAGTGGGGAGGATGATGGTGATGGTGGGTAGAATTGATGGTGATGGTGAGTGGAGAATTGTGGGTGAATCTATCTCATTTGGTATCAATTTATGTATTATATTATAGAGTTATTGATTGCCTCCTTTCTCTTCAGGGATTATGCTGACATGTTCATGTCATTTGCTTCTGTCACTAGGTTGACCGTGTGTGTGTGTGTGTGTGTGTGTGTGTGTGTGTGTGTGTGTGTGTGTGTGTGTGTGTGTGTGTGTGTGTGTGTGTGTGTGTGTGTGTGTGCGTGCGTGTGTGTGGACATTGAATTGCACTTGTGTATCTGAAATATTATCTTGAATGTATTTGATTCAGTGATGCACACGTGGTAATGAAAGGGTGTGCTTACCTGCTAATTTAGAACACCACAGAAATTATTATTATTATTATTATTATTATTATTATTATTATTATTATTATTATCATTATTATTATTATTATTATTATTATTATTATTATTACTATTATTACTATTATTATTATTATTATTATTATTATTATTATTATTATTATTATTGATAAATATTGTTCTAAGCTCATATTGATTCTGGCCAATGTATATCTCGTTAAATCTCTCTCTCTCTCTCTCTCTCTCTCTCTCTCTCTCTCTCTCTCTCTCTCTCTCTCTCTCTCCTCTCTCTCTCTCTCTCTCTCTCTCTCTCTCTCTCTCTCTCTCTCTCTCTCACACACACACACACAGATTGTAATGGTGTATTTTTCTTGTTTTCTTCAGGTGAGGACCAACACGACTCCTCCATAGCACTGAGGAGGGTGAGGCAGCACCAGTACCGCCTCCTTCACTAGCACACTGGGTAAGGTCCTCCCTCCTCTTGTTAGGTGGGGTTAAGTTACATTGGGTTTGGTTAGATTGGATTAGGTTAGGTTGGGATGGGTTAGGTTGGGTTAGGTTAGGTTGGGTTAGGTTGGGTTAGGTTGGGTTGGGTTAGGTTGGGTTGGGTTAGGTTGGGATTGGTTGGGTTAGGTTATGTTGGGTTAGGTTAGGTTGGGATGGGTTGGGTTAGGTTGGGTTAGGTTGGGTTGGGTTTGGTTGGGATTGGTTGGGTTTGGTTATTTCAGGTTTATGTCTGTCTGGCTACACTGTTTATGTCTGTTAGGCTACACTGTTTATGTCTGTCTGGCTACACTGTTTATGTCTGTTAGTCTACACTGTTTATGTCTGTCTGGCTACACTGTTTATGTCTGTTAGGCTACACTGTTTATGTCTGTCTGGCTACACTGTTTATGTCTGTTAGGCTACACTGTTTATGTCTGTTAGGCTACACTGTTTATGTTTGTAATGCCTTAGGTGACCAATAACAGCTTTAATTAGGGTAGTTTAAGGTGATGTGAAAATATACCTTTTTTATTTTATTATTTACATATTTATTATTATTATTATTATTATTGTTGTTGTTGTTGTTGTTGTTGTTGTTGTTGTTGTTGTTCGCCATAGAAGTAGCTCACGCCTCATATTCCAAAATAAAATAGACATTATTAATAGATACAATGAAAGCAAATGTTTATAGAGACACAGTAATGGACCTGTTCTCTGTACACACACACACAGAGGCAGGGGACGAGCCAGGGACCCACTTGGTAGCAGCCAGTCATGAGGCATTTCCCGAGTCTCTCTGCAAACCTGCCCAGACCTAGATACCCCTCCTGCCCCACCACCCTTCTTGCCCCACTACTCCTCTAACTCTCCGGGATGTAGCGAAGGCATTTGACAAACTCTGGCATGACGGTCTAAAATATAAGATCCTCCAACTCGGACTTCCCACCAACATTGAAAAGTTGCTTTACAACTTTATTGACGGCAGAAATGCTAGACTGAGGGTAGGACAACACACAGGAGAGACCTTCCCACTCATGAGCGGAGTCCCTCAGGGGAGCGTCCTCTCCCCCACCCTATATATTATCTACACAAGTGACACCCCGCCTCCCACTAGAACAGGAAACGAAGATATTATGTATGCAGATGACATCACTCAAATAACAACACATCAAGGAAAATCGCGAGTGTTACAGGTCGACAACACCAGGCGGGAATTAGAAAGGGTAAATAATTACGAAAAACAATGGAAAATCCAAACCAGTCTCCCGAAATTCACAGTGGTGGTGGGTGTGGTGGTGATGGGTGTGGTGGATGGTGTAGTGGTGGTGGTAGTGGTGGTGGTGGTGATGGGTCTGGTGGTGGTGGTGGTGGTGGTAGTGGATGTGGTGGTGGTGGCGATGGGTGTAGTGGTGGATTTGGTGGTGGTGGTAGTGGATGTGGTGGTGGTAGTGGATGTGGTGGTGGTGGTGGATGTGGTGGTGGTGGCGATGGGTGAAGTGGTGGATGTGGTGGTGGTGGTGGCGATGGGTGTAGTGGTGGATGTGGTGGTGGTGGTGGTGGCGATGGGTGTAGTGGGGTGGATGTGGTGGTGGTGGCGATGGGTGTAGTGGTGGATGTGGTGGTGGTGGTGGATGTGTGGTGGTGGCGTGGGTGTAGGTGGTGGATGTGGTGGTGGTGGCGATGGGTGTAGTGGTGGATGTGGTGGTGGTGGTGGTGGCGATGGGTGTAGTGGTGGATGTGGTGGTGGTGGCGATGGATGTAGTGGTGGATGTGGTGGTGGTGGTGGTGGCGATGGGTGTAGTGGTGGATGTGGTGGTGGTGGTGGTGGCGATGGGTGTAGTGGTGGATGTGGTGGTGGTGGTGGATGTGGTGGTGGTGGCGATGGGTGTAGTGGTGGTGGTGGTGGCGATGGGTGTGAGTGGTGGATGTGGTGGTGGATGTGGTGGTGGTGGCGATGGGTGTAGTGGTGGTGGTGGTGGCGGTGGGTGTAGTGGTGGGTGGTATTACACTGAGGTCTGTTGAGTGTGACCTTAATTAAGTTTGAGGTGAAGTTAGCCAGGTGTCGGGGTGGGGGGGAGGTGGTAAGAAGGTGAGGTATGTGTGGCACTGCTGGCTGGCACTGACAGTGACCTTGGCATTGGGTGTTGCATGGCATCACCCACGTACCCATCTGCTCAATCCCCTCCCCAACCTCTCTCTCTCTCTCTCTCTCTCTCTCTCTCTCTCTCTCTCTCTCTCTCTCTCTCTCTCTGACACACTGGCCTTGACCCTTGGCCCATTTAGGTCACCTCAACAACTCCGGCAAGTTATCATCCATCGCTTCATCCGTGTTTCTGTTATTTTTCCCTATACGATTCCTTTTCTCCTCCTCCACTCCTTCTCCCGCTCCCTTTCCCTCCTCCTTCTCTCTTCCTCCTCCTCATATCCTTACTCTTCTCCTCTCCTCCTTCTCCTCTTCCTCTTCCTTCTCACTCTCTCTCTCTCTCCTTCTCTTCACCCTCCTTGTCTACCTCCTCCTCCTTCTCCCTCCTTTTCTTTTCCCCTCCTCCTTCTCCTCCTCCTTCTCTTCTCCCTCCTCCTTCTCTCCTCCTCTTATCTCCTCCTCTTCCTCCTCCTTCTCTTCACCTCCTTGTCTCCTCCTCCTCCTTCTCTCCTCCTCCTTCTTATCTCCCTCCTCCTTCTCTTCACCCTTCACCCTCCTTGTCTCCCTCCTCATTGGCAGAATATCACCCCACCTCCATTTTCTTTAAGGTAGTCTGTAATTAAGTAGATTCCAGTTAGTTCATTTTGTGTTGTGCTGGCCCAGTTGTTCAGCCTTTGCTTTTTTGACACTATCCTCTCTCTTTCTTTATATATTACAATTGTTAATGAATATGTTGTATTTCTTTGTGTATGAACCTCTGTCCTGCGTGGCAGTGAGAAGTGATACCACCCTCAGTGTCAAGACCTGACTGAATTACTCACAATAGGCAAACTGTACTACAAGCTTTGTCAATAAATTTGTTAAACTAAACTTGTCTCCCTCCTCCTCCTTCTCTCCCTCCTCCTTCTTATCTCCCCCCTCCTCCTCTCCCTCATTCTCTTTCTCTCCTCCTCGCCCCCTCCTTCTCCTCTCCCTCCTCTTTCTCCTCTCCCTCCTCTTTCTCCTCTCCCTCCTCCTCTTCCTCTCCCTCCTCCTATTCCTCTCCCTCCTCTTCTCCCAGCTTCTCCTCTCCCTCCTCCTCCCCCTTCTCCCTCTCTCCCTATTCCTTTTCCTCTTCCTCCTCCTCATGTCCCTACTCCTTCTCCTCTCCCTCTTCCTCCTCTCCCATCTCACCTATCCTTCCATCTCTGTACACGACCTGGTCTCCCTGGCATCCCAAGAACGTGTTGTGGCATTGTGTGTGACTGTTGACTCGCTGTTGGATGCTGGAACACGTATAGACAAGGACACGGCCTCCCCTGGTCCTCTTGATCACGTACCTACAAGGGCACGGCTCTAGTCCCTCTTGATCACGTACTATTAAGGGCACGGTGGCCTCCCCAGTCCTCTGATCACGTACCTACAAGGGCACGGCCTCCCTAGGTCCTCTCTTGATCACGTACCATATGGGCACGGCCTCCCTAGTCCTCTTGATCACGTACTCTACAGGCGACACGGGCCTCCTTAGTCCTCTTGATCACGTACTACAAGGGCAAGCACGGCCTCTAGTCCTCTTGATCACGTACCTACAAGGGCACGGCCTCCCCTAGTCCTCTTGATCACGTACCTACAAGGGCACGGCCTCCCCTAGTCCTCTTGATCACGTACCTACAAGGGCACGGCTTCCCCTAGTCCTCTTGATCACGTACACACAAGGGCACGGCCTCCCTTTGTCCTCTTGATCACGTACACACAAGAACACGGTCTCTCGCAGTCCTCTTGATCACGTACACGGCCTTCCCTTGTCCTCTTGATCTCGCACACACAAGGACACGGTCTTCCCTTGTCCTTGTAGGTAGTAAGCAGCTACCAAACAGGGAGGTACTACCGCCTGGGAAGATATTGGAAGCATAATGTGTTGTCTAATGGTAGACCCTGCTGCCATATGGCATCACGAAAATTGTGACCAAGTCCCAGGTTGCTGATCTGACTTTCTGCCTCATTTACACACAATTGCAGGGTCTCAATTGTTTCTCTTACTCTGACAACACAACATACATATATTGTTTCTCACTTTTGATTTTTTTTCATTTTTGCATTTCTTTATGGTTCTTTATTTTTATTATCATTATTATTATCATTATTATTATTATTATTATTATTATTATTATTATTATTATTATTATTATTATTATTATTATAATTATTATTATTATTATTATTATTATTATTATTATTATTATTATTATTATTGTTGTCGTCGTCGTCGTCGTCGTCGTCGTCATCATCATTATCATTATCATTATTATTATTATTATTATTATTATTATTATTATTATTATTATTATTATTATTATTATTATTATTATTATTATTATTACAACATTTTCGCCCCCCAGGCCCTGATGTGGGTCAGTGACCTGTGCCCGGGTGGGCTAATCCCTGTACAAAAATAAAAAAATAAAAGGACATATGTTCTTCAATGTGTTCTTCGTCCATTGATAAACATCCACACTTGTTGTAGTTGATGATTTTGTTTGTTTGTTGTTGTTTTAACTGTTAGTTCTTTGTCAGTGTATTAGAGGTAAAAATGTGTGTATGTGTGTGTGTGTGTTAGGTTGAGTTAAATTAGGTTAACCTGGTTAGATTGGATTAGGTTAGGTTAGATCAGGGTTGGGTAATTTAATAATAAAAAATAAAATAAAAATCATTGCCATACTTCTTATTAATAACTTGGCCATCAATTATTAGCATTAAAGTCTTCATAGCACTAGAACACATTATATAATATCAAAACCCTATTATTTTTTTTAAATTCTGAAAATCTTTAAATTTTATCCATAGTATTTTTAAACTCACTGATTCTATTTATTTATTTTCTGGTGCCAGGAATAGATAGTCACCCCCAAAAACTATCTGTACTCGGGGTGATCGATGACTCTCAGAATGAACACTGTGCCTCTTGTTATCTCGGTAGGGTTGTCAAGAGCTTCGTACGTTGTGTCATTTTTTATCAACACAATTTTGTATAGATAATTTGTTGAGTGTAGGTATATTAAATAGGGTTCATACACTCCTTGAATTACCTTGAAAGTTCTTGAAAATACATGAAAAGTGGCCATTACTCCTTGAATTTTAATTTATATTCTTGAAAATAGAGACATACGCTTCTCAGACAAGTACGTTAATGCCTATCAGTTGCTGCTCATGTAAATTAGTACAGTATAGTGTACAGTACTTCACAAGTGTACTACTGTATCGCCTGTATTTAGTTCAGATAATCCCCTTGAAAAAAAAAATCGAGAAAATAGTTGAAAGCTTGTTTTTTTTCCTCCCAGCTCCTCTATGAAGTTACAAATGCTGTTTAAATAATCTTCCTATAGTGTTGATTTTTAGTTCCGTAAGTTTTTCTATAGATTTTTTCGCTCCGATGATAGAAATTTCAGATTTTTTAGCTCTCAGTCGATAGGATGAAACACCAACGCAAGTCACTATATTAATGACCAAATTCATCACAATAAAATATTTTGAGTAAATTTTTTTTTTTAGAATTTTCTCCACTTTTGTAAAAGTTCAAATAATTTCACCAGATATATTGAATTAGGTTTTTAGGTCAAGTAGTTTTTTTTAATTATTATTACTCTTACTACCAATTCACAAAAAATATCAAATACAGTACTGTACTTATAACTGATTTCATTGAATTTACTGTTTATACACGACAAACACAACCGCCTTACAAACATCAACTCTCAGCTGAGCATTGACCAATTCAGTGGTAGGGGGTTACTCTCAGCTGAGCATTGACCCATTCAGTGGTAGGGGGTTACTCTCAGCTGAGCATTGACCCATTCAGTGGTAGGGGGTTACTCTCAGCTGAGCATTGACCAATCTAGTGGTTACTCTCAGCTGAGCATTGACCCATTCAGTGGTAGGGGGTTACTCAGCTGAGCATTGACCAATCTGGTGGTTAGCGTTACTCTCAGCTGAGCATTGACCATTCAGTGGTAGGGGGTTACTCAGCTGACATTGACCCATTCAGTGGCAGGGTTACTTCCTTAGCTGAGCATTGACCCATTCCAGTGGCAGGGGTTACTTCTCAGCTGAGCATTGACCCACTCAGTGGCAGGGGGTTACTCTCAGCTGAGCATTGACCCATTCAGTGGTAGGGGGTTACTCAGCTGAGCACACCCATTCAGTGTAAGGCCATCAGCTGAGCATTGACCCATTCTAGTGGTAGAGGGTTACTCTCAGCTGAGCATTGACCAATTCAGTGGTAGGGGGTTACTCTCAGCTGAGCATTGACCAATTCAGTGGTAGGGGGTTACTCTCAGCTGAGCATTGACCCATTCAGTGGTAGGGGGTTACTCTCAGCTGAGCATTGACCAATTCAGTGGTTGGGGGTTACTCTCAGCTGAGCATTGACCCATTCAGTGGTAGAGGGTTACTCTCAGCTGGATATTAACCCACTGAGTGGTAGGGGGTTACTCTCAGCTGGATATTAACCCACTGAGTGGTAGGGGGTTACTCTCAGCTGGATATTAACCCACTAAGTGGTAGGGGGTTACTCTCAGCTGGATATTAACCCACTGAGTGGTAGGGGGTTACTCTAAGCTGGATATTAACTCATGGTAGTTACTCAGCTGGATACAACTCCACTGAGTGGTAGGGGGTTACTCTCAGCTGGATATTAACCCACTGAGTGGTAGGGGGTTACTCTCAGCTGGATATTAACCCACTAAGTGGTAGGGGGTTACTCTCAGCTGGATATTAACCCACTGAGTGGTAGGGGGTTACTCTAAGCTGGATAAAGTCGTGTGACGTTAACCAGAATAATATACGTAAATGCTATATTTCTCCTTCAGGGTAATAAATCACTTACGTCATTTGTTGTCTAATGTTATTTAGTTAGATTTAGTAAATATTCATTACATAACCATAATGAAGAAAAAATAATTCCCATATTATTTTAATAATTTTTTCATTCACATGTAGTATTATAAACGCCATGGTTTTGGACGTTCAGGTGACGGGCGAGTCGAAGGGAATGATTGAAACCCGTCTTTTGACGCGTTCAATATTTATTGATGAGGTCAAAACCTGCAGAGAACAAGGCGTTCATTAGTATTACATGGTGATCTATCTGATACATAATTAGTTAGTCTCACACATTTTATCTTAATTTTTATTGATTATTGAGTATAGTGACATGATACAAAGTTCATAACTCTATTACTCTTAACTTTGCTTCATTCTGCATTGTCTTATTGCTCCAGGTTAGGCAGAAACGAGTCGATGTAATTAGTCAACAATATTTCAGTACCGATGGGTATGTTCTTTACTTATGCTGTACTTACAAGTGCGGGTCAATGCAGATCAGTATGGTGTTCCAAGAGACAACAGTACTGCATAAATTGTCTCAGCACAAATTCTTGGACAGTATTGTGTGGTGTTTATCATTGCGAGCAGAAGGCTGCTCCTTACAGCATCACTCGAGAGAGTGATCACCTGGAGTCCAGGCGGCCACGCCACTCTTTAAACCATTCATTTAGCAGAATGAGGACCTCCTCTCCGTAAACACCGCCCACCCCCCAATCTTTGTTCGGGTAGGGCAGCAAACGCCAGCACTCACATGCCAGTACTGACGCCAGAGGTGATAACACTCCCGGGGTGCCAGCACTGACGCCGGCGATTCCCCCCCGCCGCATCTCATGAGATTGCAGTCGCGGGGGAGACACAGGAGGCGATCTCTTGTCCGTCCGTAAACACCCGTCCCCCCAGCCAAACAGGTTGAGGAGATCCACGTTTGCTCAAAAGTAAGGCAAAGGACGCTGTTAATCTGGACACCTGCTTAATAAGCCAGCGGCGATAACAGTATAATTGAACCCAAAAAAGGTTTAACTTTCAGCCCCAAGTTTTTTCTTTGATATATATATTTATTTTTTCTTGATATTTTCAGTTTTAAATTTGCTGAAAATCTCGAGGAATGTTTTTTAAATGAAAAAAATAAATTTTTTAACTAGTTTTCATAATGGTTTCAGAAGTAATTAAGTTTAACTTTGGGGATTAAAATTTACGTATTTTGTTGTAGGTGATGTGATAAATAATTTGTTGTAGTTGTAAAGCAATCAACTTGCTTTATTAGGCTGACTTGGTTATGCTATACTGTGTTAGTTTAAATTTTCTCCTGTGGTAAGCTTGTTTAGTTTTGGCTTGGTTATACAGTATTAAGTTTAAATAAGTTTGGTTATGTTAGGTTAGGGCAGGTTAGACTTGTTTACGTGCAGTTAAGCGAGGTAGATTTGGTTTGAGTTAAGTACCTACTAAATGTCGTCTTGTATTCCAGTACTATATGGATATCTGCCATTCATAAGTACAGTAATGGCTGCGAACAGCCGGCCACTTCTTACAGCTCACTATTGGTCCTGAATATATTACTAAGATTACAGAGCCATTTACTTGTGTTGAGATTTTTATGTTAATTTTACCTTACCTTATCCACATAAATACTGTTGTGAACAAGGGTGATAATGACAGTTAGTCAAGTAACGAAGAAAACGAGAATATATAGTTGTGCCTCATATGTATTGTTCCTTACTGCTATCTCTCTTGTTTCTCTCTCAACATGCACACAGCCAGATACATTCAGTAGCCACGGTATGTGAGAACAAAAATAGATTTCGATTTCTGAATTATTTGCTGTCATACCCACACACCTTAACTTTGGTGTGTGAAATTTAAACTTAAGTTCAGAATTATTGTTATCTGTGTACTGCTCCTAGACTACAGTAGAGCAACTGAGGTTAATGAAGGAGCTATATTGTACAGTATCAGAGTTTCAGTGTTGTTTCTGACGTTGGGGCCCCGGGGTGTTAGTAAGGTGATAGTTTTGCTGTTGTTCACGTCATGTGTGTTTGGGTGGGCTTCCACCATGATAATTCTGTGAATTACACTGTATTGTATATAAATTAAGTGTGAACGAGTTATTAATTTGATGCTGTTCTTTTGCAGGAGGTGATGGGTCGGTGGTGGGGGTGAGGGGGCGGTATAGGGTGTGGGGCAGGATGAGCCTTCCCCGGGACGTGCCCTGAGCCCCAACTGTCGCCCACGCCCGCCCCGCACCTGCCGCCGTCATGGCTGCTGACAGCGGCGTGCCGGGGCGGCGCTTCTTGTGCCGCGAGTGGGCGTGGGCCAAACTGTGGGCGTGCCTGGAACAGCGGCCTGCAGCCAAGACCTGCGGCGCTCTGCTAGTGGGTGGCCCCGGCACAGGCAAGACCGCCCTCTGTACTGAGCTGGTGATGCCCTCCGCCTCACATGGCCGCCATGCTACCGCCCTGCAGGCCCGCCTGATGGCACATCACTTCTGTCACGCTCACAATGCTGCCTCCCTCAGCGTAGGCTGTTTCATCCACTCCCTAGTGACGCAGCTGGAGCAGTCGCCCCTCATTGCCGGGTATGGCACCAAGGCAGGTGAGGCCGAGGTACGCGCTGCCCTTGAACCATGTGCTCTCCACGCCAACCCGGACGAAGCTTTCCGCCGAGCTGTACTCTTTCCCCTGCTGGAACTTGACCCTCCAGATCGCACCCTCCTCTTGGTGGTGGACAGTATAGATGAGACTGACCTGCAACCATCATTAACAGCCACCCCACGTGATGGTAATAATGCTGAAGTGGGTAACAACGGGCCCTCGCGGACCATCGCTGAGTTACTGGCCACACACCACCACCTGCTGCCTCAGTGGCTACTGCTGCTGGTAACAGCTCGCCGGGGCTCCCGCACTATCATCAGACAGTTTGCTGGGTTTAGAAAGGTTGCTCTGGATGACCTCCGTCGTGGTCATGTGGTGCGTGACGTGCAGCAGTATATCCTGTGTCGCCTTGACCGGGAGCCCGCCCTCAGGCATCATCTCTCCCGGGAGACTGCCGAGATGCTCAACCAACTCCACATCAAGAGCAATGGTTGTTTTCTGTACCTGGAACGTGTATTGGACGGTGTGGCCGAGGCTTGGGTCACGCTCCGTGAGATCAGACACATCCCCGGCACTTTAAATGGTCTTTACTTGTGGCTGTGTCAGAGGCTGTATCCTCGGAGACACTTCCAGCGTGTAGTGCCCTTGTTGTCCGTCATCCTTGCCGCCCGCGCACCCCTCACCAAGGAGGAGCTGCGGCTGGCTGTGGAAACACGTATTCCTTCACTGACAGATGAAGACTGGGGCAAGCGGTGGTCTCTCCTCACCCGTGTTCTTGCGGTGGAACACGATCAGCGGGTTCTCCTCTTTCACCACAGCTTCGCTGAGTGGCTGCTGGACGTCAAACATTGCACTCAAAAGTACTTGGTTGATGTGGGTGATGGCCATGCCATGCTGGCCATGCGTCTCTCCATTGATGCTCCCACCTTGACAGTGACACAAGTGCACCAGTTGGCGCTCCACCTGTCACGTATCCACCTAGAAGCTCCACTCGAGCAGTTCCATCTTCCGCTCTGGATGGTCTCGTGTGGTGTCCCTCTTGACATCTGCCAAGATCTGCCACCACCCAGGGACCCTCGCGCCCTCAAAATTCTTCAGGAAGCTGGTGCCACCCTGCCTGACGATCAGCCACAGGATGACGATGACGAAGATGAGGACGAAGATGATGACGAGGAAGATGAAGAAGATGAAGTAGAGGAAGGTGGAGAGGAGGAAGGACCCGCTACTGATATTAGATATGAGGAACTGGAGCAGGAAGAAGAAGTCGAGGATGGAGAACATGAAGATGGTGAAATGCAGGACAAATCGGCCCCGGATGAGGAAGCTGAGGGGCAAGTGCATCAAGATGAGAGTGATAAAATATCTGGTGATGTTGATAATATTCATATTAAAGAAAAATCTGTTGAGGAAGACAAAGAAAAAGACGATGAGGAGGAGAAAGTGAAACTGGAATTGAAACCGATACATGAAAAGAGTGAAAATGATGAAAATGAAAAAGATGAAAATAAAAAAGATGAAAATGAAAAAGATGAGGAATATGTGACTATGGTGCCTCTCCCCGGGGAGTTTGTCAATGGTAGTACAGGGGGGAGGCGCAGTAATGAAGGGGGTGTCAGTACAGGTGGCCGACAGAGTACAGGAGGTCGTCAGAGCACTAGTGGCCGACAAAGTACTGGTGGTCGTCAGAGTACTGGTGGTCGTCAGAGTACTGGTGGTCGTCAGAGCACAGGGGGACGGCAGAGCACAGGTGGACGCCATAGCAGTACTGGGGGGCGCCACAGCAGCGAGCACAGCAGTAGTAGTAGCCGACGACGGGAGCGGCGCAGAAGGCGGCACCGTGAGGATCCCTTATATCCCTATCTCCGAGGAGGTCCAGTTGACCAGGTAGATAGTGCCGGTCGCTCTCTGCTGCACAGTGCTTCCCATCAGGGCGATGCATCACTAGTGCGCCTGCTGCTGGAACGAGGTGCATTCCATGGTCTCCAAGATAGAGCTGGACAGACTCCCCTAAACCTGGCAGCACGCCATGGTCATGCTGAGGTGGTAGCTGTCTTATTAGCTGCAGGTGCTGACCCTGACCATGCTGATGCTGATGGATGGACGGCCCTTAGATCAGCAGCATGGGGTGGCCATAGTGGAGTGGTGAATGCCCTCCTAGCAGGTGGCACTCAGGTGGACCTCGCTGATGGAGATGGTCGCACTGCATTAAGAGCTGCCGCTTGGGGTGGTCACGAGGATGTGGTGTCATCACTCTTGCATCACGGAGCTGCAGTTAATAGAGCAGACAGTGAGGGCCGCACGCCACTCATTGCTGCTGCTTATATGGGACACTCTGAGATAGTGGAATCTCTACTGGAAGCTGGTGCAGACGTGAATCATGAGGATGTTGATGGGAGGACAGCACTGAGTGTAGCAGCACTGTGTGTACCGGCCAGTGAAGGCCACACCAGCGTGGTTACCACACTCCTAGAGTTAGGTGCCAAGGTCAACCACCAAGACCATGACGGCTTAACACCCCTCCTTGTTGCAGCATTCGAAGGTCACACGTAAGTGCTCATTATTCTCAGCTATTCTATAACATTTCTGATTGTTACAAAATTGTAAGGTTCATCTACGTTATGTCAGTGTTTTATGACGAGATTGTAGTCATTCTGTCATGAAATGTTTCTGTAAGATATCTCACTTTTCTATGCCCAATTAAATTGTGTTAAGGATGAAGTAATGTACAGTACTAAGATTATGGTTTTGTGGAAGAATTCAATGAATTCAAAGTGGAAGAGTATTCAAGCTTAACTATGGTCGAGTATTAACTTACAAAAGGTTTAAATATCATCCTTAAGGTACAGTATTTGTATACAATATGAGTATCAAGACCTTCATATTTAAATTTTCTTAAAAAAAGAGGAATAAAAGTGTTTGGCAGTTAATGACTATCAGTTACATGTGTACAGTTGAATGTGGCAGTTAACGACTGTCAGTTACATATACAGTATACAGTTGAAAGTGGAGTATGGGTGACGTGCCCAATGGTCACATATGATCATATTCAATGACACCAATGAAATGTGAAAGTGGGTCCCATAGGCCTGGTAGGCCATTGGGTACAGTATGGATACAGCACACTGTAAGCCTTCAGTACACAAGGAGGCAGATAATTGACACTGCACTCATCTGCCTTTTCTTCTCCAACTGTATACTCAGGTGCCCTTAGACGGCTGGGTGGACTGGGCATGTCTAGAAATTGAACCAGTAACTCACAAGACATCTGGCGAGCTCTGCAAACTTTAAATAAGAATGGTTATTGGTTTCATCTTCGCATTGTGCGGATGTTAGCATTTTTCTCGAGGGTTGATTTTTTAGAAGTACAGTACAGGGAAATTAAAAAAGTACAGTACAGTACAGTACAGTACAGTACAGTACTCAGATTTAGTGTTTTTATTGAATGAAGTACAATTTTTATTTTTACAAAAGAGAAACCTAGTTTTATTCATCAGAACTACGTACAAGAAAAAGTATAAGAAACACTATTTTTCCATCAAGTTTAATAGACCTAAAGTAAAAACACTTGATATTTTATTATTATACATGTACAGTATTTTTTATTACAGTAATGTACTGTATTTTGTTTATTGAAACACTTTTCCTTAACCTGCCAAAATATTCTATTTTACTCTATATACTTTGTGCTGTAGCCACCACTTGGGTGAAAATTAAACCAAATACTAATTCTGTAATTACTAATATTTTCACCCTAAAATATTTTATTTTTGTTTTCATGAGTCCTGCTTACAACCCACTGACAGGCCTCCCCAACCCATCCTTAGGTTCCACTGATATCAAAATTTTTAAGGGTTTACACAGACAGGCGGAGTTACCTGCCCGTACATACCAACCACATTTATAGTATAATAGATCCCCATGTTGTATCTTATGTAAAAGATAGTAACTACTGTACCTGTTACTGTGTAGGTACTGTGTGCTGTGAGGCTACTGCTTACAGTATAGGTTGACCTGTTCAAGGCTCATCTGCATTTTTCTTTTTGTGATGAATAAAGTTTCATAATCAGAGACCTCTTGACACAGCATTTATACTGTATAACCTTTTTCTATTAACAGACTATGGTAAAAGGTGGAACTGTACTTATTGTTTGTTCTCAATGTTTAAAACCAGACCATCCTTTTTTGTATGTACAGTAGTGTAGTGTGCTGGTAAACAATATGAAGCACTAATACATGGCATTCAATAAATTAGTGTACAGGTACAAGTGTTATATCATAGACATGTGATGCTTGTGAGCACATGATGCAAAATTAAGTTTCTAATATGTGAGATATTATTGCCTTAAAATTTGTCAATTGTCACACAGCGAGGTATGTGAATTGCTACTAGAGTATGAAGGGGATGTTGACCATGTGGATCGCTCTGGCCGAACTCCTCTGTTGGCTGCAGCATCCATGGGGCACGCTGCTGTAGTGGAGCGCCTGCTCTTCTGGGGCTGCTATGTAGACCATATAGATGCTGAGGGACGAACTGTCCTCAGTGTTGCTGCTGCCCAGGGATCACAGGTGAGTCGTTTGGTGTACTGCACTTCTTTCTGGTATCTAGCAGCCATAAATGTAAAGTTATTCAACATTACAATGCTGTATAAGATGTAATACTACAAGCAGCTGGTTTTAGTTTCTCTTCATGGTGTAAGCCTTTAAGGAAATTACAGTAATCCATCCACAAATCAGTACAGTACAGTACAGTACAGTACAGTACAGTACAGTACAGTACAGTACAGTACAGTACAGTACAGTACAGTCTTCTTGAATTTGGAATTCCTCATATTTCAGATCATTCTGGTGGTTCGAAAACTAGCATTAATATCTAATTAATTCATAATACCACACTACAGTATACTTGTATGACACCCTCCACTATAATTGTATGACACCCTCCACTATACTTGTATGACGCCCTCCACTAAACTTGTATGACACCCTCCGCTATACTTGTATGACACCCTCCACTATACTTGTATGACACCCTCCACTATACTTGTACGACACCCTCCACTATACTTGTGTGTATGACACCCTCCACTAAACTTGTAGACACCCTCACTACTACTTGTATGACACCCTCCACTAACATGCACACCTCCACTATACTTGTGACACCCTCCACTATACTTGTATGACACCCTCCACTAAACTGTATGACACCCTCCCCTATACTTATGACACACTAGCTTGTATGACACCCTCCACTTAACCCTCCACTATGACACCCTCCACACTATACCTTATGCACGACACCCCCTCCACTATGCTTGTACACCCCACTATACTTATGACACCTCCACTATCCACCTCCACTAAGCTTTGTGATACACCCTCCACTATACTTGGCCTACACTAATGTACTTGCGACACCTCCCTACTTGTATGCTTTTCCCTCCACTATGCTTATGACACCCTCCACTAAACTGACACCCTCCACTATACTTGTATTACTACGACACCCTCCCTATCTTGTATGACACCTCTACTATACTTGTATGATACCCTCCACTGTATGTACGACCCTCCCTATACTTGTATGGCCCTCCATTATGCAAACTTGTATGTGCACCTCACTATACTTGTATGCTTGTGCACCCTCCACTATGCGACACCCTCCACTATGCTTGCCGCACCTCCACCTTGTATGACACCCTCTACTATACTTGTGTGGCCTCACTATACTTGTGTGACACCCTCACAATACTTGCCCTCCACTGCTTGACCCTCCACTTACTTGTTGACACCTCTACTATACTTGTACATGACACCCTCCACTATACTTGTATGACACCCTCCACATCCACTTGTGTGCTTGTGTGACACCCTCTCTACTATGCTTGTATGACACCCTCCACTATACTTGTATGACACCCTCCCACTATGCATTCCTCCACTACTTGTATGACACCCCTCACTATACTTGTTGACACCCTCTACTAACTGACACCCTCTACTATACTTGTATGATACCTCACTGTGCTTATGCGACCCTCCCTTGTCAGCTTGTATGATACCCTCACTGTGCCTTGAAGCTATACTTGTCTGTATACTTGTATGGCACCCTCTATTAACTTGTATGACATCCTTCACTAAACTTCCTTGCAAGAAATTATTTCCTTGATAATATTTTCAGTTAAGTAAATTTAATGGCCTTAATGTATTTTTGTGTAATGTACTGTACAGTACTGTACTTAATATAATTTAAAAGTTTATACGAGTAGGCAGTAAATTTGCAAGTAACAGAATAGATAATTTTAGTTTTAGAAGTAGTTTGCAGATTTACATAATATTTTATCCTAGTGATAAATAAACGTAAAAAAAACTACGGCATTGCATTTCTTCAATCCCTCTGTCTTTCTGACTGTCTATCTGTTTGTCTATCTATTCTCAGATTTAGTTACCAGGTACAGTATTGGACACAAACCGATGAAGAATATTTTTATCAAACTTGGTTGTGTAATGCACATTAAATGGTGTTTAAATTAAATAATTAATAATTGCCGAATGGCTGTGGCACATTGTCACACAGTACAGTATGACACTGGTGGGGTACTATTTTTTGTAATTTTCACCATTTATCAGCTTACCAGTACTAGCCATTTGAGCGGTTGGTGTATCCAGTGTTAGTGCAGGAGGACCTCATAGTAAGGGAAGCCTGTGATGTATGGTAGGTCACACTGGATAACCCTTGACATATTGGTGCTGATACATGCATTATTGCTTGTACAGTAATGTACTGTTCTTGAATCCTTGTTGTTATCATCGTGAGAAGTAAATTTTAATATTAATTACAGTATATATATCATCTGTTCTCTTACAAGAGATATGAAAGCCCAACAACATTTCAGAATCTTTACATTATTATATTTTAAGTTTTATGATGGTTTTATTTCAGGAGACAGTGCGGCTACTTCTAGACAGAGGTTTAGATGAAACTCATCGGGATAATGCAGGTTGGACGCCGTTGCATTATGCAGCATTTGAAGGTCATTGTGGGGTGTGTGAAGCCCTCCTGGAAGCTGGTGCACGTGTTAATGAAGTAGATAATGATGGTAAACATGCATTAGTGTTGGCCGCACAAGAGGGCCACACTGCTGTGGTTGCAGCTCTTTTAGATGCTGGGGCAGATATTCACCACACTAGTCATGATGGACGATCTGCTCTACGTGTAGCAGCACTTGAGGGGCATAAGGATGTTGTGCATCTTCTTCTCTGTCGAAGTGCTGACCTTCACTACAAAGATGCTGATGGTCGCTCAACGCTTTACCTCCTTGCCCTTGAAAATCGTCTTGATATGGCAAAATTTTTAATGGAGAATAATGCAGATGTTGAGAGTACAGACCTAGAAGGCCGTACGCCTCTCCATGTAACAGCATGGCAGGGTCACACCCGTATGGTGGCTCTATTACTAGATGGGGGTGCTCATGTTGATGCTGTGGATAGAGAACGCCGGACACCGTTACAGAGTGCCGCTTGGCAAGGCCATGCAGAGGTAGTGAGATTGTTGCTAGAACGTGGTGCCACAGTAGATCACACTTGCTCACAAGGTGCTACAGCTTTGAGCATTGCAGCACAAGAGGGACACGAAGAGAGTGTTGCAGCTCTTCTTCAATATGGTGCAAACCCAGCACATTCTGATCGTTGTGGTCGAACTGCAATTAAAGTGGCCTTGAAAGGTGGTCATATTCATCTTGCTCGCATGCTAGAGGAGAGCATGGCGGTGCATGGTGGTGCTTCACGGGGAATGGCAGCCTCTTCATCAGTAGGCTCAGGATCAACTGCAGAAACAAAACCTTGCTCAGCATTATTGTGTCCAGGCCTAGCAGCTTCACCAGCTGAATCTCCAGAATCTACCTTTGAGAAACGCCGCTCAGTTGCCTCTCTTGGACAACACTCTTCTTCCAAGTCTTCAGGCAATCTCACTACCTCGACTCGCTCTTCGGGTGGCCCCAGAGCTCCCACACCCCGTGAGGCTCATGCTCATCTTCTTCTCCAGCACCAGCAACAACCACCACCACCACCTGCACCTTCTGCACCACCAGCATCTGCCATGTCTCCAGTCCTCAGTTTTACACAGCAGCTTCAACAGTGTGGTCGTGGACGTGGTCGGCGCCATCCCCCGCCACCCCAACCAGCGCTCACTCCTTTAGATGAACCAGCTTCACCAATTTATGCCTCTCCACCACTATCACCACTGAGTGATGGTCCTGGTGGAGGACGACATTTACCAGCTGGAGCCATTTTAGAAGATGACTACACTGTTCCAATTCAGCACCCAGCAGGACGAGCACCAAGACCATCTGCCCCCCCTGTCAATATTACACCAGAGGTAACTGCTGTAGTAACTAAATAATTAAATCTCTTGAATGTTGAACTTTGTGCATTCAGCATCGCAACAGAATTGAATAATTCAGTAATGTGAATTGATAATGCTGACAAATGGTTAACATTAATATTATTATTATTTATTTTTATTTTTTTTTATTTTTTTTATACAGGGATTAGCCCACCCGGGCACAGGTCACTGACCCACATCGGGGCCTGGGGGGCGAAAATGTGATGATGATAATAATAATAATAATAATAATAATATTACTGTACTATTAATAATAATAATAATAATAATAATAATGATAATAATAATAATAATTCATAGTAAATAAAATTTGTGATACAAATACAAAATTAAAAATAAATTAATAATTTCAAGTAAATAAATTTTATAATAAAAATTAAAAATTAAAAATAAAATAATATAAAATAATAATGATAACAATAATAATAATAATAACAACACTGTAATAATAATAACAAAGAACCATAAAGAAATATTGTACAGAAATGAAAAAAAAAATCAATAGCGAGAAAAGATGTTATGTTGTGTTGTCTAAATAAGAGAAAAAATTGAGACCCTGCAATTGTGTGTAAATGAGGCAGAAAGTCAGATCATCAACCTGAGGGGTCTGCCATTAGACAATACATTATGCTTCCAATATCTTCCCAGGTGGTAGTACCTCCCTGTTTGGTAGCTGCTTTTGAATATGTTGAGAGTGTCTGAATTGCAAAAGGTGCTGTCAGAGGCAGTGAAGGATTATTGGCTTGACGCTAAAGTTGGGGGTGGTAACTTTAGTGTTTGGAAAGTGACCATGAATGTTTTGACATCTTTTTGATAGATCAATTATGGAATTCATTTTAGTACAGTAATAAAAAAAAGAGAACCTAAATTGAGAAAGGAGGAAAGAGAGTGGAGGATGGGAGGCTCTATGAAGATGACTTTGTTGATAATATAGAAGAGCTGTTGACATTGTGGATCATTTTGAGAGAAAATGTTGGAAGAAATTTAATGAAAATGCTGTTACTGTGCTGTGCTAATTTCTAAATGTCATCTTTTAAATATATCCATTTTTACACACTTTCAGATTGGTCGCCGTGTAGGTGTTCCAGGCCTGGGAAACATACCAAGTATGGGTGTCAGTGTCCCAGGAGTACCTGGAGCTGGATCACCAGGCTCCTCTGGCTTTACCTTTACCCAGGACCAACATATGCGCATTATCCTGGGTACTCGATCTCCTGAGCCACGCCCACGTCGCAATGGAATAGTGACCAACCCAAGCCTTAAGGCTGCCCATGCCAAGGCCGCTCACCTTCTAAGGAACGGTTTAAGTGGCCGCCCAAGACCACCACCAGCCAGACCTAATGGTCTCCCGCTCAAGAAAGAAACTCCACTATGACCGTATGTTTCTGGAGTGTTAAGTTTGGTTGACAGTGGGTCCCATAGGCCTAACAGCTTGTTAAAGATAGTGCAGATACATTACACTGTATAATAAGCCTTTTTTTAGGTACACAAGGAGTTATTCTGCTTGTCACTACACTTGGCCACCTTCTCTTTCCCAACAATACAATTAGGTATCCATTCATAGGTGGGTGAACTGGGTGTGCTCCAGGTACAAACCAGCAACTTTTAGGACAAGAAGCAAGTTTGTACCACACCACATAACTTTGGTAAAAAATCTTTAAATAGGTATTGTCCATCAAAACTTTCCATACTGCTGCTAACTCTTCCTTGTTATATTTTACTGAGCATGGCAAACTTGCATCATAGTCACGTACTGTACTGTAGTAGACTTGAATTACTTGGTATAGCATTGATGATCAAATAACTTAAAGGAAAAGTTTGCCTATGAATTAACTGATATTGACAGTTTATAATGAAGGTTAAAATATATTGTTGCCATTTACTGTATACTACAATATATACCCCTGTAATCTACAATCCTTCATGACTGCAATATATTTTTTCGTAATGTTCTCTAACTAATAATTTTTTTCAGAAAGATGAAAACAGATTGCGGTAACCCCCTACCATGGCACCAAGGATACAACTGAAGATGCCAACTGTCACAAAACATAGCCACTTCTCAACAAAAAACACATATATCTTCGTGTTCTGTGGTGTCCTTTAAGCTGACCTCCTTGCAGCACATATTTGAATAAATGGTACAGTACTTTGATATTATACTTATAAATTTTGTTTAATTATTTTACTTTGCTTTTTAATGTGAATGAGGTCATTCTAGTTGGAAATTGTGTAAAGCAAGTCACTGGTATATGCTGTGGATGCATTCTAAAAATCTGCATCATTGTCTGAACTTTACTGCAGATTATAGTGTTATAAAGCAAATCAGCACAGAACACTAATGATATGCACAAATAGACAATTTAAGGAACAGAGTTATGTGGGTAAAGTACTCATCAAAATCTAGGGCAAGCTGCATCTGTGTCTGCATTAGTGGCTTTTCCAGTCACAGAAATGTTATGAAGGTTAGCACACTGCTTAACCCTTCAGAACCAACCAGTGCTTGCCATACTCTCCTCCATATCACTCAGTGCACCATCATCTCCTTTATTTACCTATGAGTCTTTACCCTTCATACTACATAGTGCAATTCCTGGAGTCAGATTATACTTACTAACCTTTAATTTTTCATTGTAACACACAATGGTTAGGACTGTGGTAGGTAGCATGACTTGCATCTACTGAACATTCACCCCACTCCCCACATTTGCAGGAGTATTTGCAATATGTTTTCCATTCTTGGTTATGGATTTCTTGGAAGTTAGTTGCCAAAATACCATACAATAAACACAAAGAAACACTCAACTTTGACTCCAAGACAAAACACCTGATAATGAGACAGACAAAGCAATGCTGTGCATTACATCCAGTGAGGAGGAGCAATATTGTCATATCTACACTAGTGGGTGGATGGGCAATGCAAAGTTGTTGCTTCTGCATTGGAAGACAGATGGTTAAGGCTGGCACCACACTGGCACACTTAGTGCATGATTTAAAAGGAAGTTATATTGATCTAGGAACTTATATTGGCCAGAATGTTTCCTGGATTATATTTATCAAGTGGGTTGTTTTGTTCATTTCCTTGTGTATATGTTCAAGCCACAATTGTTATCATCTACCACATACAGGTTCTCTTCCTTCTCTCATCATCAGCGTTTATGGCCATTTTCCACGCTTGCAAGAATGAAGCTCACAGTGCTTAATTTTTTTCCAACTGTTTTGCACTGTGAATTTATGTGGGAACTAAGCAGTATATTACAGCTTAAAAACAATATAGTATGCTAAAAATAATTGGTATTAACCTTATGTATGTTTGCTACTCTTCATAACTTAACACCAAGAGGTACAGTATTTTTTGTGTTATGAAAAAGTAAGGAATGAGTTATTAGGATCAATGAATATTAAGTGATTGCAATATACAATTCTATTGTATCGTATTCAGATAACTGTAATATAATTATCTTTAATTACTGGAGTTTGAAATTGAAAAAATTGGTTTATTTTAGAGAAAATGTAAGACCTCTCCCCACAACTGATGTTACTTTGCTTTATATCTCATTTTTTATGTACCTGAGTGAGAAATATTTCACTTAAAATCTGAGGAAGTATTACCCATTTGATGGTTATTTCTTGTGAAAATATGCCATTAACATAAAAAAAAAATTTCAGGAGCATCATTCGGAAAATTACTCTTTCTCATAAGCTGTATTCTTAATAAATGCCTTTATTTAGATGTCAGAGTCAGTGCTAATACCTAATATAATGTCATCCTCCACTTAGGTTTGTGAGACATTCATTATACAACCGCTTATGTTTTTTTTAAATGTTGTGAAAAAGTATTTGTGCATTTCATGATTTTTTCTGTCCAGAAAATGTCATTAATATTAATTTGTAGCTTAGGAGCTTCACTCTGGAATTTTTTTTGGTTGGAGTTGTCCTTTGAAAAGGAGACATTCATTTAAAATGATATACTGTACTTACAACTACCTACTGTACAACTGTACGATTTGAATATTTCCCTAAATTTTAAGATGTTTTAAATTTGCTCTTGTACAGTACCGGGGGTATTTTACTATTTTGCAGATAGTTTAATTTAGATGGAGCATAGTGAAAAATACTTATTTCAAATATTTTCTAACAATTTAGTTTTTTCTATGTTTTGGGGGTTTTCTTATTGAACATACAGTAGTCTAGATTGCATTTGGTGATGTAATGCAAACTTATTTTCATTACAGGAAAGTTGTGGCAAAGAAGGAAACCACAAAAGATATACAACTACTACAGGTACAGTGAAGGAAGAAGAATTAGAAAACACACATTATGACGTATACAAATGTACTGACACCAAAAGATGTTCCAGATATATATGTATGATATATCTGTAATGATGGTGATGCAAACAAAAAAAGAAATGTTTACTGTGTTCAGGTTTCCTTTAGCAATGGTAATATGACTGTTGAGTGTTATATACAAGTTTAATATGTTAAGTGACAGCATTGGCATCTTCAACTGCCTGGGTAGTGTGAAGTTTGAGAAAATCTGGCAAGAAAATATTTCAGTGAGCAAACCTCAAAAGTTTATCTTGTTTGCAAGAAAAAGTCAGTCAACCTATTTGGTGACTTTAAACTGAGATTAGTGACATTACTTTTACAGGGAAATTAATCAAGCTTTTGAAGGTTATTTTAAGATAGCCATTAATGCTGTATATGGACCAAGAGGAAAATTTTGGGTTCAGTTCTGTTATATTTAACTTGATTACCTTGTGCAAACACAACTTTTACTTTTCGTGGCACATTACCGTCCCTGGTGCCAAGTTAATAACAGAACTCGAGCAGTGTTTTAACGGCTAAGCTGAGACCCCCCACACCAAAGTCTGCAAGGCTGTCAGTATGGGAGCTTGGAACCCAGGCTAATAAGTGACTGCTTTAGGCACTTTTTTTTTTATAAAGAATACATTACTGTACAGTACTACTATTGTTCTCTTATGAGTCTTGACAGTTATCAACTTGTATGTCAAGTCAGTTTTTTCCGATGGAATATATAACACTTGACTTATAATGAGTTATACACATAGTCTCTGTTCTCAAGTACAGTATTTAATATTTTCGTTTTCCCCTGTATTGTGATAATTTTTCCCTATATTCATGAGTATTGGGATTTTCTCTTATTAAATGTGGGTCCCAAACTGCCATATGAACATGTCAAAGTATGTTTTATTGCTGTTGTATCCTATGTGTATATAGCGGTGCCCTGTACTAGTCGTGTAGTTCGCTGTGTTGTACTACTCATGTGCAAATGTAAAAAGTGTCCTCACCTTGCACATGTACAGATTAGCAATGTAAACCTTAATAAACATTTACAGTGTGTGATGTAATAATGTACAGCTCCATAACTGTATCATTTACTCCTGGTCATTGAGCAGTTATTGGTTGGTATCCAATATGATGTGAGAATACTTTTGTTGGATGCACTTATCAACACTGATTTACTGGCTCCTGATGCTTCTGCATTAAAGAGGGAGTCACTCTAACTCAGCAAGAAAGCAATAGAGTATTTTAATTCACTTTACCACATGCTTAACAGGTTTAGCCATAGTTGGTCCTTCATGCTTTTGCCTTTATTATCTTATCTTCAAAAGTATGTTACAATTTTATTTTGAGGTACTTTGTTTTTGGACGTATGATTATCAGTAAAATGCACAGCTGCTCTGTATTCTCTTATAAGCTTGCATAAAAAATCAGCCAGGTGTTAATTTTAGTTAATACAAACTATCGGCATACTGAAAATGCATTAAAGTATCACCCGCACTTTTTTATATTCAAGAATTATTTTATGTTTCTATAATGTATTTTCACATATATGAGTGTCAGTAAACTATACAGTTAATATTACAACATATCCAGTTTATTGATAAGTGTGTTGGGAGGAAACAACTTGACCTCAGTGACTTTCCTGAGAACTGTATAACCCTCAGGTATTGTTAATACACATGATGTTGATAAACAAGTACGTAGTTTGACCTATTGGACAGAAGTATGAGAACACTATAATGTAATTAAAGTATTGTAATACTACTTAAGTATTAATGAACGTTTATGTTACTCCTCAGAAATTTTTAATTATACTTGAAGAACAACCAATGAAGCATATAATACAGTACACATACTTCTGCAATTGATTATTTCTAATATTAATATTATACAAATATATTGTAATGGCATACCTTAAAACCCCTAGGAAGTGAATAACATAGGGCTCGAGCTGTGTGTACCATATGACTTTGTATTTGATGCTTGGGCAGTCTTTTTCTTGATATTTAATAATCTGCACAGTTTTATATAGTGTTGCTGAAGTGCTATCAGTAGGTGAAGGAAGTACATGTTGAAAGAACCAGCTTGGTATGTGTTGATGAGGATAGTATAAAATCATCATGATTAAGTTGATGAAAATGTATACAATCAATGTGTTTGAAGTAACAAATATATCTGGAACTAGTAAAACTATTGAGGTAGTATATGTCTAGAACCATTATGGCTAAACTGCTGAAAAATGCCTATAACCAGCATGACTAAATATGCTAAAAACTTGCATAGAGCCAGTTAGAAAAATTTAACAGTAAATGTGAGGGATCAATATGACTGAGATTATGAAAACTGCTTAGAACCAACATGATGTATAATTTTTTTACAAATAACATTAATTAATACATGAACAAAAATGCCTAGACCCAGAATGACTCGTGTAATAATAAGTGTCCAATACCAATGTGACTAAAAGGATAAAATATTTCATGAAAAAAGCTGAATTTCTTTTTAATTTAAGATTGGGGATGATAACACTGGTGACATGGTGGAAATTACCCATTTTTGTTGGTATAAAAGATTCTTTATAATGTTCTCTCTCTAATTTTATTTGTATACCTTTTGATATACTGTACGTA
This sequence comes from Homarus americanus, assembly GCF_018991925.1. Lineage (NCBI taxonomy): Eukaryota > Metazoa > Arthropoda > Malacostraca > Decapoda > Nephropidae > Homarus > Homarus americanus. The sequence goes on along the minus strand of NW_024712526.1, from coordinate 4,309,010 downwards.
TCTGTGAATGAATTTTGAATGCATAGAAGACACAACACACTAATGGGAAATGATTGACAGATACAGGCCTAAGAATTTCCATCAGGTCGTGGGCTTCTAACATCTTCATAGCAGCTTGGTTATTCTTGAGGTTAGTGCAAATCCAATGTTAAACATTGGGAGTGGCAGGCAAGGGTGTGACCTGACAGTCACATACATAAGAATTTCTAAAGATAATTTAACATTATCGGAATGGATGGAAACCCTACATGTGAGCCATCACCAGGGCAGAGTAATTATTGAACTAGTTGATGCTGTTACTATACTTAAAATTACTGTAATGTAGTCACCACTGGAGACTGTCTCATGCCATTGTTTTCTTTAACTTCTGAAAAACCACATAATTTTCTTTAAACTTCAAGGAACCTTATTACCATTGCAATAATTAGTCAATTTTGGAGTTATTTTGAAGGACACACAGAGACAGGACCAAAAATAATACCATGAAGTGCAGTGTAGGCAGGTAAAAATAGTTAAATATATAGGAGAAAGAGATATATGTCACCAGCCCAACCAAAACTAACATACAATTTACCCTCCTTTAGATCCAATATGGACAGTAATGCAGGAACATAATGCATTAAGAGCATTGAATACTGAAAAATAGGAGAAAGCAATTGTTTACTTTGCTCACGGACATGAATTGTCTCACCCTCAAGACCAGTTGCAGGTGAATAAAGGGCCTGGGGAAGTTAGCTAAACTCCTTATATCTCAACAATAATAAGACTTCAGTTTATAAGTAGGTACTTGGTGTGGCGTCATCTTCCAAGTGCATTTATGTGGCCATGACTTGGGTGCTTATTTATTTTTGTAATATGCTTTATATCAGTACCGTATGTGTGTCATTAATTTTGATGTCGATGAATTAAAGAAGTTGCTTATTTGTTTATTACTGTAGTGATTTGCTCTCAACTGTTGACAGTAATCTTGTAATAGAGCTTTTTTTTTTTACTGAATGGAAAATGGAATGTACAGTACTCGTACAATTTTGCATGTTTATAGGCATAAATATTACCTCTCCTAGCTGTACTATACATTGTCACAGGGTGTCTTTTTATTGAAATCTTCCTGCGAATCTCTATTTGTTGTAAAAATTTGGTCCACAAAATTTTTTTGCATTTGTGTTAATACTTGTTTAAAAAACACATAATGTATAATCATTTACCAAAAAACAATAACTTATTATTAGAATATCTATTATATACTGTACCTTGTAATAACCAGCTACATCGTCATAGAAACCTGAACTTGTTTACTCAATACAGGACTTAAAATTTAATATAAACTCATTGTTACCTTTGTTTTTATAAAAGCTCGGTTCTAAATAAATATTTAAACCCACAAATAAGCTGGTAAAATTATTAAATTAAATTTATAGAATATAAAGAGCAAAATGGATATTGCCATACTTTGTTAAAGTAAAATGTATACAGTACTTTTTTACTTTAGAATTCCAGAACTTCCCTCTTACCTGAAGTTAAATAAGTCATCTCTAGGTGTCCTGAAACAGGCAGCTTGACCTCTGCTTCAACTTTCTACACACAGTTTTGTCTTTCTTATCAAAACCTTAGTGCCATTTTCCATTGTCAGTCTTGGCTATCCAGTTGGAATTCATTACAGTTTCCTGCACTGAATCAGCATGGATAAATGTCAGGCCATTCCAAAAATCTTCATCTGTCAAAGTTTTATCTTCAAATTTATTGGTGTGATTTGTCAAATTGAGTCATATATCTCAGTACTGTACCAGAGATTTAATGATACTTTCAACTAAAATCTTGACCATTGAGGTGGAATGAAATGGACAGTCAGTTCAACTCCCTCATAAATTTTAAGAAATGAACCAAGAAAATTCTTTGAAACTTGAGCCAATGATTGTCATCATTTCTTTAAACTGAATTATATACAATATTTACTGTACTAATCAAATGTAAGAAACTGGGGAGAACTGTGTAGCCTTATCATTTACTGTACAGAAATACAATAGACAGAAATCATAGCATTTGAGATTTAATGGTTAGAACACTTGTACAGTTTATAGGCAAAACAATTTGTACCTTATGTGGGTCAAAACAAGCTAACTAGAAAACTCATGGAGTAGGCTATATACTGACAAAAATAGTGGCAGTGCAACTACAGTATATGTACAGTATAGCTTCAATGCCAAGCATCGGTGATTTTTTTGTTTTTTACACCTTTGTTTTGATAACTTTACAATAAAACATATTGCTGTTACTCTTAGCATGTCAACATATACAATACTATGGGTGTTTCTGACTTCAATAGTGGGTTACAAATACACCAATTGCCTGTTATTTCTTGTGAGTTTTGTGAACTCCAACATTTCACAATGGCTTGGGTGGAACTAATTTACCTCACATATTAAACATCTCCGTACATCATCACACAAACCGTTTAAATACTGTATTAGTCTTTCATAAATAAGTACCAATAAGTTCCATGGGAACTATAAGAGTGAAAAATAAATTTTTGCATTCTGTAATTTAATACAATACATTTAAATTTTCTTTCTGCTCATTACACCTTCCTTCCTTTGTTCCTGTGAGGCTAAAATTTTATTTGGATAACATCTGCCAAACCACCTTAGAAAAAGACACCCTGCTTTATCAGAACTCATTGTCTTCTAACCTAAACCCTGTAAGGGGGCCTAGGCTGGCCCCGTGGACTCTTATTATTTCAGGTTTTTCCATATTTGCTCTTTTCAGGTAAACCTATAGGGTGTTAGAGGAAGGGCAGTGGAGACTGTCAGAATTATAGTTCATTTACTTGTCTTATCTTTTAAGCCACATTAAGTTTGAGGTTTAAAAGAAAGATTGTGTTCTGTAGACAGACTTTCCTGCGATGGTGCTTGGTGGCGAGATAGGTGCTCATCCCCAGATTCTTCAATTTCATCAAAACCACATAAGAAATGAATTCTTGTAAACATTGTGAAAATGGCACCAGAATGGAAAGGTGAATTGGATTTCCCAGTTGGAATAAAAAACACATGTGTTATTACACTTGATTAATGTCTGTGCCTGGTGGAAGTAGATGGTCCCTTTTTGTGTGGGTGAACAGAAAACTTGTAAATCAGTATTTTTGTAATTTTAAAGATTTTTTTTGCTTTCATATTGGTTTTCTATTTCAATATTTAATGTATTTTAGCACAACTTAATTTCTTAACAAGGGAACACCAAGTACAGTATGTTATAAATGAAAGATATGCAGAACATCACCTTCCCCAAGATCCTTACTAAGCAGTGAATACCCCCTTTCTTTTCAAAGTTTTTACTCAATGCCAATATTGGTCAATACTGTATTATATGTTATATGACCTAAATAAATAAATATGTAGTATAATTAAAAAATATGCAAATTGTTAAGAGTACTGCACTGTACCCTATTTCTGAATTATTTTAAGTTTGTCACATTGGTCTTTATTATTTATCTATTTACATCAGTACGTATAACCAATCTTCACAATCAGAAACTCACTGTTATCTATACATGTTTAGAAGACGTGTATCAGTTGTTAGTCAGGTGGGAGTTGTAACATCTCATGATCTCCAACCTTCCAGCATCAAAGATCTGGGAGAATTGTTTCAAATATTTACAGAAGTTTTTCATGTTAGTTTGGCTGTCACATTTTAATAACATTGTTATACATTTACCAGCTGCATGAACACAGGAAATGATAAGGTGTTATGAGACTATGAGGGAGTAAATTCTCAAGTGTGAATGAGATTTAGGTATGTATATGAAGGACAGGGTGGGATTTACAAACGTTTTGCTGACTTCAACCTCAGTCGGATCTGATTGTGACCAAAGAAAATACATTAATGAAGGCAGTGAGAAAGAATAATCAATATACATCCTTCAGAATTGTTTCCATGGGTGTCCAAAGTTAACCAGTTATAATACCTTGCTGAGCATATCATAGTGTTAATATTTAATGAGAAACTATCTCTTGCAGAATAGTGAAATGGTGTCACCTCATTCATTGCCTCAACTTTTCTGAAATGACATCTATTTTTCAGAATAACTGTACAGTATTGTACAGTACTGCACTGTATTTTGATTACAGAAGGTTCATGGAGACTTTCTTGAATACTTTATTCAACTTTACATTACAGCTTGAGAGATCTTTTTTAATGCTTAAAACATTGCAGTAGAAATTTTGTAAGTTGGTTTGATTATTAAAACAACAGTTGCATGTTGTTTAAACCAATAAGAAAAGTTAATATGATGTATGGAAGAGTTTGACAGTTTCTTTAAGAAGTACATTACCTAGCACTGTACTGTACCACACATGAAAACATGAAAGAAGGAAAGTTAACTAAGAGATTATTTACCACTGTTAGGTAGCCTGGAATTTGGGAATGTGTAGTTGATACTCCAAGTTGGACTACTGTTTGCTGTGTAATGGGAGAATGATGGCCAAAAGTAGGAGCCTCATCCTGTTGACAGCCCCAGCACTCCTCACACTATAGTGCTTCCATGGCCAACTGAATCCAATCAATCTACTAATTACAGGTTTTCATATTACATACAGTATTTTACTTAATATAATTCATTTCTGTATTTGTTAAAAGTAATTATTTACTATGACTTTTCTTAACTACTCAGCACCAACCAGAAAACAACTGATCAATGTACTGTACCAAGGTCCGTATCATTTGGAGATGTGTTCTTTTTTGTATCTCCCACACACACAAATTTTAATATGTTACTGAAAACTGACAGGGCTATGAGTAACTGGACTCACTATATGTCATGATAACCCAAGTAATAATTATGATATTCAATTTACATTATTACCATAGTTGACTTTGTATGAAATGTCAAACCCAGAGTTCCCCCTCATGTCAACCTAACAGCTGTTGGTTAACATCTGATATCCATGCTCCATAAGTGCATTTCGTGAGGTAAATTCACATAAAGTTCACATGAACTTCGTTTTAATATAAAAATGCTGAATTTTATGCTATGGAAGTGTATTTACGTAAGTAGTTTTGCTGTACAGATTTCCCTTGTATTTATTTTGTACACTTTTGTATTTAAGTATTGCTTTGTATCCTACATGTTAAATGTAGTAGTTAGCGTTAGCTTATCTTTGGAAGTTGAGGCCAGCTTTAATATCTTTATGTTATGGTCTGTGAGTGATCATGAACCCAATTTGACTGCTGAGTCCAGACAATTGGCTATGAGGCTTAGGGGAATGCATTGTGTTGAGATACTGAATTACACCGTTTCTTTAGTACTCATAGTCTGAATGACCACATGGCATACAATACAATGTTGCTCTCTCATTGAAACTTTGTGCAAATTATGTTTTAACAACATATTCTACATTATCAAATAAGTGGGTAACTGTGTACTTAGGCAGTCCTTACTATTGATTCATTCATTTACTGATAATGAAGATACAGTACAGTATATGATAAATAGTCTTCACATTCAATCTCCATGGACATGAAGTATCATCCTTTGTATCTTTGCACTAAATGCTGGGGTTCATTGCTATAAAATGCTCAAGCTTCTTATTTAAGCACATTACATGATTATAGTTTTGGTGGGAAAATGGGTACACAACCATCTTTTTTCAGGTGGGTTATACTAGGAGTTTTGGTACTTGTTGAAAATAGTAATACTGTGTACTTAATAAATTTATGACAAAATATTTTCATACTCATGAATATAATTTCTTTTTCATCAAATTAAGTTTCTAAATTAATGAGTACAGTATTTTCCATCATAAGTAAAATTTTTATAAATATTGCATGACACACACACACACACACACACACACACACACACACACACTCCATGTTGTGTTTCTAAGTTTCACAAAAGAAAAAAAAATATTTTAGGAAATTATTTTCTGTTTATGAAAATAAAATTTTATTTACTCGTCTGATATTTTTTGTCATATAATTGTATTAAGCATGCATTGTTATTCCTAACAAGATTTTCATGTAGTATGTATAATTTTTTATTGTTGACATCAAATGAGAGCAAAGCAGTTTATTTTCACAATACACATGTGATGGCTATATTTTATCTTCAATTTGAAAGAGACTGTGCATTCTTTCAGGATGCTGAATACTCAACTGTTTGGATTTTTTTTCGTTTATTCTGATAGTAATGTCACAAGTAAATCACATTTATTACATCGATAAAATAAAATGAAGATTTGTTCTGTTATCAAAGTTCATTAACTATATAGGTTCATTAGTGTATAGGAGTGAATGTCTGATCTCAAAATGACAAATGCCAAAAATAAGGGGGTTAACTCTGATGATTTTGCAGGGTAACTAAGATATTTTTGTAGTCATAATACTGTGAAGTGTAATTTGTTATCTTTATAAATTAAAACATTATTCAGAGTCATCTTTAAACTGTTTGGTTTCTATAACATGCACTCATTTATGCAGTGATAATATTAAAAGCCTTAGTACAGTAATGTCTCTTTGTTTATGTACCCTATGGCTGTAATCCTGTTTAACAATACACTATATTGTATATTGTTAGGCATTACTTGATGTAATTCCAAGAAAGAGTAAATATACAATAATCCTGTTGGCTATCTTTGTTTTACTACCAGCTATGGCTATTCATTGTCTTAAATACCCTTCATTAGCAGTAAGTAATCTTGTCTGACCCAGGATAGCTGAAGAGTGAGTGAATTTTGCAGTCGAAATTGGTGGAAATCATTCTAAATACTGGAGACCCTTAAATACAACAAGGGTTCACTTTCAGAGAGGTACCACAAAATGCCACACTACAATATTCAAAATTTCAACTTTACCTGAATAATGGGATTAGGTGCCTTTACTCTGTAGCTGGTGGATCATGGTTGGTGAAGGCTGGTAACAGTGATGGTGGCTGTAGGGGCTGTCAAACCTTTAACAGATCAATTTATGAGGATATTAATGTAAGGAACCCTTTTACTGTTCTTAAGAATTGTTACTTTGGTAAAATAATTCACTGTGTGTATCACATTTTATGTCTTAAGTCTAAAGGACGTTCCAAACTTACTAAGTTATAATTTAAAATAAAAACAGAAATACAGTACATAAATATACATGTAACGTATTGTACAGTATACACACACACACATATATATATATATACACATACACACACGCTTGGTATTAGTGTTTAGTACTATTATTATTTATATAAATGTCACAGTACGGCGGGCATGGGCAACCTGCAGCCCGCATGCGGCCTGAACCATGTCTTTGTGCGGCTCGCAGAGTGATTGGGAAATTCCATTTAATGTGGTCCGCAATTCAGGTAGATGCAGCCAGCTTATGGTGAGTAATGCAATATTTATAAAAAGAATAATCTTCACACACAATTCGTTACTGTTTCATCACCTCTGAGTAAGTAACTACAAAAAGGTAACAGTGAAAATAGTATAAATAGTCAACAATATTAACATTTTAACTTGTGTGAGTTTATGGGCCAAATTCGGCGTGGTATGACTTTCTGCCGATGCTAAGTGTATGCTTATGAACCGTTTGGTATGGGCGGCTGCTCTCACGTCTAAAAAAAACGTAAAATTACACCATATCATTGTAAGTTCTTTCTGTTTAATATAATGAGGCCCCTGGCTAGGAAGTTGGGTAAGGTTAGGTAGGTTTGTTCAGTTAGATTAGTGAAGTCTTCTAACAATGCTTTTACTGCTTGTTTTTCATATCAACTAAGGTTTGGTTCGGTTTAATTTAGAAATAACCACTTTTTAACACATTTACACAAACTACGACAGTGTTTGGAAGCATGTAATGTGTAATGGTAGACCCTGCTGCCATATGGCATGACCAAGTCCCAGGATGCTGGTTTTGTAACACTGGTCACTGTTTTATCTCGCCACTTACAGCCTGTAAGTGTTTTTTATGTTGCTAAAGGATGAGCAATCGGAGGCTGGATTTTTTTGACATCATAGCCTAAACCAACCAATAAATGAATAAAGAGTGACTTAAAAAATCAGTTCACACGTAAATGTCGTTTGTGGAACAAGCGAGTTCCAACTTCAGAAGTTTAAAGAATACCCTCACAAGAGACACTGCAGCCCTGCGGTTACCATAAGATTCTGTAAAGTACATGTATTTTCAAGGTAAGGAGAAACTTTTCTCTATACATAACGCTAAAAAAGCTAGTTTAAGTGCATAAGAACGGCAAAGTAATCAAAGTGCCCATTTTTTTACTTTTACTTTTATCCTCTTCACCACTGATTGGCTCGTTAGCCGCTTGGGCGATCGATCACGTCTCTGTTACGCACTGTTGGCAAGTACTGGGCATGCACTGGCTCCTGAATGTACCTGAACCTGCTCCAGTGTTGGTCAAGTCTGATCTTGAAAGACCTCACACTTTCTGGTAGATTGTTCCAAGAGTTTACATCCCTCACTCCGAAAAAGTTTGCCCTCACAGTTTTCTGGACTTGCGGCTTCTTCAATCTTGAGCTGTGACCCCTTGTGCGGCTAGCGTCCGCCAGCTCCAAGTAAGGACACTCGACTGAGTAGTGCCCCCTGAATTGCTTATACACCTCAACTAGGTCACCCCTTGCCCGTCTGTAGTATAAGCTATGCAGGTTCAGGTGCTCCAATCTCTCAGGGTAGTCGAGGTGCGGAAGTGCAGGCACCAGTCTGGAGGCCCTCTGAGAGATCGGAGCGCCTGAACCTGCCTAGCTTATACTACAGACGGGCAAGGGATGACCTAGTTGAGGTGTATAAGCAATTCAGGGGGCACTACTCAGTCGAGTGTCCTTACTTGGAGCTGGCGGACGCTAGCCGCACAAGGGGTCACAGCTCAAGATTGAAGAAGCCGCAAGTCCAGAAAACTGTGAGGGCAAACTTTTTCGGAGAGAGAGTTGTGAACTCTTGGAACAATCTACCAGAGAGTGTTGTGACGGCACCGAGTGTGAGCTCTTTCAAGACAAGACTTGACCATCACTGGAGCGGGTTCAGGCACATTCAGGAGCCGGTGCATACCCAGTATTTGCCAACAGTACGTGACAGAGACGTGACCGATCGCCCGGGCGGCTAACGAGCCGATCAGTGGTGAAGAGGATAAAAGAAAAATAAATGAAATGAGCTGGGGTGGGAAACATTTGTTGTGGCGTGGTTCCCCAGGGATCCCAGGCTTTGTTTTACCCTAATTTTTATACTTTACTTACTTAACCCTGTAACAAATTAACATTCCGGCTTTCGTTCTCATAAACTAATTAAGTAGGAGTGTTAGTCATTCAACTGCGTAAGTAGTGATTGCGTAATAATCATTGAAGGTCTCATACGTTCAGACTTTGGATGACTATTATGTTAGAAATGAAAATAAAATATGCGTGGAACTTATTGGCTGTTAGGGTAATACAAATTTGATGAAACAGTAAGTTGTCGAGATGTTATGATATTTCTACTGGCAAACAGTTTTTTTTACTCTGTTTGTTTACACATGTATGCTGCTGCTGGTGTACGATAGTAATTAAAACTAAAGCCATTATGGATTCCTCATCCCTGCTGCCACACACGAATATTCTAATTCATTCTAAGCATGAGCTTTTTTTTCGTTCATTCATAAGAATCTGCTTGTAATATGCCAAAGATTTATAGAATGTTAAGGTAATTTTGGAGTGTATGGTGGTGTGTGCACGGTACCAGGGTGAGGCAGAGCGAGCGACAAATGGAGTAACTCTTGAGAGTGCCAGTGTGTTACCAGACTCAACAACCTGCGAGGTAGCTCAACCTATTACATACTTTATCCTAAATGTAAATGATTACTTTAAATATACCGCCTAGATTCATTTCCATTTGTACTTGTGTTTAGACACCAACTGTAATATTGTCACCACGTAAAATACTGCGTCCGTTCTCTTGACCAAAATCTATACTGGCAATTGTAAATACGTGACTTACATGATACATTGTAGGAAAAGTGTGTTAGTAATTATTATTGTGTTCAGGGTTGTATTCACCATCTGGGTTAGTCACGCATAAGCTTTTAATATGCTTTGAATTTCGTTGCTCTAGATACATACAGTAGATCTAAATCTACACAGTACTTTATGTTGTACATTTTCTGTAGGGAGTAACACACAGTGCTTCTAGAAAAAAACTACCCTAATATATTGGGACAGTTTGTCAACTTAGCCAGGTTTACTGGAGGGTACACTGATAAAGAGCTCAAGTCATAGTTAACAGTGTGTCCTGTGTGACAGGCTTGTCTGCTATACATGCAATTTTTAGAGTTTTACTTAATCACTGTCATGATCTTTACTGGTATGTTTGTTTTAATGTGGGTAATTTAAATTGGGGGATGAGCAATAAAAAAATGAATATACAAAATAGGAATAAGATCATAAGTTAACAATTATCATTAGAGGAAATACTTCAGATGTCATGCACACCTAAATCTAGCACTTCATATTCGGGTTTTTCCCTCGTTTTTCCCAAGAATCAAGATGCAGCCACTTGTCCACTTTATGATGATGACATGTTTGCATGCCTGTTGACAAGTTCTATTCAGCAGTCAACTGACTGACCAACCTCAAACACTTCCATACAAACCTAGCTAACCAAACCTAACCTAAATAATATAGAAGTCTGCTGTTGCTGGGAAGCCCCACCACCATGTTTGTGTTATGTATCGTCAAACTAATAATACTGCATTACAAAAATTGCAAATCCTACTACTGTATTATTACTGTACAGCGTATTATGCATTCTTAATGTAAGAAAGAATAATTTTTGATCATCGTCTTTAGAAAATTTTTCCAAATTTGATGGGGCTGCTGTTGTTTCGGTAATGGTGGAGGAAACGATTAGCACCAGAAGGACTTTATGAAATTGCACCAAATTTTCAGCAGGTGTTGTTTGGATGCTAATAAGAAAATCGAAATGATAATGCACAGAACTTATTAGAACCTGACCTAACCTAACCTCACCTAACTTCCTAACCTGTGTATTGTCATCTCAATTTCGGCATTATTTTACTTTAGGACATAGTGCGCCCGAAAGTTATAAACTACTGAAACATTTAGGTCTCGCTATTCTGAGCATTTTGAATCTCATATATACGTTGCGGAAATGGATAATAACGACACAATTTAATGTAATTAATTTTACGTAGTTTTCAATCTTCGTTTTTGTGAGGAGATGTTAATGACGCATGCCCAATATTGACTGAAGTCATCCAGCCGTGGCCAATGAGGTATCGATATCATCACGCAAATTTTTTTTGACTAATCGTATTTGATTTTTTTCAAAGGAAGCATCCTGGGTAATTTCATTGACCAGTCTCACAATGGCTGTGGTGGAGGTTGGTTGTCATTTGTGCTTCTACGATTATTTTAAATTTATTGCCGAATCTTACGAGAAAGACGATCATTCTATCTAATTCTTACGTATCCCTGTATAATGAGGTTAAATCTCAAACGAAGAGGTAAGGTAGGAGTTTAGAGTCGTAGAGTGAGGAAAGTAGGTAGTGTGACCCGAGAGTGTGAAGATAATAATATATATTAACACAGGCTCGGTACAAGTGTAGTATAAAACACAAATGCGTGTTACAGCTTTATTTTACTAGTTCAGTAGGGGGGATTAATGGGGTTCGTACACAATATATAATAGACAGGTATATTCCTATAACCTAACAAGTAAAATGGGCACTTCCACTAAGTCGACTGTTGGGAAGGTTCAGGATCGCCGCGCTACTACCGTCTACACAGCCAGCACTTATTTTTACACGTTGAGTGGATTGCACACCGTCAATGGACAGGGCTGAGACCTCGTTGCACTTAGTGACAGACTTCTTCGATTAGACGACGAGCAGGAATGGGGGTGTGTGTTGCTGGTCCTTCGCGATTACATGAATAAATCATCGTGAAAGGATCTGCAGGGGTAGAAATTCACATACGCCCGGTTGCCTGAGGCAATTAAGATGCTTTAACCTATCTCTGTGCTCTTCCTCCTCTTCTTCTTCATTCTTCTTCTCTTCTTATTCCTCCTCCTCCTCCTCTTCTTCCTCCTACTCCCGGGTTGTTTATGTTGTACCTGGGGTCGTTAACTAAGTGTCCAGGTACACTTTGTATAAACCCGGTAAGTGCCAATATTTAATGTTTCCTGACAAATTGTTTAAGGGCTAGTAAAAATTTACAAGGATTAGTAAATTTTCAAATCTACTAGTCCTGCTGGCGACTATGAAAAAATGGGGAATTTCTACCCCTGAGCTGCAGGGCCTTTATTATTGGAGATCTCTAGCTGGCAGATGACCTCTCCCATTTAACACTAATCTGGGTGTGCCTAGACCTGCTGTTAGGTCAGGTAACAGAAGTGCTGGCTGGATAGCAGTTCCTTGACCTCCCTTGGGTCCGTTCTTTATCTCACTTTAGTCACTGTAGGGCGTGTCAACTTCCGCGGGTGAACACGTGCTCCTCTGGTTACTGCTAAGTCTATGTTATACTTCTGGCCTGGATGCTTTGGTCTGATGGATAAACATTATACCTGGTTCTTCCACTTCTAATTAAGGTATTGTACTTTCGGACATGGCGCGCCCCAAAGTTTTTAACTACTGAAACATTTAGAGGTTACCTTAAGCTAGGCCTACCGGGGTTCTGGGGTCAGAGCCCCCGGCTAGGGGTTAGGTTAGATGACTTGTTTTCGTTTTCTCCCCCATCCAAAAACCCCGATTTCCCAGACTCCCCCATTATTGTTTGGGGGGGGGGGAACGAGCAATTTCTGACAAAAATGAAGGTCAGATTCGTTTAAAATACACTGGAAAAACATATTGGTCAACTCCTAGGGACTCCTCTCCTAAAGTAGAAATTCACCCAATTTTCATACAGTATTGTCATCCAAACAACATCTCTAGAAAAATGAACAAATTCAATTCAATATAAATCGTAATAAACACGCTTGATGAGATTGTTGTTCATGTCTTGACATGTAAACAATGACCACAGATGTGCCTGTGTAGCAGACAATGTTAACCAAAACATGGTCGCCACAGGAGGTCTTACGGAGTCATAATTACGGGAAATAATTTATTTCTTTGCCTACAAAGCTCGTAGGTGTGAAATTAATGCCATTTGATCAGTGTTCACAATGTTTCTACCCCGTTATTTCCCTCTTCTTTAATACCTTGCCCACTAACAGGTAGCCAGTTTATGATTGAAGGACTGGCTAAAAAGAAAGAATAAAGTTACAACATTGTTGTTTCGATTTTTTCTTTACTCAGTATCATCCAAATAACAACTTCTGAAAATTTGGTGCAATTCCATAGTCCTGCTGGTGCTAACCATCTCCACCATTACCCATGTTTCATATTGAGTGTGCAACAGATTAGTGTTACAGTATTAGTAATGTTTATGAAATGTTTGGACTTGTACCAATATTTTATTAGGTACTGTAGCTGGTTAACCCAGACCCTTATCCTTAGATATTATTGTTCTCTGTAGAAGACGTTGTTGAAAAGACTGCAGGTAAAAGATGATTAAATGACAATATAGTAGTTTACAGCAGTGCCCTGTTTGCAGGAGTAGCTATAGGAAATAATTCTATTGAAGAAAATTTTTGTCCTATTTCTTGAATATCAAAAGAAGTTGGAGGAAATGTAACTTTCATACTTTGATTTGTCTAATTTTAATGCCCTCGACACTAACCTGTCATCCACCACCTCCATGCAGTGGCTGTTATTGATTACTTGCGAGAATGCTTTAAAACATACTTTTCATAGACATTAAAGCTTCTATTCCAGGCACACGAAAAATTTGCTGCCAAGTTTTGAAAATTTTTGTAGAAGATATAATTCATCTCTCCAATTATTAATACAGGTATCCTCCTATTTGCAATAGGGTTACATTCCTGAAAACCCTAACGTAAACCAAATTAAAAGTCAGTCGAGATCCTTTTATAATGGGTTTCAATGGCATACGTTCTTGGCCTCCCCAACAAAGACATGTACGTAACACAAAAAGCACGATCCTTCACTAATTAAATAAATAACAACAAATTAACAACACTCACTGAATTAATATTAACAAGCCTGACTCTTAACAATGTCTAACTTCATCTCCAGAGATATGGTCTTCCTCGAAGCCTTGCCTTTTCCCAAGGCAGGGGAGTCTGCTGGACGCTTGCTAGCCATTTTCAAAGTTTTACAGAATTACTGTACACTAATCACTTCACAGTCAACAACACAGAGCAAAATCTAAACTATAAATCCTCTTGCCAATAATGGCAAAGTATCCCAGCTATCACATTGTTGCGCAATGATTAATAACAATGTTTTTCACACGAGCGAGGGCTGATGTGATCACATGCATTAGTCTTTTGATCCAAGGTGTGATCCAGGGCAAATTAGCTGGGTGAGATCTGACAGACTTCTTGGGGGAAAAGTGGTGATGAGCTTCTTGGCGGTGTTGGTATAATTTACCGTATCCATTTGGTGTCCACGTCATCCACACTATCCACTGCCCGAAGAGACTCATTGCAGAGTCAATAATCGGCCTGTAGGTCTTGATGTAGGGTGTCTGTACTTGAGTGGGAATGGCAGCTGGGGACCAGAGCACTGATAGGTGTGTGCTACACCCGATAGGAGGCATTGGTCGGTTAAGATAAGGTCAAGGATATTTTGACTGTGTGTGGGGAAGTTCACAACTTGTGATAGTGACAGTTGGTCCTGGATATCAGTGGTGTCAATTTCATTGTAATCCCCGCATAATACTAACTTGGCACATGGGTACCTAACTCTGAGGTGGTAATGAGATGATTGATAAGAGTGTCTGGTGGTTGAGTGAGGCAGATGGTATGACACACAGATTATAATAGAAGCAGTGTGACGTGGGTGGGCCCGTGGCACAACACGTACCCATAATGCCTCCACATCTGCTGGGACTTGAAAATCCAGGCGTGACGGGCGTAGGTCATCTTGACAGAAGAGGGCAACGCCCCCTCCTCGTCTATGTGAACGAAGGTGATGAAAGAGTTGATATCCCTCAATATGACACGTTTCAGGCACAATTTACCAAGCCTCACATATGGCAACGACACTCGGAGCGACTGACCTGACTGTGGTTGCCAGCTCGTCAAACTTGTTAGCTAGGGAAGTGACATTGGAGAGCAGTAAAGGCGGGAGATCATACCATATCCGCGGAACTTTAGTGTAATGGTACGGTCTGTCAGGGGTGGGTGTCTGGTTTCCAAGTGTGTTTGTGTCAGCTCGGTTCGGCTCGGCTCGGCTCACGGCCTGACTGGGGTAAGGTTGGGTTTTGAATGAGATTAGTCCAGTATTACACGACAATGTTTAATCGGTCATATCTGGAAATAAATGTCCCACTACCAGTTGTAAATACCAAACACAAACAGTATCCCTCATACCTCATATTTTAACTCGCTTCTAATAATAATAACAATCGTGATTAACTTCAAAAGTTAGCTGAATTCAATTGCTCAAACTCACTTGTGACGGATCTGTTATGAAACGCGTTAGAACAGTAGCAAATGATTTTGGGTGAGTTATCACCGTACACTAAACTCTGTAGATGGGTCACTGACGCACAGTTGCTCAATATAGATTAGAAGTCGTCTCCAGACACGTAATCAGACCACCTGTGTGCTCACTGCATCTCACACACTGCCCTCCTATGCCTCGTCTGCTCACTGTCCTCACACACTGTCATCTTATAGCAAAAACCCACATCTGGCCACCACATAAAATTAATTTGTAATACTATTGGAATTAGTTAATTTTACCACCACACCACCCCGTTAGGTACAGTACTGCGGTGTCCCTCAGGACTCATTTAGTTAAAAACTCGGGTTGAAACACGACGGCCCTCTTCAAGGGAAGATGTTGTTTAATAATACGGGCGTAAGTGTCTTATGAAATTTTTTAATTTCTGGCCCACCAGGGGTTGGGTGTAGAGATAGTTAAAGATCCTCTGGTGTGTGATTGTATAAAAAAAAGTAGAAGTGTCTTGGGCATCTAAGAGATTTCTCTGTTGTTTAAGTGGATCTACTTATGAGAGTGTATTCTCTTTTGATAGGTTATTTTGTGCATTTCTTTTTTCATTTATGGAACATAGGGGAACTTATCAGGGAGGTGTGACCTGGTTATTAATGGGATTGTTCAAGGAGAGTAATTAGGCCTTTTGGGCTTTTCCATATTGTTGTCTTCCATCATGTGTGCCCCCACAGTGTTGGTCTCCTACCTGTAAAGATGTAAAGCTGCTCCAACACCTTGATTCCAGGTCTTACACCTGGGACGAGTTTGATTGTGGTTGAATTAGGTGTTCTCTTTTACTTTGTTTAATATCATAAATATTTTCTTATACTGTAGTAGTATTTTAATTTGATTAATTCATGTGATTGATTTATGTTTAGCTATTATTGTTGTGCTTCTTGACACAACACACAGTTTTGGATTACTGTATATCAGGTTTGATTTACTTGGTGATATGTTCAGTAAGGCTTGTGCAATCTTGGATTTTGAAATGGTGCTTGAGGTTATATATTTACTATTTTTCCCCAAGATATTTACTGTTTTGTTTGTTTTGATTCTAAGGCTGTGCTGGCTTGCAGTACCCTTTTACTTAGCTACTGGTCTTGAAATCAACTTATCAAGAGATGAGGAAAAGCGTGTCATGTAGCTATGTGATTCCTGGTCTTGGAGTTGTTACTGTTGTAGGGTTACGTTATGTTGTCTAGCACTCGGGATGGGTTGGATGGAAACTCTAGGTGGTGGTTTTCTTATATAAAATATATTATATACAAGACAGTCTGGTGCTGGACATGCCGTGTGGTGAGAAGCTTGCTCAGAAGACACGTTCGGTGAGCAGCGTGCTGAAGGAGGTAGCTGTGCAGGAGCTTCGTTAGAGGAGATGTTGCGTGTTGCTGTCCTCCAGGTTGAATGTCCCACACGGTGAGAGTAGGGGCTTATATACACAGCAGCCGGGAGTAAACCCGTGGGAACTCGCCGGTTGCTGGACTCCGTTGCTAGGGTATTCGGCTACGCTTGTCAGGTGTAAGGAAGAGTATCGCAGGTGGCGACCCCTCCTGTGAGTACCTCGCCGGTGGTTGAACTCTGTTGCTATGGTATGCGGCTACGCTGTTGTAAGGGAGAGATCCGCTACACTGTATTCACAAGATAAGGGAATTTATGACTGATCCGACATCTTGCCTCGGTGGTGTAATTCACAAGATAAGGGAATCTGCTATATCTGACATTGGCTTATGTTTCAGGCCTTTTTGACCAGACCTCTGTTATTCATTCTAACATATGACCCTAAAGCTGTAAGGAGGGTTAGTGATCAGTAATTAGTTGAGGTTAGGTGGATAGGTAATTTTTATGCAGAGAGCTGGCAAGTGAAATTCTTCCCGAGCACCTAAAAGACTACCGGTATACTGTACTGTACTGTATTTTCAAATGCCAGACCCCAGTTCAAATGGGATGCCCAAGCAATCCTATCAGCCAGATGAGCTTCTATAAAGGCTCATAAACTATTTTTGTGAAATAAGATGTTCCTTTCCCCCCTGTTATTTATGTAGGGAGGATGGTTCAAGGTGTTTACATTTAAATACATTCAGAGGCCTGTATCTGTGTCTCTTCTCCTCAGTTGCTATCCAGATGGAACAGTCTGCTGCTGCTTGAGCACTGCATTTCCTGAACACTAAACAGATACTGGTGCTAGGTGAGGATCAGCAAGTGGGATTATCGGTGTACTTCATATCCCATTCTTTACTTTTGGCCTAGATTAACAATTTGAAATGAGAATTTATGAAATTCAGTTTTGCAAAGAATCCAGCATCAACTGGTGGTGTACTGGTTATATCGTCAAACTAATACTGTACTGTATGTTGAGAAATGGTTACAGTATGGGAATCTACTGTAATTTTTAGTTCCACCTTCTGTGTAAGAGGACTCTGTATGACGACTCTGATTGATTGGTGACCTTAAGTGACTGGTTTTAAGGGTTTTCGTAGAGGAAGGCTCTCTTTTCATAGGTGTCTGCTTATTTGTTTATATGTCAGCTTTTGAATTAAGAAGTTCATGTGCTGTGTCTTTTCTAGGGGATTAGAGTAGTGTTTTTGGAGGAGAGTTAGAAAACTAGGATTTCTTCTGAGGTTAGAGAGAATTGTAAGGCGAGCTTTGTACCTTATAGTACAGTACAGTATTTGTACAGTATATTTATACAGTATCCCCTTGTGGGGCTTGTAACATAAGCATTTGGAGCTATTATTATAATCTACAGTAGTTGTCTTTGAATGCTCTAGGTTTTTAGAACAGATGTAAGACCATATTTTTTTCCCTCCAAAAATGGATTAAGTGGCTTGATTAGCCTGCCTGTTCTTAGTGGGCAAGTCCTAGCACGGGCTGGAAGTGAGTACAGTACAGTAGTTAATCCTGGAATCATAGATTATGTTTGTCAACAAGTGACAGTCATGATGTACACAGCTGATGTTACATAGTGACTTCTTTGGCTTTAGTTTTAGGATAAAGGTGCCACTAATCAATGGATTAGTCACAGCTACAGATGTCTAGGGATTTCCTGAATCCTAACCGTGTTGACTTGGTGGGTTAATTCATTAGCCATGTACAGTATTCCAGACTCTTTAAAATGGCACTTTTCAGAATAAGTCTTTCAATTTGTTATTCATTTTGATATTTAATACTGTACTGTACTTGAGCAATTTCCTGTTTCACTGCAAAGATGAGCAGTCAAGATCAACACACTGGGTTTGTCTCTCTCCAGTTTAGCTATTGCAACACCTGCTTTACTGTGGTGTTCCCCTTGCACTAAAGACACACCAACATCATGCATCAGAATAGTACGGAAATGCTGGGGAACGCACGTGTACTTTTTTGTACAAATACATTAGCTATATCAATTAATATACAGCATTGTACACTACAGTATAATAATAATAATAATAATAATAATAATAATAATAATAATAATAATAATAATAATAATAATAATGTTTTTTCTTTCTTGGTTGTTGCAGTCTCCCAGGAGTAAGAATGGATCACCCATTAACCAGAACTAAGGTTGTAGGGTACTGGTTCAATGAAAAGAAGTGCCAAAAGTTTGGTGTGGCAGAGTTGAAGGCAACATGCAAGTGAGTGTGTAGTAAGGCATCTGTATTTCATGATTTATCACTTGAGCATTTATGTTGTGTGATACTCAAGTACAGTAAAAATAAATAAGAATACAGGTACTGAATACATCTTACAAATACTGTAGGTTCAGTACATGTGCAATACAGTCTCTCTCTCTCTCTCTGGGGGAGTACAGTACTATAATGTTTTTATTTCTTTTGTAATTACTTAGTTCATAATTATATTGTTTGTGCAATTTCACGGTGAAGTTACTGTATCCTTTTTTTTTTTTTTTTTTTCTCCCAAACTTGACTTTTTGTTTTTTAAGAAGGGCTTTGGAAGATCCAAGAACCTAACCTTGTACTACAGTATATTTATGAGTTATTTAAGAGTATGAAAAAAAAAATGAGGGGAGCAGCAGATGGACATGCAATGTACAGTATTTGTTCAGTATTCAGTGTTTTTATATTGCAGTATATTTATATAAGGGAATTTTTAAGCACAAAGTAAAATTTGGATCATGTGAAATACCTTGTACATTGATTACAATACAGTGCCTGCTGTATAGGTACCATATAGGATGTTGTGATAACTGTGCAGTATACAGTATGTACTGTACTGTATATTATACATTATAAATAACATATATAGCTATTACTTGCAAATAATTGGTTACTATTTCTATTTTCAGGAGACGGGGAATAGAGCTTGTCAAGGTACTGTACTGTACGGTACTTCTAAAGTACTGTAACTAGAAAAAGAATGTGTTTTGTAGTCCAGTGATTTTCAGGGAATGAAACCAAATTCCAAACCATTTCATATTTAAAAGTGTTATTTAAATATAAAGGAACCTTATTTTTTTCTGGTACTGTACTTTGTGATATAGTATTTGCCTTGGCTGGAATTATTATTATCCACCCGGAAACCGTAATCCTCACTAATATACATATTATCCAAAAATTTATTTTGATTATGTACTTATAGAAGCCAGAGAATCTCCATTATTTGGTGAATAGTCCTTAGTATGGAGTCATTATACCTGTTGTCCCACAAAACTTCAGCTGCAGTTTTTGGAGCTTGATATTAAAGAGTGTACACATACAGTATTAATGTATTATGCCGACCTGTTGATTATAGGTGAGAAGAAATTTCTGTATTCATGTCCTCTGCTAGTTGTGAAGGGAGTAAAGAATAATTAAAATTCTTCTCCTGTGCAGGTATTGTGTAACTGATATCACTTATTATCTTGTACAGTTCTGGATTACCACATCTTCATATATCTTTTTTGTTTGTTATTTACATGAGGGTAACAAAATGAAAAGTTAAATCTTCCAATTTTTTTTAACTAAATGGATAGTGCTATATACAGTAAATAAAATGCTTGATTCCTCACTCATGTCATTAAATTGTTTCAGGCTTAGAATCCAAGGTAAAAATTGTACTGCATTGGGATTGTTGCCAGTGTTCTCACATTGAGGATAATTATTTGGGTGTTACAGTTGTGAAAATGTGTTTCTGTGCCCCCTGTGGTAACCTGTTCTCCAAATGGCAACATTGCAGTAGTAGTATCACTGTTTATGAATGAATGGGTATTGATTGTGTAATAACGGACGTGATAGGTGGATAAGTTTGCTAATAGTCATATAGGTTGGCCGTTTGGAGACACGGGCTACCACAGGCGGGGTAGGAACACATTTCCACAACTGTACCATTGTGAGTACAGTACAGGAGGTTTAACACTGGTAAATACCAACTGAGTAATCACATGTGCAAGGAAGAGAGCATTCAACACTAAATTTTATATGGAACTGAGAGTTGGTATGGGTGTGCATCTTACATCTGGTACCCATGCTTCTGGTATGCACTGTGCTTTCTGCTTCTTAGTTGTTTTTGCATTTCGAATTTGGGATGGGTTGAATCATAGGGTATTGGCTGTGCAACATATGTTTTTGTGAACCACCTTCTTTGCAAGATTGAATCCATATAAAATTAATTTGTGCAAAGTGAGGGAAAGTGTGTAGGCCTACTAGATATGTATAAACTCTTGCTAGGCCATTGTCATTTATTATAAGAATTAAAAGCTAAATATTAAATGTAAATGAACTAGGATTTCATTTGCTTGTTCTTTTCAGATTGATATGAGTTCTCCTATGGAAGACCAAGGACCCTTTGACCTTTTGCTTCATAAGCTGACAGCATTGTATGCTCAGGCACGCAATGATGATCCCAAGGTAACATTATCATATTTGTTATTTATATAAGATTTGACACAACAATATACTGTATACAGATTGGTCTCCCCATTCAAGAGGTATATGTTCCTTGACAAGACTTTATTTGAGGAATCTAAGGAATCCACAATTAGGGAGCCCTTTATATAGGGTGGAGTAGGGGATATGTTCCTGAACCATCCAAACTTTAGAATACCTGCAATTGAAGTACAGCAAGCCCTTAAAATTTGCGGATTTTTAATTTGCGGTCCTCTATTATTCGCGGATGACACCCTGGACGTACCCAAGAATGTCTAAGGGAAGTTTTAAAGTTGCTGGCATTTTCGCGGCTGGGACAGGGAGCCATTCGTTCTAGAGACAGTAATTTCCTATACCTGTATTGTATACTGTACTGTACAGTATTTGTAATAATAATAATAAATAATAATAATTAACGGTTTATTGAAAAAGTTCTGCAGCTCGAAGGCTGAAAATGTTCATTGGACTTAAATGACTTATTACATACATTGACATTGGTGGTTTAACAAAAGCCTTCATTAGAAAAAGGCAAAGGAACATACAGTGAACCTACAGTGAACGTAGGTCATGTACGCTGAGGTGTTGAACAGCAGACACGTAGTGTAGTAACTCCCTCACAGATGGTGTTATGAAGGGCATCACGTGGTGTAGTAGT
Organism: Homarus americanus; assembly: GCF_018991925.1. Taxonomy (NCBI): domain Eukaryota; kingdom Metazoa; phylum Arthropoda; class Malacostraca; order Decapoda; family Nephropidae; genus Homarus; species Homarus americanus. The sequence goes on along the minus strand of NW_024712526.1, from coordinate 4,286,974 downwards.
TCCCTCACAGGTGGTGTTATGGGGGGCTTGACCTGGTGTAATAATTCCCTCAAAGATGGTGTTATGAGGAACCTCACATGATGCTGATGTCACAGGACCTCTCACTCAAGTGAGTGAGGTGTGGTCCCAGGCCTCCCTATCGTGGATGGATTAACACATAGCTGGTGTTGTTGAGTCTCGGGGGCAGTTATCATTGGTTACCTGGGACCTCACTGTGAAGTTTAGCTTGGGTACGACTCAGCTGTTACTGTTGAGTTTTTTTTCACTGACTTAAGCACTGTTCACCACTATTCAACATTGGTTCCATTCTTTTCCTAAATGAAATAATAACTTGTGGCGAGAACATGTTGATATTCTGGTGGGGAGGAGGGATTCAGGGGAGGGAATTGGTATGGGCCAACATAACAGTTGATCTGGCTGTTGCCAAAGCAGTGCCAGGTACGTCTTGACCCTTCGGTGGTCAAGGATAAAGTGTGTGTGTGCGTGCACGTGCAATACAGGTAAAAGAAATAATTGTTTTAAGGGCAAACACGTAAAGGAAATATACATTTCTTTGTACACAAGTAAAGTAAAAATGTACCCCCGGTCAGCAAATGTTACGCGCAGATTTGACGATTCGCAGTCATTTTGAGAACCCAAACCCCCCACCCTATGAATTTGAAGAGCATGTTCAGTCATATATATATATATATATATATATATATATATATATATATATATATATATATATATATATATATATATATATATATATATATATATATATATATATATATATATATATATATACTTCATTTTTAGTCCATATAACACGCGGACTTTGAACATATAATCAACGACCTCACCAGCGGATCGAACCCTGAACCTACTGGTGGGACTAGGGAATGCTACCGACCACTGCCACAGTGTCCTTGTGGGTAGCCGGTAGCGTTCCCTAGTCCCACCCAGTAGGTCGAGGGTTCGATCCTTGCTGGTGAGGTCATTGATTTTATATATATATATATATATATATATATATATATATATATATATATATATATATATATATATATATATATATATATATATATATATATATATATATATATATATGTATGTATGTATGTATGTATGTATGTATGTATGTATGTATGTATGTATGTATGTATGTATGTATGTATGTATGTATGTATGTATGTATGTATGTATGTATGTATGTATGTATGTATGTATGTATGTATGTATGTATGTATGTATGTATGTATGTATGTATGTATGTATGTATGTATGTATGCTACAACGCGATAGTTGCCTTCTTGAGAAACCTCGGGCTGTAAAAATTCACGCAATAGAAATAACAGGGCTTATGGAGAAAATAGGGTTAGGTGCATGCATATTACTTGACTGTGATCTCACAGATTTGCTAGCACTCAAGCTTGTTCCAGCAATAGTGTTATAGCCTTTCTTTTACGTTCACCACCGGCAATTCGATCACCAGAACGCTTCTGGGAAGCATTTTTCTTACCTTGTCTTTCCATATTCATCGCTAACACGACAAAATTGGAGAAAACAGCGAAAATCATGGAGCTATCGACAGAAACCACGTGATTCAACTGATCACGTGATGTAAACAGAGAGCGCTGGTGTAAACCGTTATTAGTCCTCACTGCAAAACATTCTTTTAACTTATTCTTTTCATACAGTATTTGTGGGTAACAGCTAAATTTGAAAAAAAAAAAAAGAAGGAAATTCGGAGTACTTCTCAAAGAACACTTCACAAACAAACCACATGAATCAATTGAACATGTGATATCGAATGTGAACTGTAAATATTGCATAACCCTGCTACACTTATAACGTTGAGGGTGGAATCGCGTTACAGCCAACATTCGTATGCAAAAGTTCGCATTTTACAAACAGCGTTTCCCGATTCATCAATCGCATTGCAACCAATTTGCGTTGACAACACACACGTTGTAGCAGAAATGACTATGTTGTTTTCAATATCTTCTTTATGTACACCATTCTGTTTTTTATATATATTTCAGGCTGTAGCTGCAATCAAAATGTTTGAAAATTACATTAAAGATCACCCAGAAACCTCTGTAATGGATCCTCTTCCTGGTGTTCTCCGACTCTTGCTGAGGAACCAAACTTATGACCTTCTACGGCAGTGCTTCAAACAAGATGGCAAGTAGATAATTTAATCACAAATAATAATCCAATACAGTGGAACTCTTTTAATAGTACACTCCCCTTGTTGTGTTAGAACATAACATTACACATGGTGGAACATTAAGTATGTTTGACTTTCTTTATTTGCTAGTATTGTGCAGGGTGATTATCCTCACTGTTTTATGGCCATTACCTGGTGGCATCTCTCCAGGCTGCACAGTCCCTTGCAGGTATTATCGCTTAGGCTCATTTCTCACAACCTCTCCCCATGTCATTCTTGGCCTAGCACTAGTACTTCTCCCCTTCACATTCAAACACCTGCATCTCTTGATTTAATTTATCTTCATTCACTTCATGCCCAAACCAATTTAACTAATGTCTACACAATGCTCTCAATACCCACCTGCCCTCCTCGCTCTGAATACAGTGGTCCCTCGGTTAACGAGCACAATCCGTTCTAGAAGGTTGCTCGTTAACCGAAAGCTCTTTAACCGAAACCATTGTTTCAATGGGTTTTCGGGTAATTGGTTCCAGCTCACCGAAAATTACCTAAATTCAACAAAAAAGGTAGAAAAGTACACTTACTTTGAGGTGTGTATGTAGAAGGCTCCTGGATGATGATGATGATGATGATGGGAATTAGAATGGGGGTGGAGGAGAAGGGAGAAGAGAAGGCATTGGGGTGGAAGAGAAGTCACCCCATGGTGCCATTTCACCCATAAAATTTTAGTTCTCTTGGTGTAATTCAAGATTATTTTCTTTAAATCAACACTGCACTGCATTATATATTGTCAATATGTAAAATATATTTCAAAATGACCAATAATTTGCTTGCAAACACAGAAAAAAAGTGTTTAGTTGAAGAGAGTCTCAAGCAAGATGTTACCTCCACTGAAAAGACACAAAGACTGGCACCTGTATGGTGTGTTGGCAGGCTGGATGGCGTGCCACAAACTAGTGACCCTACCTTCAATTATGTTCAATAAGTGTTAAAATAACTAAAAAATTTAATATTAAACTTTTAAAATTATTGAATAGTATAAACTTCTTGATATTTACTAAAATAGTAAGGAATTTAAGCCCTAGAACTGATTACGTACTGTATTGGCAGAATAATATGACAGCTAGTGTGCAAGCGAAAACGTGTTGAGGGGCGCTCGTAAGAAACTCATTAATCGAGGGATTGCGCGTTAACCGAAGTTAAGAATCTTATGGAAGGTAACGCGTTAACCGAAATCTCGTTAACCAAGGTGCTCGTTAACCGAGGGACCACTGTACGGTTTTTTATCTCCGCATCATGTTACAGAACCATCTAACCATTGTCATCTCATCTCTCTCAAGCCTACATATGTCATTCTTATCAGGTGCTCATGTTTCACTGCCTTACAATAACACAGTTTTCATAACTTTTGCATTCAGCATTCCTTTCAAGCAGAAAGAAGTTTTTCTTTATGTCAATAAAGGCAACAGCTCCGTAAATTAATTAATTTATCTTCCCTTCCATATTTTGACTCGTGTATGACCCAATTGGTCTTCTCCATTCTCTCCATATGCCCAAACCATCTCAACCTACTGACTGTGAACACCCTTATTACAGACAGCACATGGCCATTTTCAATTTTATGCCACAGGTCCCTCACCCATGCCATTAACAATTACTTTTGTTTTTTTTCACACATTCTCTCATACTTTTTGACTGCATTCCATCCTTCCATTTCTTAAATTTCTCCACTACCTGTTCTTGCCTTTTGGAAGTCTCAAATAGGAAATGTGGGTTTCTGTCCTTCCCTCGATTCTTCTCTTCTAGTTACCAGGCCATGAATACTGCTTCTGTCTATTCCCCCTGGCATGAACTTGAACTGCATTTCATTAATGTTTATTTTTTTCCTTTATAAATTTCTTGATCACCAATACTTGTTTACTCATAAGAAAATATCCTTCATTAAGTAGCACTAGCAAGGCATTAAAGAAGGAATTACAAAACTTAGCTATACTAAAAATAATCAAAATCAACTGGTGTACAACATTATAGTTTCTTTACTCACATTCATTCACTGTTGTATCAAACTTAGCAGAATCTTTGCCTTGATCAAAATTCCTCTGAAATAAAATGGTCTCAAGTGGGAAGAGAATCAAGAGCCTTTTGGGGTTTAACTCGTTGATAATCAGGCACTACCGAGTGTCTAACCATCTTACCTGATTTGCTGGCACTACCTTGTAACCTCAGACCACCCAGCTGTCACACCCAAGACGTGGGGAAAGCAGCTAAATGATGAACATTATGCCAAGCTAAAACTGATGTACAGACAATTTCATTGAGTGTTTTTTTCAGAATGTGATATAAAATTAAGTTATTACACTAAACAAAGTGAAATTTGGTTCTGCTGTATTGGTTCATATTTTTAAAAAAGTTTATACTGTACTGTACATAGTATGTAGACTCAGAGTTTTGCTGCAAGTGAAGAAAGAAATTCTTTATTTTGGTGTTCTTTAATGTCTATATATGTTTTTAATTTATTTTGAGCTCCTGAAAAACATATGACAATTCTACATGTCTAGTTATTGCCAAAAATTTTTTTTTTAGAATTTTTCATTATTATTATTACAGTATTCATTTTTTAAGATGGAGTTTTCAAGAAATTTATAGTACAGTATGCAGTTCATCAGTTGTGTGGGAGAAACAATTCGTCTCTAAATGTTGGGGCAAGGTCCATCTGGTTCTGATACCTGTAAGGGATTGTTTTTTGTGGTTATAATAGTACTCTAGTAATAATAGAAGTCATGCTGAAGTGAATAGTTGTACTGTACCTTGAAAACAACTTAATGTTTTTTGTTGTTGTTTTTTATTTCAGGGATAAATGCATGAAAGTACTGTAGGTATGTGTGGATTTGGATTTTGGCTTGAATTATCTATGACTGATGCAGTGGATTTGGTGATCCATGTATAGTACTGGATGTGCTTCATCAAGTTTGTAGATAACCAGGCTGATACCCCAAGGTTCTCCAGACTCATCCACTTGAATTTTAGGCACAGAAAAGTGTTAATATGGAAAGACCCATCTACAGTAGTGAAAAAAATACCACTATTTTTTATTTTTTTTATTTTTCATGTAAATTGCATCACAACTAATCTTGTATCAGAAGAGAGTTTGCTGTAATAATAATAGTACCTGTACTGTATTCTCTTTAACCTAATGGTTGCCATTTCAAGTTCTGTAGCTAGCCACTGAGTGGGATGTCCCCAATCAACTTGGATGTAATATTTTGCTTTCATATGTATCCCAGCATTTGAAAGTTTAGCTTAGAGGGGCAAGGTCAGTTTCAACAGTTAGTAAACTCATTTTTTGTCTGGTTAGGCAAGCTCTTAACTAGATTAGAAAATATGCTCAACTGGCTAGTGATAATCTTGAAAAATTTCATGTGTGAAAATTTTTTTTGATAATGTAATAAAATATTAATTTAAACATAAGGACTTTAATGTTTTTACTTTTAGATTACCAAGTTTGGTATAAATGGAAATTGGAGTGGTGGGAACATCTGTCTAAAATGGGTAATGTAACTTTTGTCTATATATGTGGTCAGCTGATGATAAGTTCTACCTTTCCTGTAGCCAGTCATAGGGAACTAATGAGAACCTGGAGCCTGACACACCCTCTTTTCCATATTACATTGGTTCACTTTGTGCGGTGTTGTCTAGGAATCCAACCACCGTGTAAATTGTGGACTTCTTGTACAGTATTATTATAATTACTATTTTTGTTATTATTAATGATCTTATTAGTATTACTGTATTACTTTATGTACTGCTAATATTGGCTATATTTTTTATTTTAGATAAGGTGTTCACTCCCACATATGTAGAACTCTCCACAACAAATTTACACCACAACAGAAAGTTGATTCAGGAGGCAAATGTTACATTCCCAGTGGGTAAGTTCATAATACAGTACTTAACTACGTACTTTAATTTAACCCGGGTAACTCAGCTCCATGCACAAAGTACCCCATGCACAGTACTTTGTTGTTAGACGTGTATTGTTTTATCAGTGTACCACAGAGTCGTTATTTGGTACTTAAAACAACCTTTTAGTGTGAAATTACAACATATTTTGCTATCTTTTCTTCATCACAAAATGAGAGGCTATGATGTAAGATCATTGAGTTTAATTCTGCTCTGTAATTGGCTGAATGACCTTAGAGAATCTGAGTAGTGCTACGATTAACTCGGACAAGATGAAAATTTTTGTTAAACTGTACGTACTAATAAACACCAGACTTAATCTTGCCTTAATTATGTGTGTGTTTAGAAAAATGGTAACTTTCCTTGTGAGAATGTAACGGTGATTCAGGTTACACAGAAATGCACAAGTTCATCAAGACTCGATGCTGATCTAACTAAATACTAATAAAAAAAAAAGATATGTTTTTGTGTATTGTAATTCATATTCAATTAAATGCAATATTTCCAATGTTTCAGTAAATTAGGGTTAGATGAATTAATTTTAAAATTTTACTGGTTAACCATATGTGCTGGTGTTGGTGGTGCAGTGATAATATTTATATCTCTCTATTGTGTCCTGGGTTTGATTATCATGTATACGTATCACTGACTTACAAGAGATCAACGTATTGGTGATATGGAATGGCTCCTTGTAGCTTTCTATGATTATTAACTGCATTTGTGTTCTGTTGTCTCCCACTAACATAAGCACGTGAACCAAAATTCTTTGTGGGGACAAGGTACAATTTGCCTGTATTTTAAGATGCACAGAGATAAGTCCTCATGTGTCGCAGTCCACTGAAGGACCTTTCTGCTGAACATGAAGTGGCTGGAATTGATCAATAAAATCTTTTGATACATTGTAATCAATGACTGCTTTCCTGTTTTGCCAGAATCTGTGGAAACAGTTTCACTGAATTGACTGTACTGTATGTCCTGAATTTGGTGGGAATCCCCCCCCACCCATCCATGGACCATACACCTGTGCCCACTAGCCTGACATGTCCAGGGGGTAGTAGTGGAATCTCATCCTCTCCCCCCACATTTTTATAGGGAAGTTATTTAAGATTGAATACTATAAGTCAATAAATTAATTGGGGAAATTTGAATTAAGTTAATGTAACTAAGATGATCAATTTATCAGCAATTTTTTTTGACTGAGCCCTGCAGCAAATATGATCAACACAAACATAAAGAAGGTGCTATGAACTGTGGAACTTCCTGTGACAGTGTTACCTGGGTGACATAACCTCTTATCAGTTCAAATTATACTGTTTCAGATATCTTCAGTCTTTGGGTCCAGGGTGATGCCCGGGTGATTAGATTGAGTGACACTTTTTATCACAGACTTCACACATGTCAAATGTTCTGGGGAAGCCGTGATAGAAAATTTCTTAGCAAGCTTTTATATTTGTTTTACTATCAAATGCATACAGTAAAGCCTCCGATAATGATGGTTCGACCGACGACGATTCATATTTAAGACCCTAGTTAATTTAGGACCTAATTCAATTTACGTCGTTATTTTATTCATATTTACGATAAAAATATAATAAAATAAAATTAAATTTCGTATAAATAATAACTAAATCCCGATATGTATTATACAAATAAAGAAAATACTGTTAAAAAAAAGTGCCTTGTGCAAGGAAGCTGCTGGGATAATGAGTGGTAATGCGCATCACCAGTAAACAAGAGTCGGAGCTTGGCGGTCCCTTTGTTTTCACGCATCTGAATAGGAACAGGAGAAAAACTTTCTCGGGTTTCTTACGGCACCTTTGAGTCCCTATTCAACCTGAGCAAGAGAGCAAGTGATGGTAGTGCTGGTTCAAAAGCTAAAAGAAAGTGTATAAGCTTAACCGAGAAACTAGAGGGGTTAAAACGGTATGACAAAAGTGAGAGGTCTGGATATTTTGCGTGCTTTGGGGATGGCGGAATCAACAGTGTAAAATACAGTATCTGTAAGAATAGAGAAATAATTAAAGAAAGTGCTCTGTCTACAACGCCGTTAAGTGCAAATAAAGTTTTCCAAAGCAGTAGTGGGGTTATGGAAGAAATGGAGAGACTTTTACGTACAGTATATGGATTGAAGACAAAAATCAGAAGCATACTCCATTGAGCACTATAATTATTTAAACAAAAGCCCGAGCATTGTTTAATGATCTTAAAAATTCAAGTAAAAGGGAAAGTACTAAAACAGAAAAGTTCAGTGCGAGTCGAGGCTGGTTTGCTAGGTTTAAACAACGCCACGAATTCCAAAATAATCGAGGAAGGCGGCTAACTGCCCAGTCAAGCTTTTAACGTTGATGAAACTGGACTATATTGGAAGAGAATGCCTTCCTGGACATTTATTTCCATGGAAGAAAAAGCTGCCCCAGGATTCAAAGCAGCCAAAGATCGTATCACACTCCTCTTGGGTGGTAATGCAGAAGGTGACTTTAAACTCAAACCTCTCGCTGTATATAATAGAACGTTGATCTAAAGCGATTCAATTTAAGATTATTCATTTAAAGCGACACCCATAATTAAGGACACTGTTTTAATTTAAAGCGAATCTTTCTTATTTTGAGCGAGTCAATCTGATGCATCATATTTAAAATTTTTGCACCTAATGTTTCTCTGGCACACTACACTATCCTAAGGGCAAAGCTGTACTGTACATGTACCGGTACTCAAAATAATGTATTAAATGATTACTAAAATTTTTGTCTAGTGCAAACTATAGCATGATTATATTCAAATTAATCAATATCTTATAAGAATTCCAGCAATGTAAATTATATTCTCCCCGGTCACTTCTGTGACATTTTATAAGCAAAAAACATAAACTCAATCTGAAGGACATAAATAAACAAATAAATACTTCACTAGACCTTCAGCCCCAACTGTCAAACATGTCACTGTCACCTCCCCCCCCCCCCATCTTCCCAGCCAGGGTTTGGTGTTTTAGGCTTTAAGTTTTAATATTATATAGTATCACAGACTAAAGTTAGGAGAATATAATTTGTATTGCTGGAATCCTCGCAAGACAGCGAATAATTTGAATTTAAACGTCATATATTTTGCACGAGATAAAAGTTTGTGCTCTTTGTACTAAAATTCTTGAATTAGAACTAAAATTTGTATGTCTAATGTGAGCTATAGCATGTTTATATTCAAACTAATCACTATATTGTAAGAATTCCAGCAATGTTAATTATATTCTCCCATGTCAGTTCAGTGACATTTTATAAGAGAAAAACTTATTCACTCTTAAGGACAGATAAATAAATAAGCACTAGACCTTGGCATCAACTGTCAAACATATCACCTCACCTCCCTCCCTCCTCCTCATCTTCCCAGCCAGTAAACAGACCATTTCCCATCCCTTAATTTTAGTCTTGTTGATTTATGAGTGTTTGTTTTAACATAATACTACAAAAAACAATATTTTGTTTATTCTAGGAGATGGGCTGAGGTGCATCTGGGTAGACTCTCAGTCTATTTCGTATTTTGTGTTTCTAAATTATTCCATTGAAACAACACTTAGATTTAGTGCGAATTCGGTTTAAAGCGACCTCTTGGAACATATCTCGCGTTATATCGACGTTCTACTGTATCACTCTGAGAGCCCTAGAGCATTCAAAGGTGTGTGTGTAAACAAACTTTACCAGTAATTTGGCGGTCAAACAGTAAAGCATGGATGACAATGACTCTTTTTGTTGATTGGTTCAAAAAATATTTTTGCCCAGCGTTAAAAGAATACTGTGCCAAGAAAAGCATAACACACAAGGCACTGTTTATATTAGATAATGCTCCAGGCCACCCAGCTCACCTAAATGAATTGTCTGAACATGTACAAGTCGTTTTTCTTCCACCGAATACCACGTCCATGCTTCAACCTATGGACCAAGGCGTTATATCATCATTTACGCCATGCTATGTCTCAACTGATTGAAGAAACAGATGGTTATGGAAAGCCGTCCACAGATGTATGACTTAAGTATTTGGCAGAAAGATTTGCTCACATAGAGCAAGCAATGAACAGGGATGTGAAAAATGCATATGACCTCTACATAAAGATGAATAATGAGAATAAGAAAGCAGCTGTGCAAGGTTCTTTAGACAATTTTATTATTCGACGGCCTACACTATCAACTTCAGCTACACCATCAACATCAGCTACACCATCAACATCAGCTACACCATCAGCATCAGCTACAGCTTCAGCCGGAGTTGAACCTGATGACTTAGCAACTGTGCCGTCCGAGTAAAAACACACACAACAACATTGGCTGACCTTATGTTTTCAACTTTGCCACCACTGGTGAGTAGAATTTTTGTTTTAAATTCAGAAGCATAAAATAAAACATATATGAGCAGTAGTAAGTGCTGCTTTCATATTCTATGTAAAGAAATGACGATATGTTTACACGTGCTCACTTACATAGAATGGTGTTGCAGTCTCATTTTTTCTATACCATTAGTGGTTAGCTACTTCTATTGTTCCATTTATGAACAGTAAATAACATTAGTTAAAAAATATATATTCATTTTTTTACATTAATTTTACTACAGCTACAACCAGGGTCTTATTTTCTTCAGTTTCGTATGTCGAACCAGTCAGTCACGGGTGTAAACATTAACGAAAGCAATGCTGCCTCGTGTGTTTTAATATTCTACGTATTATTAATGAATTGTATTGTTCATTTTGCACACAAACATTAATTTAATCAAAAAGACATTCAGTAATAAACAATAATTAATCTTTTGTACATAAGAGAAATGTCGCTGTTTACACGATTGTGCACGTATAAACGTTGGTCCTCTGCTGTCTCTCTATTTTCTTTACCATCAGTGGTTACCTCCACTGTACATTAATTAAATAACATTAATTAAAAGAGAATTTTTTTTTACAATAAAGTAATCTTCCGATTTAAGCGGTCAATTGAACCCGCGGAGTAGCGCGTAAAACGAGAAACGCGTAAATGGAATAACAGAACATATGGTATTAATTGAAATAGAGACTGGGCCGACTCCCAAACTCCACTTTTTCAGACACAATACCTACGTTGTAATAAAAAGAACATCTTAATTTTATGATGGTATGCACACAATTAATAATTAAGAGAAATATCAATAATATTAGGTTTTTTAACACTTACATTAGTAAAAATGATGGCTGGGCACACGGGGATGGGGAGTTGGTTCATAGGCAGAGGGCAGATTATTGGCCCTCACTTCTATCACTATCCACCACAGAGACTTGCAGGGCCTCTTTGCCAAACCCCTCAAAGTTCATATTCTCACTATCACTGACTTGGGCCGGCTGTGGTGGGTGGCGGGTGAAGAACTTGGTTAGTGTTTTGATGACTGGGCAACCTTGTGCGCACCCTGCCCACGCCGCTTCCTGCGTACATGAGTAGATGCACCGCGTAAATTGGGCATTCCGGTTCTGGCGGGGTACCGCGTAAATGTGGAAACGCGTAAGCGAGAACCGCGTAAACCGAGGTATTACTGTATTTTTACTACAGCTACAACCAATCTTATTTTCTTCAGTTTCAGACGGAGGAGAACCATCGTCCCAGTTGTAAACACTGACGACAACAATGGCGTCCCATCTCTTGTGTGACTACACATTATTATTGATTTATATTGTATAAGGTGCATTAATAACCATTTTTAAAGAATATAGTTTTTATTTTTCGTTAATTTTCCTTTTTGGGGGGGGAAAGAGGGCAATATACCACACACTATATATGAAAAAGTCAGACCTTGGAATGCATCTAATTATTATTGCTTTATTTTAATGGTAATTACGGATTCATGATACGGCGATTCACCTTACACTGCAATATTGGAGGACACATTACCTTCGTTATTCGAGGCTTTACTGTATTTCTTTGCTCAGTAAAAATTACTGTATTGCATTACTTTCTTTGTTATATAATTAAAGAAAGTTAAATGGCAAAGGAACAATTAAACCCTTTGTATTCAGACTCCCTGCTGAGCTGAATAAAATCGTCTGACGATAACCAAATAATAAAAGTGGTGTCCCTGTAGTGAAGTGGTTAAGCAAGAAGTGTTCATTTTGAGATGTGAAAGAAATAATGAATTGTATCTATGCTGAAGTTCCTCTGGCAAATTACTGCTAGGTTTAACTACTAAGCAGAATTTCCTTTAAAGAATTACTTATAATACTGTATTTGTTATTATTTAGAAGAAAAACCCCATCTTGTCTGAATTGTTTAGAAAGATTAGAAATTTACAAAAATAGAATGAAAAAATTATGAAAATTGCCTCATTCCTGAAAGAAAGGTACACATGAGCATTTATTACAACAGACACAGACAACCAATTCAAAAATAATTCATCTTGATCGTACAATATTTGTTTTAAGTGAGGTAGAGTTTGGTTAGTTCATGTCATGTTTCATCATTTATACTTAATGCCCACCTTGTTTACAGGACTGTGCCACTTAAGATGATTGTTTCACTGAACTGTTATGTTTGGCTTTTACCTGTATTGATCTGTCTCACTGATTTATTGTTCACAAGTAGTAATGGGCAGATCCAAAGGGGGGGGGGGGCTAGACCACCCCTTTTCATTAGAAAATTGCAATACTTTTTCTTTAATGCAGTATTGTACGTGGGCATTTTTATATTGTAAAAAGTAATTATTGACTTAAGAATATCTCATAATATCAAGTGCACATGGCTTCAAAATGGTCTCAAAATACCTCTGATATTGGTCAGATTTGAAAAAATATTCTAGGCCCCCCCCCTTTTCATTTTCCTGAATCTTCTGAGTAAATATTTGGTCTCATTAATTTTCCTCCTTTAGTCGATAATCTTTCTTCTCTTTCTCTTTGTTGCAATGTTGCTTCACTCTCTATCCTTTACAGGTACAGTACTTTAACAGGCAATGTTTGGTGGATTTGGCATCCTGTGTACCACTGGCAAGGCAGTGGTCTCGTGACACACATCTTGCCCGTGGTGCCCACCGTTTCTCTGTGGATGTCGGTCACACTAGAATAACCTGTTATAGTACATCCTTCTTTCCTCACACAGCCAAACTGTGGAATGCTCTGCCTTGTGTTTTCATACTTATACAATGTCTCACTTCAAAAAGCTGTTTTTCCAGCATCTTCGTTGTGTAGATTAACATGTCTTTTTCTGTTCTAATTTAGATTTTTTTTCTTTTTACTCTTTATTTTTTGTCCCCCAGGCCCTGTTGTGGGTCGATGATCTGTGCCCAGGTGGGCTATTCCACTAAAAATAAAAAATAATTTTTTTTTTATTCAGTATATGAAATACAGTAGGGTCAGGATATATCGTGAGATAGGGTCCAAGGATGTTCGCCATATACTAAATCGCGATATATAATTACATGTAATCAATGGAGAAAATAGGGCTAGGTTCTGGAGGCCAATAAAGTGACTAAACTTGACTTAACGAGTTTATTTTCTCACTAACTAAAGCACCAGTGAACACTAGACTCGGGAACAACAGACTGTTTCAATATCAATATCAAGGAACACCAGACTCAGCAGCTGACACACCATCCTGGGAACACCAGACTCAGTAGCAGACGCCACACTGCCACCCTCACTTTACAATCCTACACCTATATAAACGAACAAACCAAAAATATTAGTTACAGTATTAAATCTTTTCCATTAAGCTTTCCATTCTCTTCACTTCACTTTTTACATCACTAGCAACCCATTTACACTCACCTTAGAAGTCATAATCTGCAGCAGAGTCGGCTGCTTACTCGTCACTCACTCAGAAAGACTGAGCGGGCGAGTGTGAATGCGTGGGTGAGCAACCACGGTGGTGCCTCTGGTGAGCAAATAACGCATTTGTTTGCCATGGCGGTACATTTTAAATATTTCCTGCCTGATATCCCTTGCGAAATAAATAAATTTATCGCTGTGTATTGGAAAATGACGATAATTTTAGTAGTTGCGATATAAATTTTTATACAGTGGTCCCTCGGTTAATGAACACAATTCGTTCCAGAAGGTCGTTCGTTAACTGAAACCATTGTTTCAATGGGATTTTGGGTAATTGGTTCCAGCTCACTGAAAATTACATACAAAGTAAAAATAAATGCAGTAAAGTACACTTACTTTGAGGAGTGTATGTAGAAGGCTCCTGGTTGATGATGATGATGATCGGAATTAGAAGTGGGGGTGGAGGAGAAGGGAGAAGAGAAGGAAGTGGGGGTGGAAGAGAAATCACCCCATGCTTCATGCTGTCATTTCACCCATAAAATTTTAAGTTCACTAGGTGTAATTCAAGATCATTTTCTTTAAATCAACACTGCACAGCACTATATATTGTCAATATGTAAAATAAATTTCAGAATGACCAATAATTGTACTGTAAAAACGTAAAAATAGTCTATGTTCAAGAGAGCCTCAAGCAAGATGTTACTACCACTGACCAGAGATACAAACTGATGCCTTTGTGGGTGAGTCAAGTGGCTGATTGGCGCACCAAAAACTAGTTGCCTGTACTCCAATTATGTTAAATAAGTGTTAAAATGACTAAAATTTTTAATATAAAACTTGGAAAATTATTGAATAGTACAACCTTCTTGATATTTACTCAAATGGGAACGAATTTAAGCCCTAGAACCGATTACTGTATTGGCGGACTAATATTCCAGCTGGTGAGCAAGCGAAACTATGTTGACATGATTTCGTAAAAATTTTGTTAACCGATTTTTGGTTCATTAACCGAATTGAAGATTCTTATGGAAGGTAATTCGTTAACCAAAATTTAGTTAACCGAGGCGTTCGTTAACCGAGGGATCACTGTATATAAAAAGTCGCGATATATCCCGACCCTACTGTACCCACTTTATAGTTAGATGTACACCACTGAAACACATTGCCTTAATGCAGTATTGAACTGTACAGTATAGTCTGGGCTATGCATCCACAAAGGTGCCAGTTTCATGGAGAACTCACTATTCTTATTTTTTCTTTTATACTCTTAATCTTTTCAGTACAGTACCTTTATTACCCTGTCCACAGCCTTGAGACAGGGTATTAGCTTTGGACCTGTGTATGTGGGGTGGGGGGGGGGTATATTTCCCCCAAAATAATTCCAAAACAGGTTTACAGACTTGCACCAAACTTAATGGTTCTAGCCACATGTGACAAGGTCCACATGATAAGCTTTAGATGCAAATAATGCCAAAATTTACCAAGTTTTGCCATGGTAACAGTTCATGTAATGATAAATCATAGGATTTCTAGGGGTTTAAAGAAAATTATGATACAAGACAATCTCCTGCAGTGACTACATTAATTTACAGTACAGTAATCGTGTCACAAGTTTGATGTTTACTTTGCCATAGGATTATGTATAATTTTTTTTTATTTTTCAATAAGCAGAGCTTAAAACATTTTATTTAATTCAATTTCCTGCTCATGAAGTTTTATACCAGACAATGACAAACAAACTAATGATGTGGCTGCCCAACAGAGGTTGACATTCTGCTATAATTAATAATTTTCTGAGTTTAAAGTATTGATCCAAGGCATTGTTTGGAATTTTTACATTATCCAACTCTATAGATCACGGGGCAAGTACTGACACAAGCAGATCCAACTGACTACTTTTTTAATAAGAGTGCAGGTCGTGGGATGTTAAAAGATATCTGCTGTCTGAGTTCTTGGGTTGAATTTCTATCATATTTTTTCAAATGTTTCAATTTTCTGAGTCTGCAGGGTAACTGATTAAGAGATTTTTGTAGTTTTCTATATATTTAATTCCCAATGAAAAAAAGTAAAAATATATTAAACTAGTAGCAAAGAAGTTTTAATAAAATTATTCTTGTTACAGTTTTGCATATAGAGTATTGTGTTCCTATCTAAGAGGTTATTTATTTTCTGTTGCATTTTGTCTACTCATTATCTCTTTTATTTGTCCTGGTATGATGGGTATTTTTTTAAGAGCTGTTAAGTGCAGTCACTTAACACATCTTCTTCACCCTCTTTTTGGTCCTGTGCGTGTTTTTCCTAAAAGAATGATCTTTCTTCTTTTTGCAGCCACTTGAATGTTGAATCTGTATACTAAACTTGGTTATGAATTTTACTGATTAATATTATTTTTCTACTCTCTCCTCAGTATGCAAGCCAGTAACAGCAGGTGGTGGAGTAGAAGCACATGAGGTAAGAATTTGTTGTTGGAGAATTCTGTACATAATGACTCCAGCAACTTTAAGGGCCACTTCTTTACTTTATTTTAAGACCTAATACAGGGCCTCTTTCCCTGCTGAATAAGATTGCCTGGGCAAAGAGGTTAATGCAGTACAGGTCAACAAACAGGTTTGGGACTGGATTTTTTTTTAGTTTAACAAATTTATTGACAAAGCTTGGAGTACAGTTTGCCTATTCTGAGTAATTCAGTCAGGTCTTGACACTGAGGGTGGTATCACTTCTCACTGCCACGCAGGACAGAGGTTCATACACAAAGACATGTGGGTCACTGTTCACTGCCATGCAGGACAGAGGTTTGTACACAAAGAAATGCATCATATTCATTAGCAGTATATATAGGTCAGAGTCATGTGGGTTATGTCACTGTTCGCTGCCATGCAAGACAGTGGTTTATATACATTGGACGTCGTATTCTCTTTGAAGACTAATCAGTGTGGGCTAGCAAATTTGGGATAAACAGCAAGAATGTCCCCAAGCACCCCCGATTCAATATAGTAATTACAAAGTTCATGATACAATGAGCAAGGTGTCCTGAAGTTTTTGACAGTGTCACGTTCAATAATATAGTGTTCAAGTGTATGCTTTAAAGGTTTATCACAAGGTTTACATGCTGAGTGTTCCGGTATGGGTACAGCGTTACTAACTTGCCAGATGTGTCTGTATCCAAGCCTAATTCTGGCCACGACTACATCACATTGTCTGGTTCTGTCCTTATGCTGGCCGTACCAGTACCTCTCGCCACAAAATTTGTCATATTTACTAATGCTACAACTAACAGGTCTGTCTGCATTTCTCAGTTCTTCTAGATCAGAGTTCATGATTCTGACTTGAATGTTTTTAAGTACAGCATTGGACAGGCCAAGGTCACAGTCAACATTTTCTTTCTTATATGTCTTATTGGCCAGTCTATCACCACGGTCATAATACCTAATTCCAACATGGGACGGAATCCACACCATTCCGATACGAGAGTTGTTCTCATTGGCAGTTATCACATTTCTTTTAATATCACATACAACTTTAGACATAGAGCCTGTCGGCTGTTCATTGATTTCAAAGCACTTTGAGAGTCACAGATTATCCCCCCACCTCCATTTTCTTTAAGGTAGCCTGTAGCTAAGTAGATTCCAGTTAGTTCAGTTTGTGTTGTGCTGGCCCAGTTGTTCAGCCTTTGCTTGTTTGACACTATCATCTCTTTTTCTTTATTTATTACAATTGCACAGCCTGTTCTACCTGTGTTTGACTGGAAGATCATTTCATAAAGTGATATGAATGAGGGAGATCATCTTATCGCCCTTTATAATTTGTTTGTATGGTGTCCATTTGTGTGATGTTTATCAAGAACATGACCACTGTGTTAATTGAGGGCCACTTTTAATCTAAAAAAAATTCCAGAATTTATTACCTTCCTGAGGATCAATAAAATTGCTAATTTGAATAAGTTTTGATATCGTTCATAAAATGTATATTTTTATGTGGTAAATATGCTTAATTTCTGTGCTGGAGTTACTGACCTGGGTCCAATAACTGCCGGGAGATCTGAGGTCTATACCAACTATTGTAAAAATGATTCACAAATGGTTCATTATATATATATATATATATATATATATATATATATATATATATATATATATATATATATATATATATATATATATATATATATATATATATATATATATATATATATATATATATATATATATATATATATATATATATATATATATATATATATATATATATATATATATATATATATATATATATATATATATATATATATATATATATATATATATATATATATATATATATATATATATATATATATATATATATATATATATATATATATATATATATATATATATATATATATATATATATATATATATATATATATATATATATATATATATATATATATATATATATATATATATATATATATATATATATATATCATATATATATATATATATACACACACAGTACTGTAGTTCAGTACGTTCTCGTATAACGCCTGCCCGCTTAATGTTGTTTCGGTACTATGTCGCTAATCTTTAGATAACAAAAATTTGTTTAACGTCCCGATGTCTCGGTACTACATCGTTTTGCGTCGTCACGGACTACTTTTTACGCATCACCCTCTCTCGTCTGGCCGCACTACATTCTCTTGGCTTGGCTGCTACCTCTCACTCGCGGAACATCACAGCGACGCCAAGCCAGTCTCTGTTACGACTTCACTTCATTCGTGTGTGCTTAAGTGCTTTTGCTCTAAAACTATACTCTAACCATTCGAAATGGCTTCCAAGTGCCCATCAAGTGCTAATGATGCTAGTGTAGTCAAGAGCCAACTTAAGACCATTACCATTGCTACGAAAATGGATGTATTAACCCATTTTGAAAAAGGGGAACGTGCTGTGGACATAGCCTCTGTACCTGGTCTAACCCCCACAACGGTGTGTACTATCTAGACCAACGCTGACATGATTAAGGTTAGTGCTGGAAGTGGTTCATCTCTGAGTGCTACTAAGACAACTCATACTAGAAGCACTGTGATAGAAAAGGTGGAAAAGATGCTGGCAATGTGGATGGAGGACCAGAATCAACGCAATGCCCCTGTGTGCCTTATGGTTATCCAGCATAAGGCCAGATCCTTGTTTTACGACATGAAGGAAACAGAGGGTGAAGGATCGAAGGAAGAGACCTTTACGGCCAGCCAAGGTTGGTTTAAACACTTTAAGCACCGTTATAACTTCCATAACCTTAAGATGACTGGTGAAGCTGCTAGTTCAGATACGGTTGCTGTCGAGACATTCCCGCCAGAATTCAAAAACATTATCCAGGAAGGAGGCTACTCATCAAAGCAAGTCTTCAATGTGGATGAGACTGGTCTCTTTTGAAAGAGGATGCCTGAGAGGACCTATATCTCTAAGGAGGAGAAAAGAGTGCCAGGTTTTAAAGTAGCAAAAGACTGCTTGGCGCTGCTGCTTGGCGCAAACACTGTCGGCGACTTCAAGCTGAAACCTACACTGATTTCTCCCGCTGCGAACTCACGGGCCCTGAAAAGTTACTCTAAGGATCACCTTCCTGTCATTTACAAGGCAAATAAGAAGGCATAGATAACCGGCGCCATATTTAGCCAGTAGTTAAATGTGTATGCTGTCCCTGCATTGGAGGAATACTGTGCCAAGGAGAACCTTGACCTCAAAATTCTTCTGATCCTTGACAATGCTCCAGCTCGTCCTCCCAATCTCGATGACTTGCATGACAGTGTAAAAGTTGTATTCCTGCCTCCCAACATGACAGCACTGATGCAGCCTATGGACCTAGGCGTCATCGCCACATTCAAGGTGTATTATTTACACCGTACCATGGCCCAGCTGCTCAAGGCTACAGAAGGAGAAATCAAACCCACGATCCGAGAATATTGGCGTGGCTTCAACATTCTTCATGCAATTGACAACATTGGCAAGGCATGGGAAGAGGTTTCAGAAAGTTGCCTGAATGGTGTGTGGCGTAAATTGTGGCCCAAGTGCATCAACAGTTTTATGGATTCATGGGCTTAGTCCCAGTAGTGAATAGAGATATCCTCTGCTTGGCTAGACAGGCAGGCTTTGATAAGCTGGAATCTGAGGATATTGAGGATATCCTGGCATCCCATACAGAAGAGCTCACCAATGAGGATTTGCAACAACTAACAGAACACATTCCCGTTGAAGACGACGACGAAGAAGAAATTGCACAGTCAACGCTGGATTAATTTTTTCGTCACGGGATGGCAGAAGTAGCAGCAGCACCTTCACAACAACCGGCAAGCAAGGAGAAGCAAACAACAACGGAGGAGGAGCAAACAGTGGTGAAGGAACCCCAGTCAGCGGAGGAGGAGGCAGCCGCAGAGTCTCAGTGACTCACCACCCTCCTCCTCTCCCGCTGTCCTCTCCTCCTGCCATACTCCTCCCCTCCTGCCATACTCTTCCCATCCCGTCATCCGCCTCCTCCGCTTCACTCCCCATCACACACTCACTCTACCACCTCCGCCCATCGGTGAGTACCCATACAAACTTAGTAGTTGTATATGTATGCACTATTTTCTGTAGAAATGGCAATGATTTTCTGTATATGTGATGTATTTCATGGGGCAAAGGGAGGCTCAGGAACGTAACTCCCGTATTTTATCTATTTCTTATGGGGAAATTGATCCGCTTAACGTTGTTTCTTGCAAAACATATTTTTCCATAAGTTTTGGTTACAGGTTAACCATTGCCCTCCAGTATTACCCAATCATTAGTTCCATCTTCATTAGTGATGCTTGAAGTACTATCTGGCAGTTGTGTGCGTTTTGGCAGAAGCTTACAAGACCTCCAGAGTCACCATAAGTTACGAAGGAAAGTCGGCCTTTTTAAATCGACTTGTGGACTTCATAAATCTTTAGTGAATCACCACTGCAGGAGATATGAACTCCTAAAGCACTTACAATGTGCATAACCTGTTAGTGAATCTTGGCCCTGTAGTTTTTGCTCCACCTTTACTTACTCCAGAAATATTGGTATTATAAAAGTGTTTTCCTTTTCAGATGGCTGTAGTGTTTAATGAAAAGGGCATTTCTGAATGCACGTTACCATGTGTTGCGCAGTCGTTCATTAACCATGGAGCTGTTCTCTACAAACTCTTTGTCCTGGGACCTGTGTGGTTTGTTATTGTTCGCCCATCACTCAAAAACTTCTATGCCGGAGGTATCAAACTTTTCTTGCTGTTTATTAGTTATAAGATATTAACAGGTTAAAGAGGGCTGTCAGAATAGGAAGTCAATGGCATCTGTACATTGAAATATGTACAAACAATATTCTAGTTCATTTTAAAGTCATATTTTTTATATTTTTGTTTTGCTCTTAGTTAATTAGTAACATATTTTTACTTTAATCTTGTTTTCTATTACATGGCATAGATATTTATTTTTTGTATTATTTTTAATTACAATACAGTATTGTACTGTCTTGAAAGATTTTAATTTGTAGATTTTCCTCCATGTGCATTCTTATTACAGAACCCTCTCTTGTGCTGAGAATTCTAGCTGGGGTTATTTAAAAAAAAACTATTAATAAATATTAAGATGATGTGAATATCCATTTACAGTAGAAATTTGACACTTGAAACTGATAGGGCAGTCAAAGTTGGTGAACAGTTGAAAATGTAGAAGGGAAAAAATCCATATCAACAAAACTACTTTGTGAATTGTGAGGATTGTGGGTAGTTACTGTGTAGATTTTTATGATGGGTGGGAAGGGGGAGGGGTTTCAGTAGAGGTCCTGGGATGCAACCCTGTTAAATACCTGTAATAAATGGCTCTCTTTATGGGAAATCATTACCTCTGCTTAAAAGCAACCTTGCCCAACACAGCTGAGCTCTCCCCCAAAGACATAAACTATTTCAATATATTTGTTAGCTCATCTTAGCACTAACTTCTACCATACTCCTGGACAGCTGACTAAGGGCTCGTTTACACGATCAGTCTCGGAGCATGTTTTCGAAGCATGGTAACGAAGTCGTGCTCGGGCAGTGATCGTGCAGACGGCAACACTGAACCACCAACACCTTCCCGGGCAGTTACGTGTGGGAGCCTAATAGTTGCGTGGCCACCTACGTGCTTCGCCACTGATCTGTAGCGTGCTAGACCACCATACGTGGTAACTGATTGTGTAAACGAGCCCTAAGATTCCTCAAGCTCATCCGTCCGCACTCACTCACCCAACCACCTACTCACTAAGATCCCTTCCACCCACCAACACTGCCACTCATCCACTCACACAAAGCCACACACATGACCTAACCCAAATGCACCTTACCTGACACTGCTGAGTTAACCCAGTAGAGGTCCTGGATTGCGTGTTGTAGCAGACCAGTGAAAATGTATAGTTTTATCACATTTCCATTCCAATTTATAATTATCTGAAAAGCCTGATGACAAAAGATGATAGAGGCAAAGTAACAAACTTCCACTGTAAGATTAAATTAATTAAAGGTATAGTAGCTAGTACTGTACTTGCTTATCATTGCCATTAATCAGTCATGCTCTGTTGGCTGCACCATGTGTGTGTGTCAATAGAGTAGTTTAAGAAGTCAGTCAGTTTCCTATTCAATGTCCTTCTCTTCATCATGAGTCCTATGTGGGCAAAAGCAGAACATTGTTATAAACAAAAATCCATATTATCTTTTTCTTCATCCCATCCTCTTCCACCTTTACTTGACCTGACTTGGGGTCCTGTGGTTTTGGGTACTTGTCAATCAATTGAGAAAACCGTCCTCATATCTGAGGGTTGGCGACCACAGTTCTTCACTCTAAAACATTCTCAGGCTGTTTTTACCAATCCTCCAAGGTTTTGTATCTCTGGGCACCCAGTTTTTAATTTCATTCATCCATCCCAGTTTGTATCTCCCCATGGCCTTCTTCCCTCAACTTTGCCCATTAATATTTGTTATTATCCCCTCATTCCTAATAATATGACCGAATAAGGGTGTAGTGAGACTATTTCTGGACACATTCATTTTCATCCTGCATTGCTTGACCTGCTGATATATTTACCTAATGGTGACTGTGCTGCGCTATCTTCATCACACAATATTATGACACAATAGCCCGATTTCTTCAGTCTTGTTCACATGCTGCAGTACAGTATTTAACTTCTGGTGACATCCTATGATATTGGAAGACTTTGAGCTTCTGGTTCTTATATTCACGGCATTTTCATTTCCACAAAACTTTGCACATGCTATTCCTCATAACCTGTGGCACCCAAGTTCTATCATAAGGTGGAAATACATCCTGATGTTGACTTGACCTCATTTTCAAAATGTTATTGCTAGTAGTGACTTCAATTTCATAAATCCTGGATATCCTACTTCCTCTTTTACTAATTGATGTGTGATGGTGTTCTTTAGCACCAAAATGCTTCTCAAATACCTGTAGATGCACATCTTGACCTCTAAAGCAGGCCTGATTAGGTTTTATGTTATTTTAATGGAATAATAAAAAAGATAAAAAATCATCCTACATGTAAGGAGACCCAGGCTATTTGCCCTGCAAATTACATCTGATAATGGTTGATATAAATACTTGCTTGCCCACTCATAGGTATAGAAAAGCATCTGTAATCTAGATAATTCTCATGTTGGAGGAAAAATCAGATAATGCTACAACTCTTTTTCTTTAGTCTTTGTTTTTATTCATTGATCATATTTTATTTTTATTTTATTTTAACTGTGCTTGCATGATTATGTGAATATATTAGTTTAGATCTATAGGTTTTCCTCAGTGATCATTATTTCCTTGTTTCATAATATTATTTTCTTTTCAGTTGATGGTTGCTTTGATATTAACAAGCTTGCAGGTACATCATATATATATATATATATGTACAGTAATATAGTAGAATTAGTGTAGACTTGGGGTATTCCTTGTCCAATTGTAAAATGAATAGGTGTGAAATATGGCATTGAGCCTTGTTGTATCAATCTTAGGTTGTAGAGGACTAGTTACACATCTTTCACACCAGCTTCTCCTGATTTTCCTTATTGATTTATGCTTGTTTTAATGTAAAGTTGCCAGCAAAAGTCCTCCCACAAACTTGCTACACAGGGCTGTGGGGGAACTTTTGCTGGCAACTGTACATATGTCAAGAAATTTATTGGTCTGGAAGAATGCTAAGTTCAGCTGTCATTTTGCTGTAAGTTACTGCTGCCTTTTGTGTGCATATGCACTCACTGTTTCTTTATTTTTTAATATCATTTTTAAATTTAGATTACAGTGTACAGGGTGTATCAATAAAATGTTAACACACTACTCTATAGACTGCTGAGGAGATTGCGTGAATGCTTTTATTACAACAGCAACATTGTCCTTGTGTGTGGAACACCTCTCACATCAACAAGTGAGGACAATGTTGCTGTTGTAATACATTATTAAATATTCACATGATCTCCATGAAAATCTGTTAGGCAATGTGTATTAGTGATGCCACGAAGCTTCGCATTTGCAACTGCATAAATTTTCACAACCGCCACAACCACACGAATCCACGTGGTTGTTGGAGCTGTGAAACAATCACAAACGAGGGTTGAGAGCTGAGAAATTCATTGGGCAGTGGGGCCCTCCAACCACTATGTTGTCTTTATGTACAAAATGCTACAATAATAGATACAGTGAACAATGTATTTATATCTTTGCAGTGATAAATCTTGAGTAACTTACTGAATTACAGATGACCATTTGTGACATTTTTTACACATGGAGTATAAAAAAGTATAAGTATTGGATAATCTGATGAGCAAAAACCTCTTGTTTTCCCCCATTATAAAGCCATAATTTTAAGCAAAACATGACTCTACTTTAATGTACGAATTGTACTCAAATATACGAAGTTAATTACTAAAAAATATATTTCTAGTGCAAACTAAGGGATGTTTATACTCAAATTAATTGCTGTCTTGCAAGAATACCGGCAAAGCAAGTTATATTCTGCTAAGTCGGTGACATTTTATAAGAGTTAAAATTAAATTCCCTGTCTTGTATAGTCCTGAGTCCCTGATCTGTACCACCCCTCCTCCACCACTGACAACTTAATCTCCCCTTGCTGGCTGTGAACCTTCCCTTCCCCCACTCCTCCCAGCCAGCAGGGGAGGCAAGAGGGTGGTGATCAGGATTTTACAGGGTGAATTTGGTTTAGGCTTAAAGTGTTTCTCTTACAAAATGTCAGACTTCACATTGCTGAATATAACTTCCATTACTGGAATCCTTGCAAGATTACAGTTAATTTGAGTATAAACATCTCATAGTTTGCAGTAGAGATAAAATTGTTAGTCCTTTCGCTTAGTACATTTGAGTATAAGTTGTACACTAAAGTAGAGTAATATGTTGCTCAAAATTATGGCTTTTACACAGGGAAAAATCAAAGGAAGATAAGTTTGAAAGTTCACACAGGTTACAGCATTAATCCAAGCTTAAGGTTAAACTGAACAACCGCAACTGCGCAGTTGTGACTTCCTGACAACCACAACTGCAGAGCTTTGAAATCTGACAACCGTGGCATCACTAGAGTGTATACATTTTTCTGAGACACTTTGTATATATTATTAAAGAAATAAGGAAAGATAGAAATGACATTTAAGAGTGAAAAGGGAAATGTTTAGCATAAAATAAAGAGGGAGATTAGGACATGGTTTTGAGCAAGTGCTAAATGTGACAGATGGCAGATGAAAAACTAATAAAAGACAATACTGTAGTGAACAGGTTATGTATGACTAAGGGAAGTGTATAAAAAGAATGGCAGAGCATATACAGTCACCCAGTACATGTGTAAAGGAAAAGATGTCATTAATGATCATAACATATAAAGAGGAACAAATTTAGTTGTCAACATTCATGTGAAGCATCGGCTACACTCATGTGAGACACCTGCTACAACATCACCATCCATGTGAAGCAGCAGCTACAACAACACCCACGTGAAGCAGCAGCTACAACAACACCCACGTGAAGCAGCAGCTACAACAACACCCACGTGAAGCAGCAGCTACAACAACACTCACGTGAAGCAGCAGCTACAACAACACTCATGTGAAGCAGCAGCTACAACAACACTCATGTGAAGCAGCAGCTACAACAACACTCATGTGAAGCAGCAGCTACAACAACACTCATGTGAAGCAGCAGCTACAACAACACTCATGTGTGAAGCAGCAGCTACAACAACACTCAAGCAGCCACAACAACACTCATGTGAAGCAGCAGCAGCAGCTACAACAACACTCATGTGAAGCAGCAGCTGAAGCAGCAGCTACAACAACACTCATGTGAAGCAGCAGCTACAACAACACTCATGTGAAGCAGCAGCTACAACAACACTCATGTGAAGCAGCAGCTACAACAACACTCATGTGAAGCAGCAGCTACAACAACACTCATGTGAAGCAGCAGCTACAACAACACTCATGTGAAGCAGCAGCTACAACAACACTCATGTGAAGCAGCAGCTACAAACAACAAAAATATTTCCTACTCCACTCCATCTTGTCTTCCTTTGATGTATTTATCCATTCAGTATTTAGTATGAAATGAAAGAAATATAACAAGGTCGAATGCCATTAGTTAATTTTTAATTTGATATTTACAGACAGTATGTAAAATTGTTGTTATACTGTATAATGAAATTATTGTAGTAACATTCTTAATATCCCAAGTCTGCAAAATGGCAATACAGTATTGTTAGCAATTAATTTTTATAATTTCCACAAATTTTTTTTTTTTGGTTTAATTATTTGCATTTAAGTTGATTTCTAATTATGTAAGAGTTTCAACTTGTTTAGAATAAGAATGTTGTGTTGCCCATTTAGGTTTATTTTTTTTTGTGTAGCAAAAAACTAATTGGGTACAGTATACTGTAACTCATTAATAAGAAACTATTGTATTCCTTGTTGAAAGTTGGAGCAAATGAGTTGAGTATGAAAATGAGGAAATGGATGAAGATGAAACACTGATGAATATCTTGGTAAGCAGAATGAATATTTGTGTAGTCCCAAGCACTATATAGTTGGCTGATTCCAGAAGGGAACTTAACTCTGCTAATACAGGAGTTGACCATTATACGTTAGGGTTAGGGACTCGGAAAAGCTATCGTCATTTGATTGATCATAAATTGATGTAAATAATTTGTAGGGAAAATGGATTCTGTTCCTGAGACCCGGAAAGAGCCATAGTTATCACTCAGCGCGGTTATTTTTCAACTCATAATTTTGGGTAGACATGCTGTACTTATTTTTTTTACCTATTTACTTGCACACACAATATTTCATACAGAATGTGTAAAATAAAATTAATGATTATTATAAGGTAAAAAACATAGAGGGAATAAACATTTCTTACTAATTTATAATATCAACTGCATCAGAAAGATGGTACTTTGAGGTATATATATATATATATATATATATATATATATATATATATATATATATATATATATATATATATATATATATATATATATATATATATATATATATATATATATATATATATATATATATATATATATATATATATATATATACAAAGGAAGATCTTTCTGATGCAATTTATATTTGAAATTAGTGATTTTGCCATAAATAAAAGAAATTGGAGTTTTTAATCCAAATTATATTATATTGTGGCTACTTATCCCAGTTCTGCATTAAAAGTCTTTCTGCACTTTACTTTAGTAAGGTTACAATGATTTACTATCATACTCTTTAACATATGAGCCTAACAAGTGTTTTTAAAATTATTTTTATCTATATTCAACTGAATTAATGTTTCAACATATCCAAATGACTTACTCAGTACAGTACTTTATACTGTACTGCAAATACTAATACACGTTTGTGAAAAAAATATTTCTTCTCATAAGTTCCAGTATACACTTCTATACATTATTGTAAAATTAAATTGGTATTAAATTTGTATTTGTAATTTTCATGGGTTTAAGTTTTCATTCTACCTGCCAATTCATGTTACATGTAGTGTACAGTATGACAATATTGTTAACAAGAACATTGATTCATGTCGTCTTAATTAAAGTATGGTTTTGTATTTGGAGCAGAGCAGGAAACTGTGCACTTCAACTCCAACAATGTGTCTAAGGCAGATTCTCAGTCTCCACTCACTCAGTTAGATCCCAGTGATATGAAAGAAGATTTACCAAAAGCTGACCCAGCAGTGTTTAACAGGTATATATGTATCTTGTTTTAATTTATGTAATAGTTTGTCATTAAGAGTAACATTTTCATCAATATCATCTTCAAACATTCAAATTACACATCAGTGAATACTTACAGTACTCAACTTTTATGTTGTTCTGGTGAAATATCTTGTCTGCATAACTTTACTGTACAATATCATTTATATTTAATAGTAATCACAGGCTTCTCTGTCGGTGTTTATACAAAGGTGTATGAGGAAATATTTTTAGGATTTACTTGAAGGAAAAAAAATAAAATCCCTTTGTTTCAATTTTTATTTGTCTCTGCCATTAGTGTTACCGTATTGTACTTCAAACATTATTGTGCAGTATTCACATTTCATATACACCAGTGGTCCCCAACCTTTTGTAAGTTCTGGCGACATCATAGTAGGTATTTACCAAACAGGGAGGTACTACCGCCTGTGAAGATATTGGAAGCATAATGTGTTGTCTAATGGTAGACCCTGCTGCCATATGGCATCACGAAAATTGTGACCAAGTCCCAGGTTGCTGATCTGACTTTCTGCTTCATTTACACACAATTGCAGGGTCTCAATTGTTTCTCTTACCATTGAAAACACAACATACATATATTGTTTCTCACTTTTGATCTTTTTTTTTCATTTTTGTATTTATAGTTCTTTATTATTAATATTATTATTATTATTACAGTTACTGTATTATTATCATCATTATTTTATTATTTAATTTTGTTTGTTTTATCATAAATTTTATTTATTATGAATTATTATGATTATTATTTATTATTATTATTATTATTATTATTATTATTATTATTATTATTATTATTATTATTATTATTATTATTTATTATTTATTATTTATTATTATTATTATTATTATTATTATTATTATTATTGTTATTATTATTGTTATTGTTATTGTTATTGTTATTATTGTTATTGTTATTGTTATTGTTACATTTTCGCCCCCCGGGCCCCGATGTGGGTCAGTGACCTGTGTCCGGGTGGGCTGGTCCCCGTAAAAAAACAAAAAAAAAATATAGTGGAGGGCGCCAAAACTTTGGATCTACGTTCAAGAAAAAATCATATATACTGTACAGTTATTTACAGTTTTACACATCTAACTGTTACCAGTTACATTCTCTCTCTCATGAATACATGGGGCTGAACTGACACACAGTAAAAAGTATCCATGTTAATGCATGGTTATAGGTTTTTGTCATTTTGACAAATAAAACACTCATGTGAAAGAGGCCTATTACTGTACATATAGTAAGGTCTCTTATTACGTGTGTTTTCATAGCCCGATTTGGTTGTAAGGCGATGAATGTACAGCAAGTCCCCATTGAACGAAAGGGTTAGGTTCCACTAAAATGCTTTCATTAGGTGGATTATTTTCATCAAAACCATTTTTCCCTTATAAATTAATGTAATAAGGGGGGATGTGTTCTTGTACTAAGCTCAGTGATAGATTAATATATTGTACTAAGCTTTGTGACAAAATAATTTCAACACATCAAATACTGAAGATAAAAACAATAAAACATAAAGGTACATAAACAGAGTTGTCAATTGTTGTTTGTGGGAATATTAATTCATTCACTCTAGTAATGATACAATGTTTCTTATTATGTTGTTGTAGGTAAATGCATGGTTTATATAATTTGTTTATCACTGAGCCTGTCACCATTTTCAAATTAGACTGCATACGAAATATGTATTTCTCCCATACATACACCTGGCTATGCCTGGCAACAGGAGTGGGTAAGGGGAGTGAATGACCCAAGTTGAGCATCATCTGCAGTTATAACTCTCCTCTTCTCTGCCATATGTCACTGGATTTACTGTTATTATTAGTGTTTACTGATATAATAATGATTAATCATGGCATTGTAGCTAGGTTAGACTCGTCAGCAACCACCAAGCTACTGGGCCAAGCTGTGAGGTGTTATGGTTGTTTTTCAACTCGTACTTTCGTGTACATATACGTAACTTTCTTCATATATTTTTACTCCGTTACATGTAAACACCACCCTACAAATATATTGTGAAAAAAAATTAAAGAAATAATTGTCCTGTGGGCAATCACATAAGGGAATATACATTTCTTTGCACATGAGTTAGCTGGCTCAGTGAGGGAGAGGAGGGGGCTGTTGCTAGGGAGACGGAGGAGCTACCAGCTGGTCTCCGTTGCTATGGTGAACCAGGGAGTGTATGCAAATGGCGACTGTGTTAAACTTTCATTTGCCTTTTATTTTCTGGTTTGGTAATACAATATTTTTTTGTTGTACAATATTGTATCATGATGACAGTCACAGTAGAATGAGTGAGAGAGACAGATTGTCGGTGAGATGCAGTGGGTGGGTGGGAGGGAGGGAGGAAGGTGATATGATTTAGGTGGTGATAATAGAAATAGTGGTGGTAATGGTGGTGAGAAAGGTGGGGATAACTTACCTATCATAATAGTAGAACATTCTTTGGTTAATCGGCAAATGGGGATTCATTCAAAGGATGCAATTTGGATATAACGCAATTGATTAAATGGAACTATGTCACTTGAGTAGGAATAAGCGGTTATGCAGTCACATGGGCGCAGCATCATTCGAGGTGGGATACGCCACCCTTGCAGCTTTTGTTTACCTTTTATGCGCATCAGACGTCTGTCATCATGGACTGTGCTTTAACTTAATACAGTAGAACGTCGATTTAAAGAGATTCAATTTAAGATTATTGATTTAAAGCGACACCCATAATTAAGGACAATGTTTTAATTTAAAGCGAATCTTTCCTATTTTGCGAGAGTCAATCTGGTGCATCATATTTTCAAATTCGCACCTAATGTTTCTCTGGGCACACTACACTGTCCTAAGGGCAAAGCTGTACTGTACATGTACTCAAAATAATGGACTAAATGATTAGTAAAATTTTTGTCTAGTGCAAACTATAGTATGATTATATTCAAATTAATCACTATCTTATAAGAATTCCAGCAATGTAAATTATATTCTCCCCGGTCACTTCTGTGACATTTTATAAACAAAAAACATAAACTCAATCTAAAGGATATAAATAAACAAATAAATACTTCACTAGACCTTCGGCACCAACTGTCAAACATGTCACTGTCATCCCCCCATCTTCCCAGCCAGGGTTGGGTGGTTATAGGCGTAAAGTTTTTATCTTATATAATATCACAGACTAAAGTTAGGAGAATATAATTTGCATTACAGGAATCCTTGTAAGACAGCAAATAATTTGAATATAACCATCATATATTTTGCAGAAGAGATAAAAATTTTAGCCCTTTGTAATAAAATTATTTAGAACATGTCAGTTCAGTGACATTTTATAAGAGAAAACTTAATCACTCTTAAAGACAGATAAATAAATAAGCACTAGACCTTGGCATCAACTGTCAAACATATCACCTCACCTCCCCCCATCTTCCCATCATCTGTAAACAGACCATTTCACGTCCCATAATTTTAGCTGTGTTGATTTATGAGTGTTTGTTTTAACATAATACTACAAAAAACAATGTTTTGTTTATTCTAGTAGATGGGCTGAGGTGCATCTGGGTAGACTTTCAGTCTTTTTAGTATTTTGTGTTTCTCTCAAGTACCAAACTAAATTATTCCATTGAAACAACACTTCGATTTAGTGCTAATTCAGTCTGAAGCGACCTCTCTTGGAACGCATCCGTTGTTATATCGACGTTCTACTGTACAAGTACTGTAGTACTCTATCAACTTTATTGCTTTCTATTACAATTAGTGGCAAGGGTGTTTAGCATTCTGGTACAGTATTGGAAGTAATGCAAGTGAAGTAAAACAAAGAAAAGTTATAACTCTTGGACAAAACTCAGAAGTGATTAAGTGGTATAAACCCTCACCTCCATCATCAGACTGACTCCACCTCCTCCATTTCCTCCTCCACCACTCGTCTCTAACAACAATTTTCTCTTCTTGTGGCGAGTCAAAAATTTTTTTTTAATTTATTTACCGTATTTGCCAGCGTATAAGACTCATTTTATTTTTTTTCACTATCCCAGATTATCCTGCGTCTAATGCGCCCGTATTACGGATGGGAGGCCGTAGGCGGAGGCGCCTAGCTAGGGAGTCTGGGACGAGCAGTAGTCCACTAAGCACAAAAATTGTGTTACTAATAATATTACCTATACTAATAATAAAATACTGAAAAACAAGCCAAATTATCACAATCTATTATCACAAACTTGAGGCAAATTTGCTGAAGACGTAAATAATGGCTTCGGCAGAGGGAAGCTCAACATTTCACTGTACCTTCTTCCCCAGCATATGTAACCCACACCAGATACATGTCTTTCATTATTTAACGACTGTGTTACCTTTAAGAAACATTTGTTTATTATCTAAATGAAAAATGACCCTAGAAAGATTAAAGAAATGTTAACAGAAACTTCAGCCGCCAGTCAGCCATTTGCAATAAGTCGATGACGCCAAAACAATAGCGATGGTGCTACACCCTTGTGGCCGATCATGGCAACGAAAAAAAATCGCAGCTAAAAGTACGAGTTGCACATCCTGTCGATAATTCTCTTGACCAAAATATAAACAAGCCACACAGCTGCTCTGATCAGAGGTAGAGTTGGGTTAATATAATGTTACTACAGTATACTAATGAGATGCGTTCCCAAGTGTGACCTTTTCATATCTTTTGTGTGGCTTTTTACCCTCTTTTCCCCCCAAAACAATACAATTAATGAAAATTGTAAACTATATTCTTTAAATAATGTTTCTGAATGCACCTTGTACAATATAAATGAATACTAATATGGTCACACAAGAGTAGATGGGACGCCATTGTTTTCGTTTGTGTTTACAGCCGGGAGTCCGGGACAATAGTTCTACACGAGAAAATTAAGAAAATAAGACCCTGGTTGTAGCTGTAGTAAAATGAATGTAAAATAAAATTTATGTACGTATATGATTTAAGTAACGTTATTTAATGTTAATAAATGGAACAATAGAAGTAACTAACCACTAATGGTAAAGAAAAAAAAGAGATGGATTGGGAACGCCAACATATATGTGCACGTTTAAGGATACCGCGTCATTTATCTTTTTAAGAATATGTACAAAAGATTCATTATTGTTTATTATTGAATATGTATTTGATTGAATTAATCTTTATATTCCGGTATGTGAAATGAACAATACATTTCATGAATAATACATAGAATATTATAACACACAAGAGGAGACAAGACGGCATTGTTTTCGTAAGTGACGATGGTTCTACATAAGAAACTGAAGAAAATAAGACCCTGGTTGTAGCTGTAGTGAACTTAATTTAAAAAAATTGAATTCCTGGTTGTATGTTTTAAGTTATGTTATTTAATGTTAATAAATGGGACACTAGAATTAGCTAACAACTAATGGTAAAGAAATAAAGCGAGACGATTGGGAACGCCAACGTATGAACAGTAAGTGCATACATGTGAAAACATATCATTTCTCTACATATGAATATGAAAGCAACACTTATTTACTGTTCATATATGTTTTAAATAATATTTACGAATGTAAAACAAAAATTCTACTCACCAATGGTGGTAAAGTCTAAAACTTAAGGACAGCCAATGAATATTGTGCGAGCTTTTACTCAGATGACGAAGTCATCAGGTTCAACTCTGGCTGAAGCTGTAGGTTCCATAAAGCTGTTGCTGAAACTGTTACTGAACCTGAAGTTGATGTTGAAGCTGCTATGATGCTGAATTTGACGGTGTAGCTGAAGTTGATGGTTTAGGCCTTCGAAAAATAAAGCTCTCGAAAGAACCTTGCACAGCTGCTTTCTTATTCACATTATACATCCTTATGTAGAGGTCATTTGTGTTTATTTAAATTTTAATGCTTTTTTCTGTTAATGGATCCACTTCAGAAAATATGTTCATTGCTTGCTCCATATAATATCCACAGACCTCTCACCTTTTTCATATCGTTTTAACACATCTAGTGTCTCGGCTAAGTTTATACACTTTCTATTAGCTTTTGAAACAAGACTACCATCACTTGCTCTCTTACTCATGTTGAATAGGGATGCAAAAATGCTGTGAGAAACCTGAGAAAGTTTTTCTCCTGTTCCTGTTCCAGATGCGTGAAAACAAAAGGCCCGCCAAGCTCCGACTGTTGTTTACCACTCATTTTCCAGGCAGCTTCTTTGTGCAAGATGCTCTTCATTTTTTTTACAGTAATTTTTTTTTTATAATACATACTGTATCTGGATTTAGTTATTATTTATTTGAAAATGTAATTTTATTTAATTTTAATATATTTTTGGTCGTAAATACGAATGAAATAAGGACGTAAATTGAATTGGGTCCTAAGTTATCTAGGGTCTTAAATATGAAAAGTTGGTGGTCGAACCGTTGTTAATGGAGGCTTTACTGTATATTGTATTTACATGCACAAAATCATATGCTTTCCCCTACAAAACCACCTTAAAATCACTTTCAATAATTGTATGACGAAACATACCAAAAAAAAAATCCACAAAATACCCTTGTAAAATAGGGGTGCGTCTTATGCGGTGGTGCGTCTTATATGGCGGCAAATACGGTACATTTCTTATATGGTTAAAAATCATTAAAGGCTGTTAAGTGAGTCACACTCCACTACGTATCATTTTTGTTCTGCACCCTCCTTCAAGGTTCCGTTTTCTATCACATAGCAACGTAGACTTAGCACACTTTAACAAACATTTGTCCCCTTCTTCATATTTTTATTTTATTAATGAATGATATTAAACTAAAACACAGTTACAGTATTGTAAAAGAACACAAAAACTAATAATAATATGAAAGTGAAAGTGTGTCCCATGTCAGTCATGTTGGTGTTCCCAAACCTACTACCCCCTAACCTCTTACTCCCATTTAATCTGTGGTCAGTACATTGCGATTTTTCTATTACGCAGTGTTTTCAGGAACACAACTACAGCGTTATGGGAGCACTAACTGTACACCTATACTGTATCTCTCATTATCTATATAAAAAGACAATGAGTTGCATTATATGTTGCTGAATACTTTTTGATGTTTTTTGTTTTATAACTTCTCTAAAACATTTAAAATTTCAGGATTGTAGTAGATCTTCGCAATGCACTTAATATGGATCTTCTGGGTATTGATGTTGTGATTGATAGCAGCACTGGAAAATATGGCATTATTGATGTCAATGCATTTCCCAGTGAGTACACAATAACTTGTTCTAAACTTTGATGCTTTTAATAGATGGTATGTAGATGGACCTCTAAAGAATCTCATCCTTCTTATTTGTTTTACAGTCTTTTACGTGCCTACTAATATTGCATAAGCAAGTGAATTTCTGTGTGCATTCCGATAATGGTGTGTTAAACATTCTAGGTTATGATTCGGTGCCTAATCTGATGGAACACCTTGTGGACCTCCTAGTTATGCGCATGAATGACTCGGCTCTTGCCAATACTACAAGAATAGTAGAAAGTAAGAGCAATTCGATCAATATGACTTCCCCTGACCATCCTCAGGAAGATTCTGGTGTAGATACTGGCTAGTGAAGTAACTCTTACTAAACATTTTTATATTTGCCTAGTCAAGTGTTCATGAATACAATACATTCCAGGTCTCTTGTCAGTTATAATGTTCAACAAATAGATTAAAAATGGGACATTATTGTGTGATTCACTATCTCAAATTTAGTAGAGACTTAAAAAATGCATATTTTGCATAAACTGCTCAATCTATTTTTAAGCATTTTTTGGGTCAAATTTTGTAGTAGGTAGTTTTTCTAAGGTTTAATTTTATTACTGAAGAGACTTCTCCATAGTTTTAGAATTGAAATGTCGACTTAGTAAGATGACATGAAACAACGAACTTGTTTAAAGGATACAGTATTAGAGATTGAGCCTTACAGTGATTATGTTATAGCTTACCGTACTTGTGTTTCCAAAGTTGTGTTTTTTAATGTTTTTGTGTTTTATTACATTCATTTATTCTGATCTGAATTTCATGTGGATGAATTTATGGTTCATTTTCACACTGAATGGAGTGTAGCTATAAGGTGGAAGGAAATTTACCCCCCTGGTACATGTAAGGTCTCGTAAGAGTATAAACCGAGTACTTACTGTATTGTTCTTTAGAATTATTATATTTTAGCCATACTTTGTATAGGATTGAATATATAACTTATTATTTTAGTGAAGAATTTTATATTAAAAGGTTGTGTTTAGGTTGCAGGATTAACGTTAGGCTAATTTTAAATATAGTAATCACTCTTGGCTGTTGTGTTGACGTTGTAGTGATGGTGCGGGATGATTACCTTCTTTTTCCAGTGTTTAGTGTGGATGATGACACAATAATGGGGATGTTTATATATACATACTGTTTGTGATGACATTATAGGATTGATGCAGACTTCATGTTCCCATCTGAATGTTTGTCTATATTGTTCACTTTACATAGGGCAAGTGAGCAGTTGCTGGTAGAATGTGGACCAAAATTTACCAAAAATTTTTATTTTTATTTTTATTTATTTTTCATTTTTACAACAGGTGTAATGGAGCATGTCCCTGCAAGTACTGTATTATTTTGTTGATATGTGATGTTTTGTTTACTAGATGTGGCCTCTCACGGCACACTTTGGTTTTCTGCTCTGTATCCCATTTCTTTATCTTAAAGGGGGAGAAATACTGAGATTACTACCACCCTATTGTCTCTCATATGTTCATTTCACTCATATGATACATCAGTTTTTGGCCTTGGTTATGTTGGGCATTATAGTACAGTACTGTAGTAAATTCAAGGAAGAAGATTCTAGTTTAATGTTTTACAAAGTGTTAAGGGAAAATTTAGTGGGGGAATATACGTTTTTATTTATCATTACATCTTCTTCCCTTTGTAATTTAATCACATATTTTCAGTATTAATATATATATATTTAACTAGCTATTATAAACCTGAAATATTTGTAAAAAGTATTATTTTGCATTATAATAACTGTTACCTATACTTCTCTCCTATTCTTTTTGTTATTATTATTATTATTGCATCCTGGGGCTTGGATACTCCCGCCCCAAAAAGGGTAAAATAATATGGGAGCGAGATGTAACACAAGTTTAGGAAACGGTCTATTATATTTTCTTCTCTAGTAAATGGGGTAGTCAGTGCACCCATATAAAAGGAATACCTTGTATATTTAAAAGCCAATGACTTCAGATTCAGAAAATATGATGAGAGCCATTACTGAACTCTATAGAATTAACCCTTAACCCAGTCACTTGAAAGATGGGAAATTTAAATTTACTGATGTTTTATAAAATTTACCTTAGTGAGAACTATTCTTATACTGTATGTAGATAGAAATAGGCACAGCTGAAGTAATTAGTATTAATATCAGAAAACTCGGGTTCCAATTCTTTTTAATCGTAATTCTTTATTTCTGTTAGGTGTTTGGTAAAGGTGTTGAAACCCAACCTGAATCTGGGAACTCATTGGTCTTAAATATAGTCTAGGATATACCGTATTAATAGTAATACAGGTTTACTGGTCTGAATGATTATCTAGATAATATTGACTCCTCTCTTGTTGGTCTAAGCAGCAGTCAAAGTTTTGGAGGATATTACTTTACTTTAGTATTACCTGTATATATTTCTAATCAGCTAAGGATTAATAATTTTCTAATTGTCACTTATATTAGGTGTTATGTCTGCCTTCTCTGAATGTTTTACTGATTAACTCTTTTCTGTGTAAGGATTTTCCCCAGTTTTTCCTTACCAGTGAACCCAAGTTGGTTTTCACCCGGCCTGCACACTACCTCCATGCTGCCAATGACCATGTTGATGGTTATTCTCGTACAGTATTTAGGAAAGGTCATTTCTAAGATACATAACACATTATACTAGTGCACCCTCAACCTTACCTGTTGCAACCTTCTGGTGATTGTAAGAATTCTATGGGTCACTGTTGTGGCCTTATACTTTTTAAAGCCCAATGCAGTAGTTCCATTTTTTGCTCATATAATAGTCTGGATTTTTTGTATTTCTAGCCATTATTCTCAGCCAACATGTAAACTCTTTTTATCATGCACTTAGTTCATTGATTTCATTATGAATGGGCTGTCAAAGACTGCAAATTATGCTCCACATTTTTCTTGTGTGTGTGTGTGTGTGTGTGTGTGTGCCTCGGTGCCCAAATGTTGTACCTTGTTTTACCCTCCCATTTTCACAAGTGTGACATTTCATGTTCATTAGGCTGATCGAGCATACACTCCCCACCAATGCATTATGCGCGAGGTGGCTGACGGGAAGTGATCTTTGCTGAAGTGTCTCACACCCCTCCATGCCAGCTAGCTTGGGCTGAGGCAGGCATTGTAAGTCTGGCAGCAAAGGGAAACTCTACGACAAGTTAGCCATCAATCAAAACGTTCACCAGTTGCCCGCGTAAATTTTGTGAACGGAGATTTATGAGTGCCAGAAAAAAAAAAAAGTGAGGGGGGATTCAGAGACTATTGTTGCAACAGTTAAGGTTAATATTGTTTTGTGGCAACTTTTCACCTGCATATAATATTTATCTTTATACTCAGCATTGTAAATAACTAATATGGGTACAGAATCATCACTTTTGCTGGAAGTGTTTGTTAATCGTTGCTTAGTACAGTATATGAAAAAAATTCATAATACTGTCCTGGATCTTTTGATCATACCATTAAGGCTCTGCCACTGTAGGAAGAAGATAGATGAAAAATTACCTAGCATGATTTATGCATTTATCATATCAAGTAAAGGAAATTCCATTCATTGTCAGTTTTTTTGCTGTGGTGTTTTTATGGTACAGGCCTCAGGCCATTTTTCCCAGACAGTCTTGTTACAACCTCCTTCCCTGCTGTTGAGATGTTATGCAAAGATATCATCATTATAATACCCAAGATTTGCTTATAAGTATTTTGCACTAGTCAGACTTTTTGTGTACTGTAAATACTGTATGACTAATTTTTGTCTGTTCATAAGGCTTGGTATTTTAGGCAGTTGCTCCTTGAAAAATGAGACATTTGTTGTGGTTGCAGCTGTATATAGGACATTTCTAATCTTAACAGCATTGAACGAGAATTACACCCAATATAATAATAAGGGGAACATTTACATTAAGTGATTCTTCTGGAAATTATTTGAGATCCATATTATTTTTAAGACATTCAAGAGTGTTGCATTTAATTGAGCGGAATCTGAAAAGGTGAAACCTTAGGTTATTTATAGGTATCGGTGAAAATGAAAAATGACTCGCAGATGGAATGAGGTATTAAATACGTAGTAAATAAATGCACTTTTGTTTAATATGTATAGAGAACCTAAAAGTGTTTGCAATCAAAGCAGTTTTAAAGTCGAGCAAGTGCCTTAGCCATGCAACTGTTATGTCTGCATTATAATATTTAATAGATTAATTCTCTGCATATGAAGTTACTGAATTTGGTTTCCTGTATAATATAAGATACTGGGCATGGATTCTCAAAGGTTCACAGGGTAATGTTTACATCATAACTGGAGATAAGAGAATGCATCGTGTTATGGGTAGAATCTTAGTACCCAGTATAATATTGATGGAATTTATTTATATTTCGGTATTGTAGAGTAAATGAGCCTGATAGATATATTCTCAGATCTCAACTTGGGGTCAAAACCTGATGTGTAAACCTCTGAAAGTCTTTTAGTGTGATTCACTTTTATTTGACATACCTCATTTAAATTTTCTATATACCTGTTAGCTAATGATAGAAGAAATGTAGCAAGCATTTGATTGTTTGCTTATAGGGCCTTATATGGTTGTACAGTATTAGTTGTAGGTAAGTGTAGTGTAAGGGTGTTTTGTGTCTGTTGTGTGTTGGTCATATCATCAGCCACATTTCTTTCTCAGTCTCACTACTCACAGTGTATCTTAAATTTAGCTTTGGATATTATATGAAATTATTACTATTACTGGATAGTTATTTACAATGGCGAAATGTAAAATAGGATTTCTATAGGTTGAATGAAAGACAGTACTGCACTCAATTTGAAATTATAAATATTTAAAATGGTTTTATAATAACTTGACCCCCCAAAATTAAAACAATTCTTAGATTTTTTATATTTTACAAACTTATGACAAAAGGTAATGATAGTAAAAGTTTTGAAATGGCAAATGTTATAAATTCTAATAGTATTGACATCGTTCAGCAGCATTAAGAAACATTAACTCCAGAAACATCAGATATTTTTGGTCAGAACTCTTGTGGTTGTTTAGTTTTATCATCTATGTATACTATATGTATGTATGTATGTATGTATGTACTGTGTACTATACATGTATTTCAAGATTCAGTTTACTGTATCTCCAAAACTATACAACCAGTTTCATGCACACCTGAGGGTAATTTAATCAAGGTCAAGTATATTATACCCATATTTTTTGTTAATTGGAAACTCAGGGTCATATTAAAAGGTCCAAATAACATATACAGTGGTCCCTCGATTAACGAGCGGTTCAATTTTAAGATTTCAGTTGACGAGTTACCTCCCGTAAGGACTTTCAGTTCTATTAACGAGTACAAATTCTATTAACGACAGCCTTAAGAGAAACACGTTTTGGTGCGCGCATCAGCTGATCGACTCGTCCGCCAATAATCAGTTCTATGTTTACCTTTGTTTATAATGGAGTAAACATGGAGAAAGTTGTGCTCTTGAATATTTTTGCATTTTTACATTAAAATTATTGGTCATTCTGAAATTTAGTTAACATATTGATAATATACAGTGCAGTGTTGATTTAAATAAAATAATCTGTAATTACAGGTAGTGAACTAAAAAATTTATTGGTGAAATTATCAAGCATGGGTCCAAAGAAATCTCAGAAGGTGATTTCAATTCCAAAAGGAGGACAGAGGATTTTCATGTTAGAGAATCTGTCACTCCAGAGGTTCCTGACATTATTATGGAAGGTGATTCACCTTCCAAGAAGCATTAAAATGCTTCTCTTCTCCCTTCTCCTCCACCCCCACTTCCAATTCCGTTCATCTTCCTCCTCCTCCACCTTTCAACTCAACCAGCAACACACTACATACACACCTCAAAGTAAGTGTTAAAATATTTTATTGTCTTTTATTTATTATTGTACAGTATACTGTACAGTACAGTACCGCATTTTGTTTATGTTTAATGTTTTGTTAATTCTATTACCGGTATACAGTACTTTGTATGTACCGTACTTATTCTGGGAGTTGGACCCAATATCCCATTGAAATACAGTGGTCCCTCGGTTAACGAATGGTTTGATTAACAAAATTTTGGTTTACAAATTACCTCCCTTAAGGATCTTCAATTCAGTTAACGAACTAAACTTTGATTAACGAAATCCTTACGACAAACACGTTTTGTTGTGAGCATCGGCTGATGGGCTAGTCTGCCAATTCAGTAATCTGTTCTATGTTTACATTCGTTTCCAGTGGAGTAAATATCAAGAAAGTTGTGCTCTTTAATATTTTTGCATTTTTATATTAAAATTATTAATCATTTTAAAATTTAGTTAACATATTGACAATATATGCAGTACTGGGAACTAGTTTTTTGTGTGTTCATAACCCTCTTGACTCACCCACCAGGCGTCAGTGTGACTTTGTTTACAGTGGAGTGAACATCGATTTTGTTGGTGTTTTTGCATTTTTACATTAAAATTATTGGTCATTCTGAAATTTAGTTAACATATTGATAATATATAGCGCAGTGCAGTGTTGATTTAAATAAATTAATCTTGAATTACACCTAGTGAACTTAAAATTTTATTGGTGAAGTTACTGCATCAAGCATGGGTCCCCTGAAAGGTGATTTCTCCTCCATCCCCACTTCCTTCTCTTCTCCCTTCTCCTCCCCCACTTCTAATTCCCATCATCAACCAGGAACCTTCTACATACACACCTCAGAGTAAGTATACTTTACTGCATTTTTTCTTACTTTGTATGTACTTTTCTGTGAGCTGGAACTAATTACCCAATATCCCATTGAAACAATGGATTCGGTTAATGAAATACTCTGTGGAACGAATTGTGTTTGTTAACCGAGGGACCACTGTAATAGATTCAATTAACGATTGACTGTGGAACCAATTGTGCTAGTTAATCGAGGGACCACTGTACACTAATATCTCTGTTAGCCGGTTAAGAGGTAACCAGAACTCTCCGATAGCTGGAATTGAAATTTTCCGAGGGACACATTTTCTAGAAAATTCTGGTAACATTTTCCCGGTACTTAGAAAATTCCAGGGATGTGGAATTTTTTCCTGGTTTGAGAGTTGAAAATCAGGCGCATTTTTCCAGAAATTCTGAGAAAATTTTTCTGGTACTCAGAAAATTCTGGTGATTTTTTTTTTTTTTTTTGAGATGAAATAATGCGTTATTCTGGAAAATTCCGGGGATGAGGGATTTCATTCCGGGTTCAAGAAATGATGTAATGGGCAATTTCTGGAACTTCCAAGAAAATTTTCCCGGTACCCAGAAAATT
The DNA here is from genome assembly GCF_018991925.1 of Homarus americanus. Classification (NCBI taxonomy): domain Eukaryota; kingdom Metazoa; phylum Arthropoda; class Malacostraca; order Decapoda; family Nephropidae; genus Homarus; species Homarus americanus. The sequence goes on along the minus strand of NW_024712526.1, from coordinate 4,244,299 downwards.
CCAAGGGTGGGGGGTTTTTACCCGGCTTTGTGAGAGTCGTCTCATTACCCGGAACTCTTGCATCCCCGGAAGTGCTCTGCATCAATTGTTCCGGATAAAGGAGATATCACTACAATATTGATATTTCTCAGGATGGTAGGTCTAGTTAGGATTTTCAATGTACTGTAGTTTTAAACATGGTCTACATTTCTTGTTTATTAGTACGTACAATAGTACAATACATTGATTTACGAGACACTCAGATGTCTGGAACGTCACATGACTGGACTGGGAATACTTTGTTAATTATGTTCCAGTAAAATTAATATTGGAAGAGCAACAATGGAGCAAATGGTATGCCTATAGATACATGAAACACAATTTGGAACAGTATCACCTTGGCTGGTCAGGTGGCCTCTGATGAGTCCCTGGCAAGACTTTAGTTCTCTATTCAATCACTAGCCTTAACAGTACAGCATCTCCCTTAAATGAGGGCTGGATACTCTCTGATGGGGTTATTTCATAATAGATGGCACTCAAGTGACATTTTTGGGCAACTCATTAGTTCAAGGCATTGGATTGAGGGAAGAGACTTATATCTTGCCATTGTTTGCACAATATTTTTCCAGTCAGCACTTTATAGCAATTGCCCTGGACTGCCATTCACCGCCAACTCCTCTTCTAGGTAAGACACCACATACTATCGGGATCCCTCCCCTATCTCTAATCTTCCCCAGCGCCTCCCTATACCTCTTGAAAAGTTCCTCACTCCTAACCTTTCCTATGTCGTTTCCTCCCACACTAAGACACACGACTGGATTGGTACCCTCCCCTGACAAAACCCTATCTATCCTCTCAGCTACATGCCCTATCCCAGCCCCAGGAAAACACACCCTAGTCCTACGTTTTCTATCTCTTGCACAAAAAGTTCTATCTAAAAACCTCACCTGGCTGTCCCCAACTACCACGACCTTACCTCTGGGCAGGGTTTGTACAACTGCCCTTTCCTCTCCCTGCACCACACTTTCCTGCCTCTTCTCTTCCCCGCCAGCTTCCTCCAGCATATATATAATTTTATTTATTTTTTCCACATAATTTTTACTAGCCATTTGGGCACTCTATCTAGTGTTAGTACAGGAGGAAACTGGGGGCTGGGAAACCTACAGTGATGTTTGGTAGTGAGGTTCACACTGGATAACACCTTTCTCACCTGTGTCGGGCCGAGGCTCGAACCCTGGACATATTGGTGAGAGTTATGCTCGTTACCACTGTACATAATGCATAATACATACCGGGTAATAAAAAAATCCCAGCAGATGTATTGGTGCTGTTGACCCCTCACAGATGTCACCTATAATAAGCAGTACACGATGTTTTCCTGCTTTCTCAGTGCCCCTAAAAACACAATAGAAAACTTAACATTCATTGACCTAGAGATCCCGTGCCTTACCCATTAATACCACAACTTCCCATTCAATACTGAGATAAATACTGGACTGTATATTGTTTTGAGTTGCAGATTCTTTACTTTTCCATGTTATATTTTTTTAAGGTATTTTTTTTAAATGGCGTGGGTGTAATCTTTATCTTATGAGCAATTAAAAGGTAAATAGTTGGAGACTTACTTCTCTCTCATTCCTCCCCCCCCCCCCAATTCTGTTTTTTTAATAAGGAAATAACATACACTTAAAACGATTTCATGTAATACATCTTCTGTACTATGCTAAGTAAGAAGGTACTGTGGGATGGTCCCAGATGCCTACCAGTATGTCAGCTTCTCAGCATCTTCCACTGATACTAAAAACTATCATAGCTCTTGTGTTTTTGTCCATAAATTGAAAGTTCTGTCCTAAAGGGTACTGGGTGGGACATTCCCAGTTCACTCAGCTGTAATGATTAATTCAATTTTCAATCAGGAAAGTGGAGTGCTGGCCATGCTGCCTCCAATTGTGTACCAAAAGCCTAGTACTGTACTGTATACAGTGTGTTCTATCCACACCGCCCCTAATAGGCAGTCATTCCATTTTCACCTTTCTTACCCAGGAACATTGGACTTTTTTGCATATTAATAAGTATGACCACATAACTCCTCTTTGCAGGTGAGTGATCTGTAGTTAAGTACAGTACCTGTAATAATCTGCTTGTTTTTGATGCACTTCTGTATTGTACTGTATATGGTACTCCATCTGATAGCTAGACAGATAAGTAGTTAATTCTTTAATAAAATCTTCAGGCAAGTTTACATTGATTCAGCATGTTATAGGCAATGTAGGATTGGAGGGTACAATATACATAGACAGTGTAGATATATAAACAACATAAACAGTGCAGGTATATAAACCGTAGTAAACAGTGATTCGACCCAGGATGGCCAACATAATCATCATATGCTTGTGTCCAGTAGGGTCCCCATTATCACCAGTATAAATTCCCTGCATTGAATGAAGAATTTACAGTACTTTTCAAATTTTAATTAGCTGGCTGCTGTGCCAATAAGTAAGGTTTATTAGTAACATTGAGGAAATTGAGTATTTCCTCATTCACCAGATAAATTTTAAGTACATTCCTACTTATTGGTAAATTATATGTTCACATAACTAAAAAATTATTGATAGTTTTTCATATAATTTGAGTAGCTCATTATAGTGTCCCATGCTAGAACTGACAAGAGGCATCAAGTGTTTACCTTTCCACCCGTGTGTGTCTGTCAGTCCACTCAGCTCGTTAAAGTTTCTTACCTTTGGGGGAATTTGTTGAATTATTATTTTCTATTTTAATTCAAAATATAGTACTGTAATTTGGTTTTTAGTTACAATTAATATATCTTTATATCCTAAGTCTGGTACAATACATATTCAGTGATAACTATTTTGTATACAGTATATAATGTGGTACAAAATTGTGCTGTTATTTGTTTCATAAGAATTGATGTTCAGTTTATAAGTTGTCTTCATTTATTCCTTCAACATCAATATAGAAACATGTGACAAAGTATCATGAACATCATTAATCTAAGTTTCAGTTATTAGAAACACAAATTTGTTTATTTGACCTGGAAGTTTGCACTGTAATATAATTGCAAATGAATTAACGTGTTGTGACATTTTGTCTAAGGTAAGAATTGTTTATTTTATAATGTAAATACCACTAAACAGAGAAATGTGATACTAAGATCTGTTTAAATTATATAGAAATGTCTTGGTACATAAATGTTTCTATAAAATCGTAAAAAGTTTACTTCCTTATGCAAAAATAATTGGAAAGGGTGAGTTTTCTGGTTATTGTGAATGTATCAATTACCTCAAAAGAATTTCCTCCAATATTTGTAGTTAAGAAGTCAGCCACAATCACGGTACCTTGTTTTTAAGATTATAAATTACATCGGTTTATCAAAAAGTAATACTCATGTACTGTATATGAAGAAAAATATAAATAATATGGCCTCTATTTTGATTTTGTTTCCAGTCTTTTGCCAAGTGAAATAGGATTAACATACTGTAGTGGTATATTATATCTATGTGTTACCACTGTTGGTTGTTTTTGACCTGGTGTGTGTACAGAGGACAAGTATTTTCTACCAACTCCATATACAGTATAGTTTTGGTAGGATGTAGATAATGTCTCCAGTCACTCATGGAATTACAGCCATGGCAAAAAGTAAAGGGATTCAAAATTGGTTTGTATGAGGGCTGCTACTGCCACCCTTCATGAAGGCCTGTGTGCCAGTAACAATTCCTTTTACTCTTATATATCACCATTGGTAGCGTGACGATAGGAGGCTCGTGGGTAGGTGTAATGATAGTATCAAGCAATAGGGAAGAAATAACGGTAAATACTGTAGGTAAATAATATACACAATTATACAAATACAAAGTTTATTTAAACATGAATATGAAATTAGAAGAAAGAATTGGTTTGTACTAACAGACGAAATCTCGTACTAGGCCCTCAGGCACAACATACTCACACCATTACTGGGTGGACATATTCAATACCCTTCCAACCCTACGGGGTGGACATACTCAATAACACAACTATGATAGTCACTTAGCACCATAAATACTAGGCAACTGCCACTACAACACTCAGTCGTCAGGAGTGATACTCAAGCAACAGCCATGGGGTCCAGCCACCATGGAGTACTATCCGACGAACTCTGGAGATCCCAGTGGGTTAATTCCACCACACAAATATAGCCCTACTGAGGTAGACACTCATCCACCAATGATGGGGGCTGGTAGTGGTGTGTGGCTTGGTGGTCCAGGGTCACCTCGTGGACCGAGCGTTAGGGCCAGACGAGCCAGCTATGGGGGCTATAGGTGGTCTGAAGTGTCTGACGGCCGGGTCTCACGAAGGTAACTGATCCTACTGGACCTCGGACATGTCCCCAGACATAGTGGATACAACATCCACCCTACAGACACGGCCTAGGCTGCGTTAGGGACCTGTATGGATGAAGGGACGGGCACTTACTAACGGTTAAAATGCCCGCGTGCCCTCACTCAAACCAGACCAGGGAGTCCAGCTACTCCTATTCCAATGAATTAATTTACGGTACCCTCTGACGTTGAAATTGAGACTATGAACTCATTTTCATTCTCTACTATTATCTTCACTAACAATGCTCTGACTCAGCTATCGAAAGCAGAAATAAATTGATTACAAAGGAATGGATGGCAACAGGTCCCAGCATACAGCGTCTGCTCCCATAGACAAAGGCGGGGGAAACAGAGAAAACGGGGGACGTTTCCACTGGGGGACTCGGAAGGTTTTGTGGACGTTTGAGCGTAATATGAATCCTTAAGGTTTTCAGGTTAGCTCTTATCATGACCATTACATTTGAGTATTTCCTTTTCTCCTTATGGTCACATTAGCCATTCCTGTACCCAGAGAAAGGTTATTTAGGCTTCCCTCTTACTAATAGAATTTTATTCAAACTAGATTCAATTATGAAGCCTGTAATAAAATTTCAAGAAAGTAAGGCAGATTTATCAAGTTGTTATTTACAGCAAGAGAGCTTCCTTCTTGACCAGTGGAATGAAAGGCATCATTTCAGTTAATGGGCACCCTGATAGATATGAACTGTCTTCACACTCCCTGAATTGTAAATTACTGTACTGTGTTATTCAAAATAGGTAAACCCAATTAACATAGTACAGTACCGTAATGTGAATTAAAAAAATGTACAGTACATTACTATCTTAAGTGAAACACTTTTTCCCATAGACAATTTTACTTTACTGAATCCTTTTAGCCACTGATCGACCTGTTAGCTGCTTGAGCAGTTGGTCGTATGTCTGTTACATTTTGTTGGCAAGTGCTTGGTATGCATTGACTCCAGAATTTATATGTATAGTCACTCAAAAAAACTGTCTTTACAAAATTGTGTAAGACAATATGATGCAACAGATGAAGGATTTTGACAACCCTACTGTGACAACAGGAGTCGCAGTGTTCATTCTGATTTTCATTGACCCCCAAGTAGAGATAGGTTTTGAGTGACTGTACCTGCACCAGTGTTTGTCAAGTGTGGTCTTGAATGCTCTCACACTAACTGTATACAGTATTATCTTCTTTGCCATTGATCAATTACCGCTTGAGCAGTGTCTCTTTTAGACACTGTAGGTAAGTACTGGTTCCAGGATGTATCTGTATCTGCGCCAGTGTTGGTCAACTCTGGTCTTGAATGAGCTCACACTCGGTGCCATCACAACATTTTCTGGCAGATTGTTCCAAGGGTTCACAACTCTCACTCTTAAAAAAGTTTGGCCTTACAATTTTTTGAACTTGTGGCCCTCCTTTGGATGTTTTCAATCAACTGACACATGGTGCCATCAGATGTATTCCTGACAAAAAAATTTGTGGACTTAAAGCTCCTTAGTAATACACATACTTATGATAATAAAAGTTCACCAGAGATGAATTAAGCGGCAACATATTTAGGCTTTCTCTGGGTTTGCACCTTTATACTGTTCACAACTCTCGCTTACCTCCTCATCCAAGTGCAGTAAATACAATACTGTACTGTACTGGACAACCATGACAGCATTACCATCTTTTATATACAGCTCCTCCCCGACTTACGACCTACTCGACTTACGATCACCCGCACTTACGACCTGCCTCAGTCGTACCAAAATTTTGTCAAATTACGTATTTTCGAGTCTCAACGTCAGTACACAGACAAAATTTTTGTTTGTAATTCACTTTAAAATGGCTGGCAAGCTTAAAAGTGAGAGTTTTGTGGTGCTGAGAAGAAAAAGAGACCCATTTTAGATTTTCTATGTATTATTTAAGCATTTTCGACTTACGACCATTTCGACTTAAGTCGGGGAGGAGCTGTACTGTACTGTACAGTAAAACATCGATATAACACGAGATAGGTTCCAAGAGAGGTCGCTTTAAACCGAATTCGCACTAAATTTAGAGTCTACCCAGATGCACCTCAGCCCATCTAGAATAAACAAAACATTGTTTTTGTAGTATTATGTTAAAGCAAACATTCATAAATCAACACAGCTAAACTTAAGGGGTAGGAAATGGTCTGTTTACTGGCTGGGAAGATTGGGGTGGGGGGTGGGGAGAGGTGAGGTGACATGTTTGACAGTTGATGCCAAGGTCTAGTGCTTATTTATTTGTCTGTCCTTAAGAGTGACTTTAAGTTTTTCTCTTATAAAATGTCACTGAACTGACATGGGAGAATATAATTAACATTGCTGGAATTCTTATAAGATAATGATATATTTGAGTATAAACATGCTATAGCTCACATTAGACATACAATTTTTTTTCTAATTTAAGAATTTGAGTAGAGAGAGCAAAAATTTTTATCCCGTGCAAAATATATGACATTTATATTCAAATTATTTGCTGTCTTGCTAGGATTCATGCAATACAAATTATATTCTCTTAACTTTAGTCTGTGACATTACCGTATACTGTATAAGATAAAATCTTTAACCCTGAAACACCAAACCCTGGGGGGTAAGGGAGGGAAATGACAGTGACATGTTTGACAGTTGGTGCTGAAGGTCTAGTGAAGTATTTATTTGTTTATTTATGTCCTTTAGATTGAGTTTATGTTTTTTACTTATAGATGTGACCGGGGAGAATATAATTTACATTGCTGGAATTCTTATAAGATAGTGATTAATTTGAATATAATCATGCTATAGTTTGCACTAGACAAAAATTTTAGTAATCATTATTAGTCCATTATTTTGAGTACATGTACAGTACAGCTTTGCCCTTAGGACAGTAGCGTGCCCGGAGAAACATTAGGCGTGAATTTTAATATATGATGCATCAGATTGACTCGCTCAAAATAGGAAAGATTTGTTTTAAATTAAAACATTGTCCTTAATTGTGGGTGTCACTTTAAATCAATATTCTTAAATTGAATCGCCTTAAATCGACATTCTACTGTAGTCCTATTTTCACCTGGAACCACTTTCCCTCTTCCTGATTTGTCAAAACAATATTAAAATTCTGATCATATTACAATTTACCATTGATTCCAAACATTATTAATGCTGAATTTCTTATGTTGCTTTTCTATATTGTTTCCAGATCTATAAATGGTGATGGTGTGTGGGAAAGTTATTAGTGTAATAGAGGAGTTTTGTTTGTATGGTAACGATGGGTTGTTTTAATGAAGATTTTTTTTATTTATTATAGGAATGGCTTCTTTTTTGGTAGAGATGGGATTTTAGATGGGGGATGGGTTTATAGGCGGGGATGGGTTTTTCGGTTGAATTTTTAGGGTGTGGAGAAGTACATTTTAGCGTATGTATGTTATAATACCGTATATGTGAGAGTTGTGTCGTGTTACGTCTGTAACAAAGCGTGTTGGCACTTGGGCCTTCGTTATCGAGCACTGGCAATTGGTGCCTGTACAGAATGTTGGAAAATAGAAATACCAATTCGTTGAGAACTGGAAAAGAGAACGAGTAAAAAAAAAAACTAACTCAGACGGCAACACTGGATGAACGAAGGTGCCAGCAACATCTAGACCCAGTAGGACAGCTAAGTGATTTTTTTTTAAATAAAAATATCCTACCACAAGGGATGATCACTCACATATCTTAGCTCACGAAGATTACAAGGTGGTAGATGTGATTATAAGGGGAGCCATCCAGCAAAGGGTGAATTCTTCCTTAGAAATTAAGTGAGAGAATCTGGTAGTTGGCATACCTCCCCCCTACACACCAGACAAGGAAGCCTATGTACAAATGCAGTGGAGTGGGGCTTTAAAGTGTCCTTGACACTTAAGCCCTGTCACCAAGGCACAGAAACAATTATAGTAATAATACAAATAATTATTATTATTATTCAGCCGACGATTAGAATTACTGTATATCACATTGTAAACTGAGCTTAAGGCTCGGGAGATTCTTACAGAGTCAGGACTCCTCCTCCCTTCCCGCTAGCTACCTTGCTCAGGAAAGCCAACGGTGACAGCTGCAAGCACCGCTTGTCCCATTGGTGTAAGTACAGTAAGTCCTCGCTTACCGTCGGGTTTACGTTCCTAAAAATGCGACGTTATACGAAACAATGTTAAGCAGATCAATTTTCCCCATAAGAAATAGATAAAATATGGGAGTTACGTTCCTGAGCCTCCCTTTGCCCCATGAAATACATTACATATAGAGAAAATCATTGCCATTTCTATAGAAAATAATGCATACATATACAACTACCAAGTTTGTATTGGTACTCACCGATGGGCGGAGGTAGTAGAGCGAGTGTGTGGTGGGTAGTGAAGCGGAGGAGGGCAGGAACTCACTGAGACTGTGCCAAGCTGAGAGAGCATAGCGCGGCTAGACGAGCGGGTGATGTGCTGTAAAATGTAGTATGTGGCGATGCAAAATGACGTAGTATCGGTTCAATGGGACATAAAACGATTTTTGGTCTCTAAAGTTTAGCGACGTAGTACCGAAACGACGTTAAGTGCGGACTTACTGTACGTAAAAGGAAGAAGAAAATTTGTGACCAGACATAAATAGGCGTAGCAAATTGGGCTAAAACTTTATCACCTGGAAGCTTGTTGACATGCAATTACTGCAGGGCAACGTCTAATGTAAATTGTGTGGGTCTGGGCTTAACAGGGTTTAGGACGATGTAGCATGAAGGCTGCTGCTGTTATTGCCCTGACTGCATAACCAAAATAAACAAGGCAATTGCAGCTCATAAGGGAAAGAAATACTTACGAGACAAATATAGAGGAAGCTAAATCCTTGTTGGTTGCCAAGCTGGAGCAAAGTAGCTGATAGAACACAGGAAGTAGTTAAGAAGAGCTATGCTCAGGTTGCAACAGGGTCACAGAAGGTGACGGAGATCTGAATAGGTCCTTCAGCAGCTAGGGACTCTGCAGAAGTGTGTTGAAGAGATAGCAACTAGCAGACCTTGTGATATGGGAGAGGAGGAAAACACGATACAGTGGTCCCTCGGTTAACGAGCACAATTCGTTCCAGAAGTTTGCTCGTTAACTGAAACCATTGTTTCAATGGGTTTTTGGGTAATTCGTTCCAGCTCACCGAAAATTGCCTAAAGTCAACAAAAAAGGTAGTAAAGTACACTTACTTTGAGGTGTGTATGTAGAAGGCTCCTGGATGATGATGATGATGATGGGAATTAGAATAGGGGTGGAGGAGAAGGGAGAAGAGAAGGCACCCCATGGCGCCATTTCACCCATAAAATTTTAGTTCACTTGGTGTAATTCAAGATTATTTTCTTTAAATCAACACTGCACTGCATTATATATTGTCAATATGTAAAATAAATTTCAAAATGACCAATAATTTGACTGGAAACAAAAAAAAAGCGTTTATGTTGAAGAGAGTCTGAAGCAAGATGTTACCTCCACTGAAAAGACACAGAGACTGACGCCTGTATGGTGTGTTGACAGGCTGTTTGGCACGCTAAAAACTAGTTTCCCTGTACAATACTTAAATTATGTTAAATAATTGTTAAAATGACTAAAAATTTTAATGTAAGACTTAAAATTATTGAATAGTACAAACTTCTTGATATTTACTAAAATAGTAAGGAATTTAAGCCCTAGAACTGATTACGTACTGTATTGGCAGAATAATATGACAGCTAGTGTGCAACCGAAAACGTGTTGAGGGGTGCTCGTAAGAAACTCGTTAATCGAGGGATTGCTCGTTAACCGAAGTTAAGAATCTTATGGAAGGTAATTCGTTAACCGAAATTTCGTTAACCGAGGGATCACTGTACCTGTAATCTGAAATTTCAGATTTGTGAGGAGGCTCTGAAATTGTCAGTTCCCACACAGGACATGAGGAGGCTAGGACAAAGGCAGGAGAACAAGTCTTGTCCCCTCAGGATCACACTAGCGGGTGAGGGTAAGAAATGGAAAGTTTTAAGCATGCAAAAAACTTAGCAAGGAACCATACATTTTGGGGTATATTCATAAACCCAGATCACACGTTAATGCAGAGGGATCAGCACAAAAAATTCCTGGAGTCCTTGAAGCAGGGGAAGGAGGAGTCTCTGAGGTACAGGGACAGACATGTATGAGTTATACACAAGGGGAGGGTAGTGGAAGCAAGTGCACAAGTACGGAACCGGGGCAGCGGGTGATACCCCCATCCACTCTACCCACTACCCAAGAGGAGATGAGCATCATGTACTTCAGACGAGCGAGAGGCGACCAAATTGAGGTGTATAAGCATCTCAAAGGGCACTACTTGGTAGAGTGTCCTCACTTGGAGCTGGCAGACGCTCGCCCCACAAGGGGTCACAGCTCAAGATTGAAGAAGCCGCAAGTCCAGAAAACTGATGGCACCGAGTGTGAGCTCTTTCAAGACCAGACTTGACCAACACTGGAGCAGGTTCAAGTACATTCAGGAGCCGGTGCATGCCCAGTACTTGCCAACACTGCGTAACAAAGACGTGACCGATCGCCCAAGCGGCTAACGAACCGATCAATGGTGAAGAGGATAAAAGGAAAAGAAAAGTAACAGAGACGTGACCGATCGCCCAAGCGGCTAACGAGCCGATCAGTGGTGAAGAGGATAAAAGTAAAAAAAGTAAAAATATTTTGAAGCATTGTGGGGTATGAGTTATTTGTGTTCACACTCAGGATGGGTTGGAGAAAGGAAACTCACAATGTGCTCTCTATATACATGTTGTATTGGATGTACAATGCAGCTTGGTGCTGGGAAGGCAGCATGGTTACAAACTTGATGTAGAGAGAGCTGGTTGGTGAGGATGCTCAGAGGAGGACCAGCCTGTGGCTCGCCATGCTCGCCGGCGGGACCGAGGACCGCCAGGCAGGCGGAGGAGGAGGAGGTGTTGCTGGCTGGTTGGTGTAGGTAGAAAAGCGATCACCACGAGGTCAGGTCTTAAATAGCGGGGGTTGGCGTGGCTTAGTAGTTGACCCCCGCTCTGTGGTGTATGGCGGCGCTGGTTGACCTAGGCCACGAGGCATACACAGGAATTCGTGGGGTCAGCTACGCAGCGACAAACAGCGTTTGTAGGGGAGAAATCCACTACAATACTCTCTCCTTCCCTCCAGGCGGTGTAGGAGACTTGTCTGCAGGGTTGCATAGCACATGTGAGGCAGAACGGGCGGTGCATGCCTCATGTGAGACAACGGCGATGGCGTGGATGAGCCGGTCACTAGAGACAACTGTCTAGATACACAATATCTGTGGGAGAAGAGAGGGAGAAAGAGGGTGTGTGGAGGCGATGAATGTTGTGCTTCCCTCGCGACAGGTACAGAGTCGTCAGATGCGCCTGCTGGGGTGTGTGGTCCTGGGTCAGGAGCAAGGGCTGCGTCAGCAGAAGCGGATGAGGGCTCGTGACAGCAGCTGGGTCCACGACAGTAGCAGGGAGTACCTGAGGGAGAAAAGAGGGATGTGTGGGTCCGCACTCAGAAGCAGGGGCCACGTCAGGAGAAGCGGCAGGGGGTACTGCTGGACCGGAGCGGCGTCTGAGGCAGGACGGGTGTGTTGGGGCCGGTGGGACGTGGTGCTTGGGGCAGGAAGAGGAGCTGGTGTCTGCTTAGAGAAACAGTGCTGCTCAAGGGTGTCTAACCTGCGGTGTAGAGACAGTAGCTGTAGAGCCGATGAGAGCTGCTTCTGGGTGGATAAGCCAGTCTTCCATGTTGCTTGAAGAATGGGAGCAACATAAGGGGGGACCCTTACGCGTTTTTTCCAGGGTCAAGACAAAACTCGATATACGCGATTTTGTTCAAAATCACAGTATAGGTACTCCTCAGCATGCCGAGTCCGGTCCTATCATTGACAGTTCGATTGCGGAATAATTAGTGGTCGTAATGACGCTTGGAATAATTTAATGAAATTTTTCACAATGCTTATTTCAGTACTCTCCAACTATTGGTTTCTCAGGTATTTGGTTGGTGCTGTTATGTTCTAATGGATGTACTTAATTTCTGAAATTAATCCCACCAAATTTCAAGTATGAGAGAAAATCATATTTGGGTGGAAAAACGCATAAGGGTCCCCCTCTTACGCGTTTTTTCCAGGGTCGAGAGAAAACGCGATATATGCGATTTTGTTCAAAATCACAGTATAGCTACTCCTGAGCATGCCGAGTCCGGTGCTATCATCGACAGTTCGATTGCGGAATAATTAGTGGTCGTAATGATGCTTGGAATATTTTAATGAAATTTTTCACAATGCGTATTTCAGTACTCTCCAATTATTGGTTTCTCAGGTATTTGGTTGGTGCTGTTATGTTCTAATGGATGTACTTAATTACTGAAATTAATCCCACCAAATTTCATGTCTGAGTGATAATCATATTTGGGTGGAAAAACGCATAAGGGTCCCCCCTTACGCGTTTTTTCCAGGGTCGAGAGAAAATGCGATATATGCGATTTTGTTCAAAATCACAGTACAGGTACTCCTCAGCATGCCGAGTCCGGTCCTATCATCGACAGTTCGATTGTGGAATAATTAGTGGTCGTAATGATGCTTGGAATATTTTAATGAAATTTTTCACAATGCTTATTTCAGTACTCTCCAACTATTGGTTTCTCAGGTATTTGGTTGGTGTTGTTATGTTCTTCTGCATGTACTTATTTACTGAAATTAATCCCACCAAATTTGAAGTATGAGAGAAAATCATATTTGGGTGGAAAAACGTATAAGGGTCCTCTCTCTTACGCTGTTTTTTCCAGGTCTAGAGAAAATCTGATATGCGATTTTGCTCAAAATCACACTATAGGTACTCCTGAGCATGCCGAGTCCGGTGCTATCATCGACAGTTCGATTGTGGAATAATTAGTGGTCGTATTGATGCTTAGAATGTTTTAATGAAATTTTCCACAATGCTTATTTCAGTACTCTCCAACTATTGGTTTCTCAGGTATTTGGTTGGTGCTGTTATGTTCTAATGGATGTACTTAATTACTGAAATTAATCCCACCAAATTTCATGTCTGAGTGATAATCATATTTGGGTGGAAAAACGCATAAGGGTCCCTCCTTACGCGTTTTTTCCAGGGTCGAGAGAAAATGCGATATATGCGATTTTGTTCAAAATCACAGTACAGGTAATCCTCAGCATGCCGAGTCCGGTCCTATCATCGACAGTTCGATTGTGGAATAATTAGTGGTCGTAATGATGCTTGGAATATTTTAATGAAATTTTTCACAATGCTTATTTCAGTACTCTCCAACTATTGGTTTCTCAGGTATTTGGTTGGTGCTGTTATGTTCTAATGGATGTACTTAATTACTGAAATTAATCTCACCAAATTTCATGTCTGAGAGAAAATCATATTTGGGTGGAAAAACGCATAAGGGGGGACCCTTACGCGTTTTTTCCAGGGTCGAGAGAAAACGTGATATATGCGATTTTGTTCAAAATCACAGTACAGTATTACCCCGCCTAACGCGGTTTCACTTAACGCGTTTTTTCATATACGCGGTGCCTCGCCAGAGCTGAACTTTCACTTAACACGGATTTTTTCCACATATACGCGGTGAGTGTCCGGCTCGAGACGCTATTTTTAGATTTGCCCCACCCGCCACCCTGCCTGACTGCCTGTTTTAGCTCATAAAATTCATACAAATTACCCGACGAATATAATTTACATTGCTGGAATTCTTATAATTTGGTGATCATTTTGAATATAAACATCATATATTGCATTAGACATACAAATTTTAGATAAAATGTTTTCTCTAGTAAATATTCTTTTGTGCAAAATATATGATATTATATTCAAATATTCCATTCTTGGTTACAACCAGCAATGTCAATTATATTATCCTAACTTTAGTTTGAGGTATATTTATTACTAAAAGTTAAATATTCTGGTTCCACATCTCTCCTTGAAGGTTGGTGGGGTGGGGGAGGAGGGAACGACCGACCATAATATTTTTTTTTTTTTATTAACTGGAGATATTTGTTTTAAGTCATAAAATTCATACAAATTACTCGGTCAGAATATAATTACATTGCTGGAATTCTTATATTTGATTTTATTTTGAATATAAACATCATATATTTTATTAGACATACAAATTTTAGATAAAATGTTTTTAGTAAATATGTTATCTTATGTGCAAAATATATGAACTTTTATATTCAAAATATTCTGGTCTTACAAGGAATCCAGCAATGTCAATTATATTATCTAACTTTAATCTGAGGTATTATTTAATACAAAATGTTAAAATTTATTTTTTCACCCACTCTCTTGAAGGGAGGATTGGTGGGTGTGGGGAGGGTTGGGACTGACCGGGTTGGAAGAGGGGGCAAGGTGGGGTACTTTTGATTGATGTAGTGTCGTGAAGAATATTTTTTTTATTAACTGAAGATATTTGTTTTAGCTAAAATCTATACACAATTACCACAGAATACTTACTACATAATTTGGTGATCATTTTGAAAAAACATCATATATTTTGCATTAGACATACAAATTTTTAGATAAAATGTTTTTTTCTAGTAAATATGTTATCTTTTGTGCAAAATATATGACATTTATATTCAAAATATTCCTGGTCTTACAAGGAATCCAGCAATGACAATTGTATTATCCTAACTTAGTTTGAGGTATTATTTATTAAATTTAGTGGTTTTCCAAAATTTCTCAGAGAGGAAGAGCCAGCAGTGTAGTGTGAGAAGAGGGGAGGAGTTGAGTCCATTATTTGAATGGACATTAACTACGACTGTATTTCATTTCTTAAGTATTAATTGTGTGCATGTACCATCATAAAATTAAGATGTTATTTTTACTACAACATAGTTATGTGTCTTCAAAAGTGGAGTTTGGCTCTGGTTTCTATTGGAATTAATCCTATATGTTCTGTTGTTCACTTACTGGATCACTTAACGCGAACCTCCTGGGTTCTATTGACCGCTGCTAAGGGGTACACTGCGTGAGGCACCTGAGCATGCCGAGTCTGGTGCTATCATCAAGGTCTGATTGTGAATAATTAGTTCGGTTAGCAATGATGCTTGGAATATTTTAATGAAATTTTTCATAATGCTTATTTCAGTACTCTCCAACTATTGGTTTCTCAGGTATTTGTTGGTGCTGTTATGTTCTAATGGATGTACTTAATTACTGAAATTAATCCCACCAAATTTCATGTCTGAGAGAAAATCATATTAGTGGAAAACGCTGAAGGGTCCCCCCTCTACACGTTTTTTTCCAGGGTCGAGAGAAACGGATATATGCGATTTGCCTAAAAATCACAGTATAGGTACTCCTGAGTAGGGAGACAGTTTGCAAAAGTTTTCAAAATCAAGGGTTTAAGCAGACATTTGTCTATCGCCACGCTGGTTCCGAATATAAGTTTGAATCTTAACATCAGTGCATTAGAAGGTTTGTGGATACTTTCGGTTCGACATAAAAAACAAGAATAATGGTAGACATTCTTTATTATTGGCATATGCTTCCAATTTATCAGCAGCACACTAGCAGCTGGCACACTAACATTGGCTGTCCCCACAGTGTCCCCTCAGTCCCAGTGTCCCTACAGTCTAGCACTGGTAGTCCTCTTCTAGCCTCCGCTGTTTCTCTTCCTGGCCTCCAGCTTGTTCCAGGTGACTGGTCCTGCTGCCAGGCAGAGCTGCCACGTTCAGCCGCCTCCTGTGGTGAGCTTTCACCTCTTCCACTGCGTGTGGTGGTGCAGGGCAGACCTGGCTCACTGTACGGTTCCTCCAGAAATTGCCCAGTTCCTGGTCACTGTGCTGGAACAGGATGGGAGGGAGGAGCTGGCTCTCTGCAGATCAACCAATCCTGACAGCTTGTGGCTGCCAGATTCAGTTGAGGGTTCCTCACTTTCCTCACTGTCTTTCTCTTTGTGCCTTTTTTTTCCTTCTTCCTCAGCTGCTTGATGATGTTTAGGCCAACTCCTGTCACTTCCAGGTCCATGGAGGCCAGCAGTGAGACCAGCACCACCTCGTGCTGGGCCGAAGTAGAAGCCGCTGGGATCCGGAGGCAAGGGAGTAAGCAGCCCACTTCCTCCAGGGTGGCAGCACGCCCTCACCCGGGTTGATGAGATGGCGCAGGAGGTGGCGTGGCCTCCAGTAGCAGATTCTCTGCCTGACTCAGGAAGGAGGGCACGAGATAGTGATGATGTAAGGAGGTCATCCGCCCTGTGACTCGCTGGGGGAGGTGGTGCTCATGTAGGCCCTCAGCTCCTGCTCTCCGTGTTTTGCCATCTGGCGTTGGTCATGGCTCCGCCTGCGCCTGGGCCCATCTCTCAATGCAGGCCGGATTCCGAGCTGCCTTGGCCATCTCCAACAGATACCGGGTGTCCCAGCTGAACTCCTCCCAGACGACGGAGGGGATGGTAATCTCAGGAGACCGAGGTAGGTGTTGGTGACGGCCCGAATTCAACCACACCGAAAGGTCCCACACGCGTCGGGTCAGCTTCCGAGCCTCCTCACCACCCAGGAGACGGACCAGTGGTTGGGCCAGCGTGAATGGTTGCTGAATAGATGGCCGAAGAGCTCCAGACTGTGGATCAGGCAGTGGATGTGGAGGAGAGGTCGTCCCAACAGCCTTTCAAACCTCGGCGATGAAAAACCGGATTATAGCCACTCAGTTTGTTACAACCGTCGCTATGACAACCAGGAGGTCGGTGGAAGTCAATAATAAGGCCCTCCAGGAAGGCCAGCAGGCTGGCACAGGTTCCACCCCTTCCCCACCACCGGGACCAGGTGACCAAGGAATCCCTCACCAGGAAGCCGATCACTGCACAGTCTTCCTCTTCATGGCGAATCTCAGGTTCTTCTCACCCACACCAGTCACTTTCATTCACTATTGATCCCCATCTACCATGAGACCTCTGGACCTTGAACTTGAACTTTTTTTCTTTTTCTGTTCTCGTGACCTCTTCCTGACTCTCTCCACTTTCTTCCAGTTAGTCACTTTAGACTTGTCCCCTTCAGTTATGATGCTGTTGTCTGCAGCTCTGATGGTGTTTATGAGGCGAGTCACTGCATCATTGGATACCTTTGAACTGTCAGCAGTTTCTCCGACCCTGTCCTCGGCTTCTTTCTCCTTTTCCTTTTCTCTCTGATCTTGCTCTCCTGTCGACCATAGCCTTGAACCCATTGTCATTGACATCCTATAATCACTACTCTCTTCCTGAGCACTGTCATCCACCGCCGACACTTTACACGACATCTCCATCTCTCCTTACTCTTGACCTCATCTTCTTAGTTTTCCTCTCTTCTCAGCTCCTTTCTTGCCCCTTCGCTTCCCTTTCTCCTCTCTTCTTCAGCTTACAGTCACAATTTTGTCAAGGCCATCAATGCAGCCCTCCCTTCCCAAGGTTTTCCTCTGGGCTGCCAGGAAGCTTTTCTCTCGTTCAGCACTTTGCTGTCGTCTGTCACATCAAACAACTTCAGCTATATCCTCGAACCTCATCTTCAGCTTCCTGCCTTTCGTTTCTTCCTTTTCTGTTTCTGTCCATTTCTCTCATCATCATCGTCTCTCCGCATCCTCCACAGGTCGTGGACTCTCATTTTCACCTCCTGATTTCTGTATATGTATAGTACCTTCCTATACACATCCAGTACCTTCTCAGTCACCTTGTTGGTGGCATCCATATAATCAAAAAGCATTTGTTCTTTTCCTTAACCTCCCTGTTTTCGTTTTTCCATAAGCCAGCACTTCCAACTTCCTTGTTCAGAGGCACCCAGTTAGATGGCAGAGTATCCGAACCCCGAACACCTTAGAGTATCGTTACCCTGGCGCAGCTGAGTGTTGCTAATCTTAGGACGACCCATCTTGGTGGCGGCCCTTGAACTCAACTGCAAACAGCACAGAAAAATAACTTTCAGCACTTCAATATCACCACCTATTGAACAATATTTTATCTGCACGACCGAGATTTTGTCCAACTGTCCGGGTTGCTACGGCTGAATTCGTTGGATCAGTCCTTGACGACATTAACGGCGATATCTCCGTGGAATAAATTCTCCAGGCATTCCCGTCCAGGAGCCTCAACAAATTTGTAAATATTGCCATTGGCTCCGCCATTGGCACATATACGGAGTTTGGTAATACCCATGAGCGGAATGTCTGAATTCATTCCACGAATCTATCCACGCCGTTGGTAATATTAAATTTGGAGCTGAAATATACGTATGTGGTGACTTGCAGCAAAAAATATCGGCATAATTTGTATGACAGTTGTAAAACAATAGCATATTACGAACCAGTGTACAGTAGTCGAATAATCCAATTCAACTTGATTTTTTAACAGGTTGTTACATTGCCAGTCCCTTTATTATTTACAGTTTTTCCGCTTTTCATGCCAAAACCCAAAAGTATCCACAAACCTTTCTAATGCAACATGTAAAAACTCAAACATATTCGGAATTAGCGTATGATAGACAAATAATCCAACCCAAGCAATTAGATTTTGAAAAATTTTTGCAAACTACCCCTTACCCTATATGCCGAGTCCGGTGCTATCATCGAAGTCTGGATTTCCAGGAATAATTAGTGGTCGTAATGATGCTTTGAATATTTTAATGAAATTTTTCATAATGCTTTAATTTCAGTACTCTCCAACTATTGGCTTCTCAGGTATTTGGTTGGTGCGTTATGTTCTAATGGATGTACTTAATACCGAAATTAATCCCACCAAATTTCATGTCTGAGTGATAATCATATTTGGGTGCAACGCATAAGGGGGACCCTACGCTGTTTTTTCCAGGGTCAAGACAAAACTCGATATATGCGATTTCGTTCAAAAACCACAGTATAGGCAATTCTGAGCATGCCGAGTCCGGTCCTATCATCGACAGTTCGATTGCTGAATAATTAGTGGTCGAATGATGCTTGGAATATTTTAATGAAATTCTTCATAATGCTTATTTTATTACTCTAAATCTGGCTGGTTTCAGGTATTTGCTGGTGCTGTTAAGTCTTTAATGGATGTACTTAATACGAAATTAATCCCACCAAATTTCATGTCTGAGTGATAATCGGCATTTGGGTGAAAAACGCAGAAGGGTCCCCCCACGTTTTTTCCAGGTCGAGGAGAAAAACGCTATTATATGATTTGTTCAAAATCACAGTACAGGTACCTCAGCATGCCGAGTCCGGTCCTATCATCGACAGTTCGATTGCTGAACAATTAGTGGTCGTAATGATGTTTGGGAATATTTTAATGAAATTTTTCACAATGCTTATTTCAGTACTCAGCACTATTGGCTTTTCAGGTACGGTTGGTGCTGCTAGGCTACTGATGTACTTTAATTACTGAAATTCAATCCCACCAAATTTTCATATGTAAGGAGAGAAAATCATATTTAGTGGAAAAACGCATAAGGGGACCCTACGCTGTTTTATCCAGGCTCCAGACAAAAATTCGATATACGCGATTTTGTTCAAAATCACAGTACAGGTAATTCTGGAGCATGCTGATCTAGTCCCATCATCGACAGTTCGATGCGGAACAATTAGGTTGTAATGATGTTTTGGAATATTTTAATGAAATTTTTCACAATGCTTATTTCAATACTCGCTAATTATTGGTTCTCCTCAGGTATTTGGTTGGTGCTGTTTATGTTCTAATGGATGTACTTAATTACTGAAATTAATCCCACCAAATTTTCAAGTCTGGAGAGAGAAAATCATATTTGGGTGGAAAACGCATAAGGGGACCCTTACGCTGTTTTTTCCAGGGTCGAGAGAAAATGTATATATGCGATTTGTTCAAAATCACAGTACAGTACTCCCAGCATGCTGAGTCCGGTCCTATCATCGACAGTTCGATTGGTGAATAATTATGGTCGTAATGATGCTTTGGAATATTTTAATGAAATTTTTCACAATGCTTATTTCAGTACTCTCCTAACTATTGGTTTCAGGTATTTGGTTGGTGCGCTGTTATGTTCTAATGGATGTATCACTTAATTACTGAAATTAATCCCACCCCAAATTTCATGTCTGAGAGAAAATCATAGTTTAGGTGGAAAACGCATAAGTGGTCCCTTCACGCTGTTTTTTCCAGGGTCGAGAGAAAACGCGGTATATATGCGATTTGTTCAAATCACAGTATAGGTACTCCTGAGCATGCCGAGTCCGATGCTATCATCGACAGTCTGATTAGGAATAATTAGTGGTCGTAATGGATGCTTGGAATATTTTAATGAAATTTTCTTATAATGCTTATTTCAGTACTCTCCAACTATTGGTTTCAGGTATTTGGTTGGTGCTGCTATGTTCTAATGGATGTACTTTAATTACTGAAATTAATCCCACCAAATTTCATGTCTGAGAGAAAATCGTTTAGTGGAAACGCATATAGACCCTTACGCGTTTTTTTTCCAGGTCGAGACAAAACTGCTATAAGCCGATTTTGGTTCAAAATCACAGTATAGGCATCTTGAGCATGCCGAGTCCGGTGCTATCGACAGTTCGATTGCTGAATAACAGTCATACGATGCTGGAATATTTTAATGAAAATTTTCGCACAATGCTTATTTCAGTACTCATAATTATTGGTTTCAGGTATTTGGTTGGTGCTGTTGTGTTCTACCAGATACCTCATTGCCGAAATTAATCCCACCAAATTTCTGGCGTCTGAGAGAAAATCATAGCTTAGTGGAAAACGCATATAAAATCTTTACGCTTTTTTTTTCCAGGGTCGAGACAACCGAGCATATCGCTGACTGTTCAAAATCACAGACAGGTACCCTGAGCATGCCGAGTCCGGGTCCTATCATCGACAGTTCGGGATTATGAATAATTAGTGGTCGTAATGATGTTTCTGGGAATATTTTAATGAAATTTTCATAATGCTTATTCTCAGTACTCTCCAACTATTGGCTTCAGGCATTTGGTTGGTGCTGTTATGTTCTAATGGATGTACTTACTGAAAATTAACCCAAATTCTCATGTCTGAGTGATAATGATGATGCAGGGAAAACGCATAAGGGGACCCTTACGCTGTTTTTTTTCCCAGGTCGAGCCAAAACTGATATAAGCGATTTTGTTCAAAATCACAGCAGGTAATACTCCTGGAGCATGCCGAAGTCCGGGTCCTATCATCGACAGTTTGATTGGTGAATAATTAGTGGTCGTAATGATGCTTGGGAATATTTTAATGAAATTTTTCACAATGCTTATTTCAGTACCGCCAATTATTGGCTCTTTCAGAAGTGGTTGTTAAGAGTATTTGTCGGATATTCATTATTTCACCAAATTATGTTCGAGAAAATACTAGTGAAAAAACGCGTAAGGGGGATGCTTTTCCACCCAAATATGATTTTTCTCATACTTGAAATTTGTGATTAATTTCAGTACTAAGTACATCCATTAGAGCAAAACAGCACCAACGAGGTGGTTCGTTACGTGTCTGGAGACGACTTCTAATCTATATTGAGCAACCAGCAACAGTGACCCATCTACAGAGTTTAGTGTACGGTGATAAATCACCAAAATCATTTGCTATTGTTCTTACGCTGTTTCATAACAGATCCGTCACAAGTGAGTTTGAGCAATTGAATTCAGCTAACTTTAGAAGTTAATCACTTGATTGTTATTATTTTTAGAAGTGAGTTAAAATATGAGGTATGAGGGATACTGTTTTGTTTGGTATTTACAACTGGTAGGGACATTTATTTCCAGATATGACTGAATAAACATTGTCGTGTAATACTGACTAATCTCATTCAAAACCCAACCTTACCCCAGTCAGGCCGCTGAGCCGTTATAAACATCATATAGTTGTGTTCAAAGGAAAAAATATACAAGGAAGTTTGTGTTATTTGTTTTTTCATATGAGAATAATATTCATAACTCAGTAAAAAGTATTTTTGAAATTTAAGGAGGAGAAGCGATGTGAGTAAATGAAAATAAAACAATGAACGATGTCCTCCGTGAAACTCTGACCTCTCGTGACGCCTCCCCGGAAAGGGTCATGAAGGGGACGTGATTGCTGCCCATATCATTGGGTATGACTTGCTTTGGGAGATTGGTATCCCCACATCCCCGAGCAACGCCTCTTGTGCGTTATGCAGAAGACCCGACAGCCGCACCCTTATTCACTACCTCCTAAGATGTCCCCACACACACAACGCCTGTGACGCCTGCTGGACCACCACTCCACGACCCCTGACGGAGACACGATGATCCTCCCAATACTGGCCAGATATTTGTAAATAATATTGATTATGTGTTAAAGGAACATCCTTCCTTCCTTAGGCCTTTAGTAAGCCCTTATAATATTTATACTGTATATACTTTTCACACTTGCCAGATGATTCTGGTGTCATTGTACAGGTAAACCTAGTGACAGCACTAGGATCCCGCTTCCTCTATCAAGGAATAAACAATTGAAATTGAAATTGAACAATGAACGTATATCTGAACTAAATTTTTGGTTTGAGCAATTTATATTTTTTTACCAGTGTTGCCAGATGCATTTTCCGGCTAGATTTAGCAGAATTTTGCTACATCTAGCAAGAAAATATTGCATCTAGCCGATAGCCGAAAACCTACAAGGTTTGACTATTTTCTGGCCATTTTTTATTAAATGGTAATGAATTTATTTATTTCTCGTCGTCACAGGCTTAAAGTTATTGAATATTCTAACCAATGGTTAGAGATGAAAACACATTTTGGTATCGCAAAAGCGTCTGAAAGGTGCTATGCATCAGAAATGTTACATGTTGTTTTTGAAGTCTGTTTTACGTGACATTCAAAGAGTGAACAAGATATTTGAATCTAATGACTGTGATCCCACAAAGTTATTGGACGATCTGACACTTCTGATTGAAACGCTGGTGAATAGTGATAATACCTATCAACATCGCATAGATCCCTTCACCTGCAACTTTGAGGAGTATCTAGAACCAAACTGTATCTTGTTACGAAACTGATAAAATGTTTCAGAATTGCCAGTATCTGTCCGTGAGCGAGAGCAAAACCTTCGGGAACGATGCTCTAAATTTTTATAAGTCTTATCGGGCAACTTCGGCAGAAACTCCCAGATAATGTAGGCCTACGAGTATTGAAAACAGTGTCACTGTTAAATGTCGCAAATGCTTTGGTGTAGTAAAATACTCCATTGCCCCTCTTCTAGAATCTTTGAGTGTTAGTGCAGACATTACAAAGATTGAACTCAGTGGTCAAATATAACACCAGTAAAATGGCGTGAAACCCAGGACACGGGGTAAAATTTTGTGCTGAAGTCCGCAGGTACAAAGATGCTTCAAACTCGAATCCTTAACTAGAATTGTCATCAGCTTCATTAAATATCCTAGGTTTGCTACATTCCAATGCAGATATCGAAAAACGTTTAGTCAAATAAACTTGGTAATAGCAAGCCAAGGAATAAAATGAAAACACACCGTCAATGCATTACTTCACATTCGCTATGGCTTGAAAAAGGTTGCAGAAAGTTGCGTAACATATGACTTTCCAAATAATGTTCCTTTAATTTCTATTTAGATATGTATGCACTGAAGAGTTAGCCATATTTCTAGCCATAATGTTTTCAGTTTAGCCAGTTTTAACGCTTGGCATAGCCGATTTTGTGGGGAGCCATCTGGCAACACCGTCAGAGTTGCCAACTTAGCGACTTGTAGCTAGATCTAGAGCTTTTTGTTTTTTTCTAGCGACATTTTAGAGCGATTTGCGACTTGTCCCAAATCTAGAGATATCCACAGAAATCTAGCGACTTTCTGGATACTTTGACTGTCCAATGAAAACTCGGTTTTCCTAATTTCGAGCCATAATATATAGCAACGGGGTTACAGGACAATGCATTTGAACGGGTTGAACTCATAAAACAACTTCGTCAACGCTTACCTGACAACATCTGTGTGCTGCAGTCTATTTCTTTTTCTGAGTGCCGATGAATGCTTGAAGCCTATTAAATCAGATATACTTGGTTTGGCACACTTATTACAGAAGATTCCAGCACCCTTACCAAGATTGATTTCCAGTGGAAAAACTGCATCACACAATCTGGACAGAAACATCTAACACCCTAAAATTGTGGTCAGAAGTGGCAAATTACAGAGATGCGACAGGTGAAAACCCTTACCATGATCTGGCTGAAATTGCACTCGCTGCCTTACCTCTTCCGCATTCAAACGCAGATGTAGAGCGCACATTTAGTAATATGAACTTGTGAAATCAAAATTGCGCAAACAAAATGAAACTATGGACATTAAAGGCAATTCTACAATAAAGTATGGGTTAAAAAGACAGAACACCTGTTGTGCAAGTTATGAACTTCCTAGTGATATTTTAAGAAAGATAGGACTGTGGAGGCATACAGTTACAAGAGAACCTGAACCAAGCACTTCACATGCTTCCAGCTCTACAGTTGTTCACACTGCCGACGACTACGAAGAGACTGGGATGCAATTACTCTTGAGTAATAGGTAAGTGTGCACATTAAACTTTAAAAATAATATTTTTTTTTTTACATAATGCATTTTATTTATACTCCGTCCATTATAGCGGCATTATGAAAATATAATTTGCATCAAATTCCTGAAGCGGGAATAATAGCTAGCGACTTTCCATGGAAGATTTAGCGACATTTAGCTACTTTTAGGTACCAGCCTAGCGACATTTGAAAACCGAGTTGGCAACCCTGAACACCGTTTTTACCCGCCAGTCAGTCAATGGAAGCTTGAGGCAGTGGACGATAGCAGCGCCTGCCACAGTTGCGAATTTTCTATCATAAGTGTTTAAATTGTATCACAAGTTCTCCAGCATTTGTTAACATGGATAGTGATAAGTTGAGCCACGGAGCGTCTTTAGAAAATGATAAAATCATTACACTTAACAAATTTCTGGTAACAGTTGGTACCTTGACTGTTGCGGGTGGTGGATATTATTATTATTAGTAAGTAAATCTGGTAATCTTATCGATTGTCTTTTGTAGCTGTATAGTTTAGCCTTTGTACTGCACTGTAATGGCTTAATTTACAGAAACAACGGAAACAGAGCATGATCATGAGAACGTCCAAAGGAAGGCTATCCAACTGGTACTGTACAGTATACCTCGCCAAGAAAGATTAGAACGTCTTCACTTGCCCAGCTTATATTGAAAATGGTAAGAGGTGATTTAATCGAAGTTCATAAGCACGTCAAGGAGTTACTTCAGGATGTGTATGTATCTGATTCAAGAGAAGGCCGCCTCACTAGGAATTACTTACCCGGTAATGAAGTCACATGTGAGAGAATGAAGTATCTTCCCGTAGTTTTTACCTATGTTTCCACAATATTATGGCAACATTAGACAAAACCATCATCTCAACGTTATGATTATTGTTAGAAATTGTTGCAATATTTTCGCAATTTTTAAATGTTTCATAATATACAAATAATACAACTTTCTACGTTATGTGTTAGCTTGACCTACTCTTAGCACCCCGTTGGGAATGGGACAACTGCCGCCATCTGGCTATAAACAGTAATTTTACAAACAGTCAAATGCAGCCTCACCCATGCCTGCATCTGGCGTGCGGCGCGCCCATTGCCTGAGTCACTTGACTCACTTCCGGTTTTGGGAATGTTTTTGAATTACAATTTGAGAATAAAAAGTGGGGGTCCAACCCAGGACCAGCCCAAAATCTGGGGCCATGGCCCCCGCAGAATCGCCCCTGCAACTTTGGTCATTTAGATGACATCGCTCGTTTGCCTCCCCCACCCAAAATCCCGATTTCCCACGGGTCCCCAAGATTGTCAAACTCGAAAAGGAGTCATT
The DNA here is from genome assembly GCF_018991925.1 of Homarus americanus. Lineage (NCBI taxonomy): Eukaryota > Metazoa > Arthropoda > Malacostraca > Decapoda > Nephropidae > Homarus > Homarus americanus. Next base: position 4,218,117 of record NW_024712526.1, on the reverse strand, counting down.
TGCGATAGAAATGAAGGTCAGAATCGTTCAAAACATATAAAAAACTATCGGAAAACGTAACTGTAAGTTTCATGTACAAACCATTCCGGGCAGCCTGTGAAAATTTACCCAAGAACTTTCCAAATATGAGTTGTTATTGGTTGCAAATCCTGCTTGCCATCTCCTTTTTCACTTTAGTCTGTGCTTCTGCCCTCCAGCAGATATAAATTTTCAAGCTGTGCCCTATAACAAGGTGGGCACGATGAGTGTCAACAATCACACATTGCAAACCAAATCATTTTTAATTTGAAATTACTGTATTGCAGTCATAGTATAATAAATTATTTTATCTGCGAATATTTCATAGGATCATTATCCAGGTAAGAATAACAAGTTATTAGCATCAAACAGGAGTACTACCGCCTGAGAAGATATTGAAGCATAATGTGTTGTCCATTGGTAGACCCTGCTGCCATATGGCATCACGAAAATTGTGATCAACAAGTCCCACACTGCTGGTCTGACTTTAGGTCTCAATTGTTTCTCTTACTTTGACAACGCAAATATATATACTGTACACTCTTTGATCTTTTTAATTTTTATATTTTCTTGTGGTTATTTATTATTATTATTATTATTATTATTATTATTATTATTATTATTATTATTATTATTATTATTATTATTATTATTATTACCAGTGTTACATAAGAACATAAGAAAATAAGGAGTCTGCAATAGGCCGGTTGGCCTGTGCATGGCAGCTCCTGTCAAGAGTTACTACCTCTCTATCATCCATGAATCTATCCAGCCTCCCTTTGAAACTTCCAGCGTTCCAGCACTTACTACACGGTTGCTGCTTGTTCCACTCGTCCACCACCCTATTTGTAAACCAGTTCCTTCCTATCTCCCTCCTAAACCTAAACTTATCCAACTTGAATCCGTTGTTCCGAGTCCTATCCTGCTCTGATATTATAAGAACTTTATCATCACCTTTATTGATTCCTTTCACCCACTTGAATACTTCTATCATATCTCCCGCACCCTTCGTCTTCTAGGAATGCAAGTTTAGTTTCTTTAACCTATCCTGATATGGAAGGTTTCTAAGTCCCGAATCATTTTCGTCATTCTTCGCTGCACCGACTCTAGTGAATTGATATCCATTCTATAATAGGGCACCAGAACTGAACCGCATAATCGAGGTGCGGCCTGACTAGCGCAAGATATAGTTGCAATAAGACCTCTGCACTCTTATTACTTACACGTCTAGATATAAAACCTAATACTCTGTTTGCCTTATTTCGAACATTAACGCACTGTTTTCAGGCCGCAGGTCCGTGCTTATAAGTACCCCTAGGTCTCTTTCACAAGTCGACTTTTCTAGGTTGATGTTGTTAAGGCTGTATACATTGACAGTATTTGTTCTTCCAATATTAAGTACGCTGCACTTGCTGGTGTTATCATTTGCCATTTTCAGACCGCCCCTACAGTTTATTTAGATCCTCCTGTAATGCATTTGCATCCTGCCCTGAATTAATCTGCCGCCCTATTTTGGTGTCATCCGCAAACTTGCATATGTCACTGCTGATCCCAGTATCTAGATCGTTTATGTAGATTATGAACAAGAGTGGGCCTAGTATTGACCCCTGGGGAACCCCACTGGTTACACGACCCCACTCAGATTTAACACCATCTACGCTGACCCTCTGCGTTCTATCGGTGAGCCATGATTTTATCCAATTTAAAACTTTCCCTCGATATCATGAGCCTTAATTTTTCTCAGAAGCCTCTGATGCGGTACTCTGTTAAATGCTTTGCTAAAGTCTAAGTTATTACTATTTTATTTATAATTTTTATTTTTTATTATAAATTTTATTACTGTTTATGAACTAATTATTATTATTGTTGTTATTACAGTACTGTACTGTGTTACATTTTCGCCCATATCGGGACCTGGGGCGATATGGGTTGTAGTGGATTCTTTCTTATTTTCTTCATAACAGCCTAAGCTGTGACTCATAGCAACGGAGTTCTGCCAAAGCCTAGTTGCCGGTGTCTCGAGTCGCGCTAGTTTCCTGACGTGTCAAGACATTGGGGGTAGGGGTCGACACCGGCAACTAGGCTTTGGCAGAACTCCGTTGCTAATGGGATACGGCTAGGCTGTTGTAGGGGAGAGAGTCCACTACAGGGTCAGTGACCTGTGCCCAGGTGGGCGAATCCATGTAAAAAAAAAAAAAAAAGACATTGTAGTGGGTTTCTCCCCTACAAACGCTGTTTGTCGCTGAGTAGCCACCCGCGAATTCCCAGTGTATGCTCGTGGTCTAGGTCAACTAGCGCCGCCTACATGACGGAGGTCAACTATTAAGCCACGCCTACCTCCGCTATATAAGACCTGACCTCGTGGTGACCAATTTCTACCTACACCAACCAGCAAGCAACACCTCCTCCTGCCTGGCGGCCCTCGCTCCCGCCGGCGAGCATGGCAACCCACAAGCTGTCCTCCTCTGAGCACCCTCACCAACCAGCTTCTACATCACGCTTGTAACCATGCTGCCTTCCCAGCACCAAGCTGCACTGTACATCCAATACAATATGTATACAGAGATCACATTGTGAGTTTCCATTCTCCATCCCATCCTGAGTGTGAACCAAATAACCCTTACCCCACAATATCTATATTCTACAGAAGAAATAAACTATTATTCGTTATTAATTTTCGACAACATTAAACGGAATTTGCATAAAACACGTACTGCAATAATGTGCATCGATCAGCGGTGAAGAGGATGAAAGAAAAAAGGTAAAGTAAAAGATTTCTTCCTCCTCTATATCCGCTTGTATTAGTTACCCAATAAATTTGTACATCATACATTTTCTGTAATCAAAACGTACACAGACAATCAGACTCAGTATGTTGTTGACCAGTGGAAGGAGAGGTTTGAAATGTGACTTATGACCAACTCAGTAATTAAGGCTGTTATAATATTTAGACGCCACAAACCTGATCAAGGATTATATACGAACATGACTTCTGAAGATCCTTATTATAATCGTCGTGTAAAAGGAACAGAATTACGCCGGTTTAGGCACCGCTTTGCTCTGGGGATACTGGCCCTGTCAGGACTGATTGGGACTGGCATTCAGTGAGTTATTTTTTATGATATAATTCTTGTGTGTTTGTTATTATGGTTCTGTTTTGGGTTAATATTGACGACTGACCTGCCGACGAGTTATTTGAGTTAGTGTTTATTTTCCCACTATTTTCACCAGTGAGTTTTTATATGATAATCATTTGTTGTGTAAATGCTTCGTTTGGTATACTGTATATTTAGACGCCTAATGGCTACTACTTTGTCTCCTCGGTGGTAATGTGGCGGTTTTATGCTAAGTTTAGGTTAGGTTGGATTGGGTAAAAAGAACATTTGCACTAAGTATGACATTTGTCGTCTATAAAACAGGGTAAAATTCGTTTTATGCACCAACGCTATTTCTAATTAAAAACATATTATTCTTTTTATGTGCTTTCTTCAAAATGAAAATTCGTTTCCTTGGGAAACTACTAGTTTTGAAATTCCCAGAAAACTACTACGGTAATTTTCCATGGAGACGAAGGTTAAATTTGGCAGAAAGCACATATAAAACACACCAGAAAAATGTTTACCTAACCTTACCTTACCTTACCTTACCTAACCTTACCTAACCTTTTACCTAACCATCAACCTACCCAACCTAACCAAATCTAAACTAACCTTACCTAACCTAACCAAGAGTTGAACCTGTAGTTTTACATATCTTAGACACTGTGCACTGCACATGGCAGATTATTATTATTTATTTTTATGAGATTTTCCATTTAAATAATAATTTCAGGAGGGTTTGATGTTAGTTGAGGACGATATATGTAAGATTGTAAATAGATAAGCATGTCGTGAGGAGATACTGGCTAGTGCATTTAAACGAATATTAAGGTAAAACAGTTTATGTATATGTTAGGTTAAAGGTTAAAGCTAGGTTGGGCTAGGTTAGGTTAAGTTTAGTTTAGTTTAGTAGTCTAGGTTTGGAAAAAATGCACAAACTATGAGGCCCTCTTTAGAACACGTTGAAATTGTGTGTTTTATAATCGTTTACTATGCTAAGTCGCTGGTGGGTCAGTCGTCAATAATTACCGTTTTTTATTTTTAAGTTTAAGTTCAGTTGAGCGACAATGAAAAATATTTTAAAATAATTCTTTCAGCAGAATCCATTTTAAGGTATGATTTAAAATTTCTGTGACTAATGGCTGTGAAGTGAAAGCAGAATACCTAATGTTTCTTGCACACCTAACCCACCTAGTTTCAACTAAATGTATTTAAAATTATTCTTCCCCAAGAAAATTGCTTATCATGTGCAGGAACTGCAGTTTTGTATATTTGTTTTTCTGTATTTTTTCAATAAACGAGGTTAATATTTAGTAGTTGCCAACAACTAATGGACTTGAAAATGGGTTTTTATAGTGTAAATCATCATGCTAAATACAAGTATGTCCTTCATTGCCATCAGAAATGAGCCATTGTTGAGATACAGTATAAAAAAGTCAAATGTCAAAAATGTAAAACCTAACCTAACCCTAATGTGTAAAGAAAACTTACTTAAGTATACAGAAGCGATAGTGATGCCACTTGAATGAGAAAGTGGTGTCTTCGTTAGTGTCCGCCTTTTATCACGTACCATGCATGGCGATCTACACGTATTGACACGAATTACATCTCGACACTTTACAAATGAAACAAGAACACCGTGAGCCCTAAAATGTCAACGGCCTAGCCCAAAACATGCTGAATAACGCCAGGAAGCCAATGTACAGTCAGCAAAAATATCCTGCATCCCTTTGCAACGCGATCACTAACTGAGGCCATGTTAATTTGGTTGTGTGATGCAGTGTATAACCGTATGATGTATTTTTATATTACATATAGTTAATACAGAGAAATTAACATGAATCACCCACGAATGAGTGTTGTTCAGAATTCTTAGTCTGGTGTGTTATATTGTATAACACCATAAAGGTGCAGACATTTTTTTGTTGGCTGTACATCCTTTCACACAGACTTCATCTTCCAACTGCCCGCGAATCGAGACTTGTGCTGATTGATGCACGAATATTAGGTTACATTGGCATGCGCTGATTTGCGCAAGCACTATGATGTCACATCACCAATCATGCTGATTGGCCGAATATTATAAAATGAAAGTTAAATCACTGATAACTTTAAATTTCCGACAGAAACGTTATGGTATAATTTTCTTTTTTCTGTTTCTCCTATACAGTATATGACTCAGTATTTAGTTAGGTGTTGGCAACTACTAAATATTAACCAATGATGGACCTATGTGAGTTTATGTTTGGTAAGAGTTTATGACAGCACTCATTAGTAATTTCACTAATGTTGACTCATTTTTATGTTTATATTTGGTAACTATTGTTTTCGATTTTAAGTTTTGAATCACTAGTTTAGACAATTGTAAGGCATTTTCTTCAAACGATTTCTGTCGAAATTTATAATTTTCCGAGAATTTTAATCGATAAAATTACCAACAATATTACTTGTTTAAAGTGGGTAGGGCTTTGAAGTAGAGGAAAATGTGAGGTAAAATACATTTATATATATATATATATATATATATATATATATATATATATATATATATATATATATATATATATATATATATATATATATTATATATATATATACACAGTATAATAAAAATATTAAAAACTTTGCCTAATGTTTCCTTAAACTTTAAAAATCCTAAAACTATAAAAAGTTTACTCTTACTCATGTTTAGTAGGTGATGGTGTTGCTTTGGTTTTTATTAGGTGTTTTGTGCTCAGATGAGGAGGGATCCATAAACTCAAAAGTGATCTTAACATTTTACAGTTAGAAAGGTTAGTAAGGTTTTGAAAGGTTTGTTTGGTGTTACTTAATATTTTACCCCACATTTTCTTCTACTGTACTTCAAAGCCTCTGCACACTTTGAACAACTAATGTTGTTGGTAATTTTATCAGTTAAAATACTTGAAAATGTAAATTTCTGATGGACACACTATAAAAAGAAAAGCACCTTAATTATCTTAACTACTGACTTCAAAACTTAAAATCTTAAAAATTTGCTATATGACCGTAATGACAATAATACCGTACTTATATTTTATTTTCATCAGTGATCCTGCTGATGATCATTTTGTGTAATGCCCTGGTGATAATTAGGCGAATTCCATATCAACCACAGCATAATGATCTTTGTTTGTTTCACGTACACGCCAATCATCTCCCATCAACGCCAAATGCCATTGTATGCTTATGAGCCACAGGGACTGGCTGCTGCTCACGCCCACAAAAACATAAAATTACACCATTTCATAGTAAGTCTTTCTGTTTAACATGCATGGGTATCAAGAGGGTGGAGCCTCAAGGCTAAAGCAGGAAAGTTAGGTAGGTATCTTTAGGAAGCTGGTGATCTTCAACAGTGCTAATGCATATTGCTTTTCTCACCAACCAAGGTTAGGTTAGGTTTAATTTAGAATAACCACTTTTAACACGCTTACAAAACTATGGCTAGTGATAGTGTCTACTATAAAACACATTAAGTAGAAATTCGCAGCCATGAAGTTGTCAACACCAGAAATGATATCAAATTAGTCGAAGGTTGGACTACACTGGGCCAAGTATTGTCAAAAACTTGTTTCTTACCTTGAATACACACACATAAAAGCACCAGATACAGGTGCAGAATACGCAGCTGTAGGAGGAACATTGATGTATTTTATTATGGTAGCTTAATGCACATGCATGGTTGGGGACTATAAGCAATGATTGTTACAGATGGCCTTTCTGTCCAACCTAACCATTAACAACATTGTGCTCCGTCAATATGGCTGCCATACCTATATCCAGTGTGATTTTTGCATGTGGCTGCCATACCTGTATCCACTACAATTTAAAAAAAGGGGGTAAAATTTCACTTGTTGCCACAATGGGGTAAAAATCAAAGTTGAAACCAGGTTTTTCCTAAAAGTTTCGATGTGTTATGTTCTTGGTGTACTGTCAGGCTTGAACATATACAGTTAACCTCGCTTACGCTGTGTCCCACTTTACGCTTACGCTGCACTGCCAAACCGAATGCCTACTTTCCGCTGTGTGTACCTTTTACGCTGAGGGCGAAGCTGGCGCGCATTGCCACGCTTCAGTCATCAAAACATTACCGAAGCTCTTTTCACCCGCCACCCACCACAGCCGCCCAAGTCAGTGATAATGATAGTGAGGATATAGACTTTGAGGGGTTTGACAATGGTTCTGCAAGCCTCTGTGGTGGATAGTGATACAATTGATACAAGTGATACAGGTGAGGCCACAATAATCTGCCCTCTGCCTTGGAACCAACTCCCATCCCCGCAGGTGCCCAGCCTTCATCTTTTCTACTAATGTAAGAGCAATAATGTAACTGAACGAAGTAATACCGA